>NW_026453162.1:2907500-3507500 GCF_025200985.1 Drosophila gunungcola
ATTCAATGTATCCATGTTGTACAAAAAAAAACCCACCTATCACGCAAGTATTTTGGTAAAAAAAAAAAGCAAACAAGAAAGGAAGCAAACTTCGGCAAGCCGAAGCTTATATACCCTTGCAGCTTTTAAAAAAATTAAACATCTTTAAAAAATCTAAATTTTAAATACTATTACCATTTGAAACAAAATTAAGCTATGAATATTTTCACCTCAACTATTCGATCCTATTTAAATTAAATTAAATTCCTATGTCCAAATTAATTACAAAAAAATTTTGAAAATTAGAATGGTACATTTTATTTTATTCAATATTCCGATTGTTCCCATGGGAGCATATGATAAGTCGTTCGATTTTGATCAAATTTAAATTATAATTTCAAATTAATAAACACTAAATATCAAAGAATTATAAAAAAAAATTTAAAAACAGCAAATTGATAATAATAAGACAACTTTTGAATGTTTTTTGCATATAGCTTTAAAACTGAAAGACCAGTTTGCATAGAAACCGAAAGACGGACATGGCTAGTTCGAGTCTGCTAGTGAGCTGCTCAAAATTACATATACTTTGTAGGGTCAGAAAAAAAATTTTTTTTACCAATAGTGCAATATTTATGTTACAAGGCTCAGTCCCCTTTTTAGCGCTGGCGTTCCTAGATAGCTTTATTTAGTTTTTTTTTTCGATTTGAAAATTAGTTTATAATTTGTTTAGTAAACATTGAAAACTGCCACAAAATGTATTTACATATTACACACAAAAAATCGTAAAGTTCAATTTGATAACGACTGTTCAATTTGATATTTACAAGAGATTTTTATTTTTACCATTGAAAATGTAAATTTGATGTTAAAAAATGGTATTGTTTCAATTTCTCTCTCTTTGAAAGTTTTCTCAAGTCGAAAAAGAGAAAATCCTGCAAGATGGCGACAAAAATCAAATAAGTTAGAGGGAGAAGCACAGTTACGAAATTTGAGCTCCCGAATTCTACACGTGTTGTCCAGCTTGCACGGCTTTCCCATTGCTTGTTTTTCGGTAAGTTGAAATAATTGAGGTAAAGTGGTCGGCGCGTTTTGCAAGTGGAGTTTAGAAAAGAAAACGTGAGTGGAGCAATATTAAAATGTAAATGTAACTAATTAGCTAAACAAGTTATTGATTTAGTAACATTTGTGTGAGTGTCTTTGCTGTGCGTTTATGCCAGAAGCCCGGCTGCGTTCCAGAAATTTCGGAAATATGTGTATTTGTGATGCTTATTGTCAGCGTAGAAACCGAAATCTTTACACATGTACGCAGTCCGTTTATTACAGATGCACTTATTGAATAAAAAATTTTGCTGAAATTTCTGACACGCATTTTTGAAAGTCACATGTACATTTTTCTTTGCAGCCGGGCTCAGGCAAAGGCATACATACTTACATATGTATATACAAGGTGAGTTTCAAATTAAACAGGACTTTTTGAATCTAGCTCCCTCTAGTGGCGCCATCTGTATGTCAACTGTGCGTTAGAATCTGCTATCGTTTATCGACTTTTGATGAAACAAGTTTATGGCGATGATTTTCAAAGTGGGCGTGAGGACATAAATGACGATGAACATGTGGTCCAACCAAAATCCGTGATCACCGAAAATTCCATCGAAACTGTGCGTGAATTCATAAAAAATCAGCCGAAATTCAAATTAATGGAAATAGAATTAAACATCTCCAAAACATCGATTTATCGCATTTTGACCGAACATTTGAGCTTACAAAAGGTGTGTGCACGGTTTGTTCCGCACAAATAGACAGACGTCCGATTGGCGTATGATTGATCATGGTATGCATTAAGAAATACGATTTGAAAAGTTTCAGGTCAATAGCTTATAAACTGCGCGAAATATGGTGAAAAAATTAAATTTAAAGCGATTTTGCAATATTGTTCCTAAGGGAGCTACAAGAAATAGACGTCCGATTGGCAGGTCCTTTACCTCGATCATGGTGTCCATTAAAAAAATTTAAGATTTGGAAAGATTCAGGTCAATAGCTTATAAACTGACGTCCAAAAATTGCTCAGGATTCAAAATTCGAAGGACATCAGTTAAGAGGCAAAAAAAGATTTGAACTTCCTTTACAAGATTGTGGCTGGTGGCGAAACGTGGTGTTTTCAATATGATCCCAAAACGAAACGCCAGAGTGCTGAATGGAAGGCGCCGGACGAGCCGAAACCCAAAAAATCGCGCCTGGAGAAGTCAAAAGTGAAGACAATGCTGATTTGTTTTTATGATTCCAAGGGTGTTGTCCACAAAAAATTTGTTCCACCCGGCCAAAACGTTAATGCGGTATTCTACCTTGCAGCTTTGAAGCGTTTGGTGCACCGTACGACTTCTACCTTTTCGGAAAACGGCATTTGCCGATGAAAGGAAAGCGTTTTGCAGACGTAGAGGCCATTCAAAAGGCTTGCACCGGCATACTGGCGGCCATACCGGGCAACGAGCTAAAACACTCGTTCGACATGCTTTTGGACAGTGCAAAACGCTGTATTAAAGCAGAAGGAGACAATTTTGAATAAAATAAATTGATTTTGCCGAAAAAACTATTTTTTCTTCCTTTTTTTTTAAGTCCTGTTTACTTTGGAAATCACCTTGTATTTGTATAATTACCTGCAAATAACTAAAATGTTTTTTTTTAGATACAATGGAAGGGAAATTGCCTGATTTATACGATTTTTGCCGGCTCAAAACCTTCCCCTGTCTTTTTCCGAGGATTTAAGAGGTAAATTTGATTTAAAATGGGCAATTAAGAGCCTTTATTGCCACATTCAAAAATAAAATGTTTAAAGTCTGGTTTTATTAATTTTCAACTTTTTTTTGCAGACTGGCTTCACTTTGAGAAGACTAAAATTTATGACAGAGCGGTACCAATCCATTTATATAAAAAAAGCATATATTTTAGAAAAAAAGTTTTCAGTTGTAAATAAGTGTAAGTATTTATATTTTAAGTTATTAATATAACAAGTATGTAACAAATGTTAAATAAAAATAAAAAAAAATTTGTCGTTTATCTTACATTTATAATATCAAATGCAATAATAGTGCTTCGATAATAAAATATGAAATTTACAACAACATCGATTATACATTTTAATGTAAAAAAAAATGCTAAATATATTGATACTGTCTTTGTGTAAAATTGATATTGTTGAAATGTATTTTTTTACATTTGGATGATATCAAACTGATACGTCATGTATCACGCATAAAATGTTACGGAATTTCATCAGAATGAGTATCATATATTATCAATTTTTTTTTCTGTGTAGACATTATGTTTTGGTTTTGAACACTTTTACCCGTTTAAAACACAGAGACATAAAACAGAAACAAGATTTTTAAAATTTCGTTTTAAAATGTCATTTTAAACTAAAACCTTTTTTAAACATTTTCGCCTTGAAAATTATAAATCTAAGGAAATTAAATCCCTTAGTGAATGTAATGCAATAAATGAAGTACAGCCAAACAGTACATTGTAGAAAGCGCAGTTGGAGGTTGGCTTCAATCTCCAATTGCTATTATTGTGGCTGATGGCGTGATAACGCTGCCGCTTTTTGGATACGAATGCAGTATGGGTAATAACCCAAATTTTGTTTAAAAACCCTTTTTTTTAATTTATATTTACGAAAGTACCATTCTAATCGAAAGCTAGATACCTTTATTTTAACAAGAAAGGAAGCTTAATTTGGCAATTTGAAGTTTAAATGTTTAAAAAATTTAAGCTATAACATTCAGCTAAATTATTCGATCGTTCCTATGGCAGCTATATGATATAAATAAATTTAAAATATTTATTCTAAATTTATAAACCACTTCTATATACAAAAGAAATAAACATTATATTAACATTATATTTTAATTTAATTTTTTAATATATTAATTATTTCCACTTAAGCTCTATGATATACTCGTCTGATTTAAACCAAATTATATTTTGAAGAACTACAAAAAAAAGGAAGCAACTATTGCGAAAACTAAATATTTTTGAAAACTGTGTTGGTTTTATTACCTTGTAGTTTGTATACATAAATCAGGCCCGTTCCAGTTTTCACTCGGAAGTGAATTAACATTGGCGGATTTCCCTTTACAATAATCAAAGTTCCCTTGCTTGCTAGCAAATTTCCTAGGGAAACTACTATTTGGGAGGAAATAAAAAAGCTGACTGCCGCAACTGCTTTTAACAAAAGCCTATGATTTGCCTTAGTTTTCCAGGCAAATCTCTAGTCAATATTTGTCACGCTGCTGTTCCTAATCTTTGTGCATTATTGGTGCACACATTTATTGTCTAAAATCAGTAAAAAAAAATCATTGGTAGACAATAATAACAAATTTTACTTATTTTAAATGCAGTGATGAAAACTGACCAGCAAAAGTGTTGAACAACTCATGTGAGTCAGCTGCTTGGCATCAGTATTGCAAACTTTTCACATGTAGTGTTCGAAACCAAAGTTGGGGTGTCCATTTTGAAAATATGTACATCGATGTTTTTTTCGATGCAATACATCGAGGTTATGCATCGATATCATTCGATACATCGCTTGCAAAACACCGATGTTTTCTCAAAATCGTAAAATCAAAAATCATAAAATATGGTTTTTCAGTTTGAGAATTTTTTTATTTTTCCATAAACTACATAAAAAAAGACAAATATTTTAACTTTCATTTAATTCCAATATTCTTTAGGAAGGCTTTGTAAAAACAACAGCTTATTAATCCGATTACCTTTCAACGCCGCTTTTGAGAACAAACGCTCTGATGGTACTGACGTTCCCACTATCGTCAAATATTTACGAGCGATTTTATATAGTTGAGGGAGTTGAATTTCAAGATCTCTCCAAATTTCCAATGGGTTCTCATTGAGCCTTCCTACTGGAGACCGCAAATATATGGAAAGCTCGTCAGATATGGAATCGTCACTTTTGTGGACTAGCTTATGATGATCCTCCCATAATGAAAAGCTTTCTTCATATTCGTTAATATAGTCTGATGTATCTGAATCTACCGGCTCATCATGTGCTGCGACCTTCATAAATTCTTTGATTTTTGCTACAGCCGCTGAATATGCAAGAGGATCCGTAAAATGCATTTTTTTGAACCTCGGATCCAATAGTATTGCTATAGCGAGGGGAGTTGCATTCTCCCATTCTCTTTTGAATCTCTTTAAGAACCAGTGACTGCAGTTCTTGGGCAACAGAATCTTCGAAGTTCATCGGCTTAATTTTCAAAACAAGGCAATGAATCAGAGGTATTACCTTGCTGCTAGTGCAGTACTTATCACCTGACACTTCCCTTGTTGCAGCTTCAATTGGACGCAGTACTTGTAGCACTGAAGTCAGATGTGATAGTTCTGACGCATTAAGCATAGATGGTGCATTTTTGTGCCTGATGATTATGTTACTCACAACCACACAGAGCTCTAAAAATCTCTCGATCATATAATACGTACTGTTCCATCTGGTTGGAACAGTTGCCTTACGCAATTCGTTACTGCTTTGTTTAAACCAAGTCACGATTTCCTTTACTTTACTTATTAGGTCTCTTAGCCTTGAGCTTTGCTGAACAGAATTTTGTGCTACCAGATTTAGGATATGAGTAAAACATGGTATGTTCTTTTTTCCAAAAGCCAAATCAAATCGATACTCCATTCAGCGCAAGTTTTGAGGAGCATTTCAGCAATGTGACCTGATGTATGAAGTTCATTTGACTGCCACACTCCAAGAGTGATGGAAAACAGCTCACTGCCGACACCGAAGTGTTCTGTGATTCCTAAAAGCTTCTCATGGACATCATTTCAGACCACATATCAGTAGTAAGAGTGAGATTTACAATATTAGATAACTTTTCTTTGATGACTGCTTTTAAGCTGTCAATTTTATGATTTGTGGAACTTTCATCATTCAGCTCTCGGAAGGCAGCCTTGTGTATATTTTTAATGTGACCAATTAGGTGTGTTGTATTTCCACATGACTTTATTGTTTTTTGACACAGTTTACATTTTACGGAGTTTTTTCCATCAATTTTTTCATAAAACTTCCACACCACACTCTTTTTAGGCGCCATGAACTTTACCGTCGTATTTAGTTGAATCGAAATCGAAATTTAATAAAATCCGGAAACAACCTTACTCTTCTATGTTACTTATATTTGCAATCAAATATGTACTCAAGCAGTAGTGATATATTTAATATATAATCTTTTTCAGTTCTGTTATTGAATATTCACGACCAAAAATGTTTTACGTACGGGAAAGACGCAACCACAATGTCATTGAATAGTCGGTTAACATGATTCAGGCCTTCCAATCTGCAATTGAATGCGGTGATACATTCGATAGTTCCAATATCATAAGCTGATGCGACGTTGGGCGCTTTGAATGCTACCAACACATGTGAAAATGTTGTGTAACTACTTGGTATTGCGGCACTATCATGTAGTTACACAACATTTTTGCGGCACTATCATGTAGTTACACAACATTTTCACATGTGTTGGTAGCAATTGAAGCGCACCACCGCGCACCGGGCTATGATATCGGAACTACCGAATGTATCACCTCATTCCATTGCAGATTGGGAAGCCTGGCGTAATTCAATCGATGTTTTTGAAGAATACATCGATACATCGAGTGAATCGAGTGCCTTTCAAAAAATCGGACCGATGCGATACATCGTAGGGAAAACATCGATTTTTTCGATGCATCGATGTATATCGAATATCCCTAGACCAAAGTTGCCAAGAAAATAATATTTTTTTTCGTACCATAACAACCCTTGCTTTGTTTCTATCAAATCGTTCGGAAACCAGAACAGGGGCGGCAGTTTGTCTTTTTGATTTCGGTAAATCCGTTCTTGGCTCACTATTGAGCACGGAATTACTAAAATTTAGACTGTTGAGAACGGGCTTTTTTCCAGTAAAAATGCCAGATCCCAAATACTGTTCGAATTTTGTGTTTTTTTATTTTCCTCTTTTATTTATTTATTTTATACATTTTCATTCGAAATTATATAGCTAAATATAATTTAATCATATAATTTTCTTATCAATAATTAAAACATACATATGAAGGGGAGATGTCTCTTTTATCTCCTCTGCTGTGATGAAGGCACTCAAAATTAACACCGGCATTGGTAAGGTAATTTAGCTCATCGAAACTGGGGATCTTGTTCTTGCGGATGTAGAGCTCCTTTAGGCGGTGACAATTCTGCAGGCTGCTTAGCATATTGATCTTGTTCACCTCCAAATGAGGCATCTCTAGGCAGATCTTTATGTCTGCAAAATCGCTGTCCCAAGCATTCAGGTTCACGATATTGCGGTAGTCCGAGCACTTTGACTTGGCCTCCACCAGCTGTTCCGTCAGTCTATTCATTATCTCGATCTATAACACATATAATACAATTTGGAATTCAATTTATCCATGTTGTACAAAAAAAAACCCACCTATCACGCAAGTATTTTGGTAAAAAAAAAAGCAAACAAGAAAGGAAGCAAACTTCGGCACTTATATATCCTTGCCGGATTGGGCTAATTAAACATCTTTAAAAAATCTACAATTTAAATATTATTATTAGCCATTGAAACCCAATGAAGCTATGAAGATTTTCACCTGAACTTTTCGATCGTTCCTTTGGCAGCTATATGATACCGTTTTCCTATTTAAATAAAACCAAATTCGTATTTCTGAACTATTTAACCATTCCTATATCCAAATGAATTACAAAAAAATCTTGAAAATTAGAGATGTACATTTTTCATTTTTTATAATTAATATTCCGATTGTTTCCATGGGAGCATATGATATAGTCGTTCGATTTTGATCAAATTTAAACCATAATTCCAAATTAATAAACACTAAATATCAAAATAAAAAAATTGAAAAACAGCAAATTGATAATAATAAGACAACTTTTGAATGTTTTATGCGTATAGCTTTAAAACTGGGAGACCAGTTTGCATAGAAACAGACAGACGGACATGGCTAGTTCGACTCTGCTAGTGATGCTGATCAAGAATACATACATACATATACTTAGTAGGGTAAGAAGAGTCTCCTTCACTGCGTTTCAAACTTTTGACTGAAATTATAATGGTATAACAAGGTAAAAAGACGTGGTCAAATTAAAAAAAAAAAACAACAAAAACCAAAAAATTTATTTAGTATTATGCACAAAAATGTTTTTTTTACACATAGTGCAATGTTTATGTTACAAGGCTCAGTCCCGTTTTTAGCACTGGCGTTCCAAGATAGCATT
The DNA here is from genome assembly GCF_025200985.1 of Drosophila gunungcola. Lineage (NCBI taxonomy): Eukaryota > Metazoa > Arthropoda > Insecta > Diptera > Drosophilidae > Drosophila > Drosophila gunungcola. Next base: position 2,915,776 of record NW_026453162.1, read on the forward strand.
ATTTATTTTTTTTCGATTTGAAAATTAGTTTGTAATTTGTTTAGTAAACATTGAAAACTGCCGCAAAATGTGTTAACATGTGTGTTATTAACATAACACACAAAAAAATAATTGTAAAGTGCAATTTGATAACGACTGTTCAATTTGATATTTAGAAGAGACATAGAGTAAGAAATATATATAACTCTACAGTGCATAAATAAATGCATAGCACTACCGTTTCAAAACATTGTCTTAAAAGACACATATTTATAACAAGAATGTAAGCAAACTTTGGCATGTCGAAGTTAATATACCCTTGCAGTTATTTGCAAAAATGAAATAGTCTTTAAAACATCTTAATTTTGATTTATATGCGTATATGTTAATAACATTGAAGCTTTAATGATTTTCACCTAAAATATTCGATCGTTCCTATGACAGCTATATGATATAGTTCTGCGATTTAATTAAAATAAAAATCGTAATTTTAAATTATTAAAGCATTAAGACATATGTAGGTCTAAAATAAATAAAACAAGAAATTCAAAATTAGAGAAGCTAAACTTTTTTTTTTCAGTTTTTTTTTTATATTTCTATTGTTTTTATTGGAGCTATATGATATAGTCGTCCGATTTTAATCAAACTTAAACCATAATTCAGAACAATGAACAATTACTACACCCATTAAAAATAACAGGGCTATTTCTGTTCAAGTCGGTTCGTTCTTGACTTAAGCACAATATCGTACTTAAAATTTTAAGAACGATCGTGCCGGAACGTGCCTAAAACAAGTATGATTTGGATTTAAATGCAAACCAAGCATAAACATGCTGAAACTAAGTAAAAAATCTCTAAATCAAGAATTAAAATAAATACTTTAAGAACGGACACAGATTAAAGCCAGCACAGAAGGTACTTGCCATATATTCTCTAACTCAATAAATAATGAAATAAAATATTAACAATAAAAACAGTCTAAGTCTTTAATACTTACATAACTTATAAATTTTAATACATTTCAGAAAGTAACTTTAGATTATTTGCTGAGTGTTCAATTATCTTTTCTTTACGCAATGTTTTTTCTAGCCGTTTTTTGTAAAATGAAAATCGGATCGGTTGAGAAATAAGTTTTAGGAAAGTGTTCAAGGTTAAAGTAAAAATGAACGAAGAAATTTTAGATCATGAAGAAAATAAGCTTCTGGAACCTTAACCGTGCCACATGTGACGCATATCAATTCCTCTGCATTTCTTGACAAATTGATATACATTGTATGTATTGCTTAAAGGATATACACGTACATGTTTGAATTAGTAAAACGTTAATATATTTTTAAAGATGTGTATATTTAAAACCGGAGAAGTTTGAAAACTAACATGATTTGCAATGCGGTGCAGTGTCGACATTGAACATACTTACATTCATATGTGTGTGCGTGGCGTCCATTCGCGTATAAAGATTTACCGCTATTCGACGAGATTTTTATATAAATTCAGGCCCGTTCCAGTTTTCACTCCCGAACGATTCACACGGAATCTAAATTCCCTCTTTTAATTCTCTATTAACTTCCGTAAAAATCTCACGGAAACTTTCGCCAAGCATTTGGCTGACGGATTCAGATCCGCAGAACAGAAATTAATTCTTTTAAAATAATTTGCGATAACCTAAAGTGCAAATGATATTTTTACCATATTCTTTGATGTTTTTAGAACATTGTTGCAGATTTGGTTATTAGTAACATATTTGACTCTTTAAAAATTATTTTGTGAATCGCTTCGATTCGTACCTATTGGAGTTTTGCGATTCCGCCTCCCCTGTTCTAGTTTCCGAACGATTTGATAGAATCAAAGCAAGGGTTGTCAAGGTACGAACAAAAAAAAATATTTTCTTGGGACTAATTTTTAGAAAGCGCTTTTCGGTTTGTTTTTACATGGTTAAAAGTGTAGATTATCTTATTATCCTTTAATTTAATGCACTTATTGTGTAAAGCCTGATGTGTTTTACCTTTTCGTCTTTAGCAACTTTGGTCCCGAGCACTACTTGTGAAAAGTTTACAACACTGGTGCCAAGCAGCTTATGGGGGCCCCTTTAACTAGGTAGCTCTGATCGATATAGAAGCATCCCCGTGGCCGTTTTTTGTGGCATCCACCAAATGGTGGACGGGATAGACGAAGCCAGGACCTTCGGTACACCTAATTCCGATGACATTAAGACCGAAAGGCAAGATGAAAGCAGGCGACCAGCTGAAACAGGTGCAGAAGGAGAATAAGCCCCAAAAAGATGTCGTCTTGGGAGAAGTTTAACCTGGCAATGCGTACCCAAATTTTGTTTTTGTTAGATTTTTTGTTACTTTTAATAGAAAAAAGAATTTTTTATTATGCTACTGTTTTTATCTACAAAATTACGTTTACATATTTGTTTTATCTTTATTGGTTTAGCCGCAATACCGACTTAAAGTTTTGTAATTCAGCTGCACGAAATAAGCTGCGAGCCACTGTAAGTATAGTTTAAAACTGTTTTAGTTCTTATTACCATGTACTTATTGTGCAAAGCGTGTTGTGTTGTGACCTTTTTCATCGTCTTTGGCAACATTGGTCCCGAACTCTACTTGTGAAAAGTTTGCAACACTGGTGCCAAGCAGCTGAATCACGCACAAAATTTAAAGTACAAAATATAAGTAAGAAAAACGATCATTTTCTCTATTTAAAATTTTATGGAGAAGAACGTGACAGAGTGGCCGTGGATGCCAAATGGAGTGCTCTAGCAGACAATCTAAGCACTACTGGACCACCGGTAAAATATATCTCCGGATGGAAGAAGGTATATTTAGATAAGTTTAAATAAATCATTTTAACTTTTAAACATACAAAATTGGTGTGACTGGAATACCGCCATAAAAAAAAAATTAACGTACAACCGAAAAGAGGCTTCAGCTACCGGTGAGGGACGCTTTAACCAGGTGCTCTGACCGATATAGAAGCATCAGTGGGCGCTCTTTGTGGCATCTACCAAATGGTGGACGGGATGAATGGAGCCAGGACCTTCGGTCCTCCTAATTACGATGACATTAAAACCGAAAACCACAATGAAATAAGGCGACCAGCTGAAACAAGTGCAGAAGGAGAATAAGCCCCAAAACGGTGTCGTCGTTGGAGAAGTTTAACCTGACAATGCGTACCCAAACCGAATTGATGACCCAGCAGAAGATCGAAGAGAAAAAGTTGGCTATTAAACGTAGAATGTAAGATAGACAGAAATATTTAAGTTCCTTTCCGCAATGAAGCGAAGCATGTGATAAACTATAATAAGTACTATCATCAAAACCAGTTTATTTTATCTTTTTTTTACATAGTTATTTATAAAAAGGTTCGAGCAATTTCGTCCCGCATTTCAGAAGAATTTTCTATATCCTCTAGAGGACTCGGTCCCTCCTCTGCTTGGTTGCCCTCATCAATCTTCTCTCCAATCTCAGGAATTGACGCATTACGTCGGCGGCAAAAGTTATGTAATAACACTAACCATACAACATTTCCATTTCCTTTCCATTTGCAAGGCATACAAGTTGACGCTGAACCGTACATGTGACGATTGGAAAGCTGAATGCGACACGTGGAAAAAAACCTACAAGTTACGACAACAAGATATACATACATAAGTTATTTTGATACGTCGGAAATTTTTGAAGCTTGGAGCAAATTATCTACCTACAAAAGCTTTCGAGCTGGTAAGAAAAGTGGTATATTTTGTATCTTTTACATGACCCAAAAACATATTTTGCTCTTTCAAGAATCAGATTGATTTCGAAATCATGTATACCAAAAAAGGTTTTCAGCTGCTTTCCAAATGGCAAGAATTTAAAGTCAAAATTCTTGGTTATTACAAAGACCACATCGTAAATCAACACTCCCTTGCAAAAACCGTGCTCTAACACAGGTAATTTCTTTACATCTAAAAATATTTTAAAGTCTTACCTATTCCTTAATTCGAGAAAAAACAAGAAAGGAAGCAAACTTCGGCAAGCCGAAGTTCATATACCCTTGCAGCTATTTCAAAAACTAAATACTCTTAAAAACGGTAACATTTTGCGTGTATGTTTAAAAATATTGAAGCTATTATGATTTGCAGCTTAATTTTGATAGTTCCTATGGCAGCTATACGATTTTTCCTATGGGAGCTATATGCTATAGTCGTCCAATTTTGATGAAATTTAAACCGTAATTCTGAAATATTTAACCATTACTATATTTTGAAGAACTAAAAAAAAATTAAAAAACACCAAAGTTAAAAAATTTGTTTTTATTTATTTTATAACTTTATGCTATAGTCGTCCGATCCGGCTCGATCCGACTTATATACTACCTGCAATAGAAAGACAAATTTTGGGAAAGTTTCATGCAGATAGCTTTAAAACTGAGAGACTAGTTTGCGTAGAAACGGACGGACAGACGGACAGACGGACATAGCTAGATCGACTCTCCTAGTGATGCTGATTAAGAATATATATACTTTATAGGGTCGGAGATGTCTCCTTCACTGCGTTGCAAACTTCTGACTAAAATTATAATACCCTCTGCAAGGGTATAAAAACACATTTTGAAAAGAAAAATTATTCCAGCATATCGTCGATGGTATGTTACTTAAAAAATTTCAGACTTTTACACTCCGAGCCGGATCGGACGGCTATAGCATATAGCCATAGGAACAATCGGAAATATAAATAAAAAAATTATAACTTTGATGTTTTTAATTTATTTTTTTTTCTTCGACATATAGTAATAATTAATTAATTCAGAATTACGGTTTAAATTTCATCAAAATCGGACGACTATATCATATAGCTCCCATGGAAACAATAAAAATACATAAAAAAAATTTTTTTTATTAAATGTAACTTTCTATTGTGTAATTTAAAAAAAATTTTTTTTTTGACTTATTAATAATTTGACAGTTTAGAATTACGCTTTTAATTTTATTAAAATCGGAAAACGATGCTGCAATAGGAACTATTGAATAATTAAGCTGCAAATCATAATAGCTTCAATGTTTTTAAACATAAATGCAAGTAAATCATAATTTTAATGTTTTCAGGAATATATAGTTTTTGCAATAGCTGCAAGGGTATATGAACTTTCTTGTTTTTCAAATATTTTAGACGCCCAGGACTTCATGATCGCCACGCTTCTTAATGCAGTTCTACCATCATTAGCCCGATTCAAAAATGAATCTGGGAAATTGAGCTAATTTAGCTCTGAGCTAAATTTACAGCCAGCATTTATTGTTGTAGGGCCGTTGGATACCGATATAAAAGAATTTTTTTTGTATTTCGATTAAAATCTTTTAAGTTGCAGTTCATTAATATATTGAAGGAAGCTATGTTTTAAATATTATCTTTTCAAATATTATCTTTTGAATATCCAAAAGCTTCAGAGCAGTCATGGCTGTTCATACAGCAATATTTTTACGATGTTCAAACCAAATACGATACTAAGTCGCCCTAAAAAACATCTTAAATTGACTATTTGAAAAATTGAGTATTTTTGTATAACTGTTCTGTTTTGACCAATCTTAACATCTTAACATTTTCAAAAAAACAGTGAATCTACAAAGCTTTGATTCGAGTTTGGAAACTTGCATGACCTTTAGCGAACTAGAATATACAAACCAAATTACTATGTAGCCACACACAACAGAAATTACGAGAAAAATGTTTTTGTTAAATGTAAGCAAATAGAATTAAAACGATTTGACAAGCACTTTCATTCGTATGAAATCAATTAATGTATATATTTTAAACATTAATGATTTTAAAACTTTTCCTTTGCATATGTATGCCATCAACAACTCAAACACGTATGTTAAATTAAAACAAGAAAAAAAGCAAACTTCGGCAAGCCGAAGTTTATATACCCTTGCAGCTATTGCAAGAATTAAATATTTTTGAAAACATTAAAATTATGATTTACTTGCGTATATGTCTAAAAACATTGAAGCAATGATGATTTGCAGCTCATTATTAGGTAGTTATTTTATATAATTTTATTATTTCTATTGGAGCTATATGATATAGTCGTCCTATTTTGATGAAATTTTAACCGTAATTCTGAAATATTTATCCATTACTATATGTCGAAGAACTTATAGAAAAATTTAAAAACACCAAAGTTATAATTTTTTTTTATTTACTTTTATGATTGTTCCTATGGGAGCTATATGCTATAGTCGTCCGATTTTGATGAAATTTAAACCGTAATTCTGAAATATTTATCCATTACTATATCTCAAAACAAAAATTTAAAAAACAGCAAAGTTATAATTTTTTTCATTTATTTTTATGATTGTTCCTATGGGAGCTATATGCTATAGTCGTCCGATTTTGATGACATTTAAACCGTAATTCTGAAATATTAAACCATTACTATATCTCGAAGAACTAAACAAAAAATTATAAAAACAGCAAAGTTATAATTTTTTTTCATTTATTTTTCCGATTGTTCCTATGGGAGCTATATGCTATAGTCGTCCGATTTTGATAAAATTTAAATCATAATTCTGAAATATTAAACCATTACTAAATGTCGAAGAACTAAAAAAAAAATTAAAAAACAGCAAAGTTATAATTTTTTTTCATTTATTTTTCCGATTGTTCCTATGGGAGCTATATGCTATAGTCGTCCGATCCGGCTCGCTCCGACTTATATACTACCTGCAATAGAAAGACAACTTTTGGGAAAGTTTCATGCAGATAGCTTAAAAACTGAGAGACTAGTTTGCATATAAACGGACGGACAGACGGAAAGACGGACGGACAGACGGACATGGCTAGATCGACTCTACTAGTGATGCTGATCAAGAATATATATACTTTATAGGGTCGGAAACGTCTCCTTCACTGCGTTGCAAACTTCTGACTGAAATTATAATACCCTCTGCAAGGGTATAATAATTTAGATTTTGATGATTGTAATTAAAAAGTAACGCCTTGGTTTTTGGAGTAAGAGCTAGTTTTATGTATTGGTCTTTTAAAGTCATGCCAGGAACATTTTTATTTTATGAATATATGACCCTTGCTGCAAGAGTAAAACGTTCTTGAATTAAGAATACTTTATCCTTGCTTCAAGAATAAAAAAAACCTTAATTTAAGAACTAGCTAAAAAGTTTAAGGAATTATTTTTTCTTAAATCATACTACAATATTTTCATTTTTAAACAAAAATATACTTGTTTCAAGATATATATGTCTTAATTTAATAACAATTAACAAACACTAGAATTTTCGGTCCTAAAAAATCGGACTTGAAAGCAGTACTTACATTCTTGATATCAGCATTTCGAAGCTTGGCTCACTTTCAATACTCAAAATGCTAGGTTCAAGAACGAAACACTTAATTTTTTTCTGAGTGTAGCAAGATGCAGACCGCAGATGACGACAAAGAAGAAAACAATATTTTACTAGATGAAAATTTATAACTATTATATACATTTGTGTAGAAATAGTAAGTTATATAATAATTTTTTATTCAACTAAAGCAAGTTTTAAATTCGGCCAATGAGCTAGTGGGATGGCTTTGAGGGCGCCGAGTTGAAGGCTACCGAACGGGTCGCAGGTTGCGAATAGCTGTGAATAAGCGAGAAAGTCCGAGGGATTGTACTGCCGCCTCTGCCAAATAGCTCTCCCATCCTCCTACACAATTGGGTCCCCCAGCAATCATCACCTCGGGCCGGGCTAAGGTATCACTCGAACCGCGCCGAGAGTCAGTCTGGCTGGGGGACCGAGCTATCAAATAACCCAGTAACGAGCGGTGGACCTGTTTCTTCTCCGTAGCTCGTGGGATTTGGTTATGGAGAAATCAAATAAGAAAATAAATAAGAAACAGAAGGCCGTCACTCTTAAAAAGTCGGAAGGCGCTACAAACGCCTCCCCCAGCGCCACACCAAAAGACGCCACGTCTACTCCAGCTTACCCCGCAGCTTGCTGACCCAGACGGCTCACCGGGACCAGCAGCTGGCTTCCACCGGAAACGGGACGGCTAACCAGCCCTCCACGTCCGGGGGACAGCCAAAGGCGGGTCTCATGATGAGTAAGAGGGCGAAGGAGTTCAAGAGGATGCCACCACAGCAGGCAGGACCTCAAGAACGTTAGAAAGCGTAGCACATTTTGAAGCGTCTGGCCATCAACCCTGTCACCATGGACCAGACTTCGAAGGAGGACATCTCTTGGATGTCATCCCCGACTTTGACGGGAGAGATCGATGGAGGGTGTGCAGCCCTCCACCACCTTCGCTTGGTCTAAATCCTTTGCAGAGGTTGTTAAGGATCGTAAGATAATCGGCGTCATGAACCGAAACGACGAGAACGGGAGAGTCCCTAGGAACCAATGGGGATCGATCCGGAAGGCCCTCACTCGGGTCTCCCTAAAGGTCCTTGACGAGAACCCAGGCCCGCAACCTGACTGCACAGACACAGGGCGGTACCAGGGTTAATTCAAGTTGATCTCCTGCGAGGACGGACGGTGAGCAGCCCTTTATAAGGCTGATATCGCTATGGCTGGCGAAGTATACCCCGGAGCCAACCTGGATGTCTGTGATGCAGTGGAGAATCCGGCCATTCCAAGGGCCAGGTCCAGCGATCCCGGCTGAACCCTTTGACCCCGAGGAGGTGATTAAGGTTTTAACCAGCTTCAACCCGAAATAACCCACTGACGGGTGGAAAGTGGTAAAAACTGAGAAAACCGAGAAGAACACGATGAACGCCGTTCTCTTACTAAATGCCCAGTGCTTAGAACCCCTTGTAGCGCTACAAAACGTTGTAAATTACGGGTTCGAAAAGACTAAGCTCCGGATCTAAGACACGGACCAATTGGCGGCCTACAAACTGGCAGCTTGCGCGACAATTTTTTAGTTTTGATGAGGATTGGCTCCAGTTCAGCTACGTTGGGATTCCCTACTGCCTACGCAGTCAAAGGGAGAAAGCGAACTAGTTCGAGTAAAGATTTATTTTTTTTCTTTATGGCATTCGCAACTAAAAGCGATGTTTTGTAATCATTTCGTTTGTCGGTTTAATTTGTAGTTTTAAGTCCAAAAATCAAAACTTTGCTAGTCCCAATTTAAATTGGCAGGCCGTTGAAGAATCGTTAATCCTACTTCCATACTATCACATGAACACCAATTGATTTCACAGCACATCCCCATCAGTTCTTTGGTACCAAGTTAAATATTCTTTATCCGTGTATGCAAACTGGGTCACTTGATTATAAATCAACGATTCTTTCAATAATTTGTTGGTAAATAATAATGGGAAAGCAAGAATTGAATATATATATTTATCTACAGAATAATAATAATATTAAAAAAGTAATAAAACTCGTATTTCTGTTATCGTCATAAGACCCGAATAATGAAAGAACATCGAGTTTAACCAATATTGGAGAAACTTTACAACATCGGAGGGTATAGAGAGCATATGATTAACACCAAATCCATGTTACAAAAGGCTTACTATTATTATTGACCGCATATGGGGTAACATTCGTTAACTTTCTGGTTATAGGGCTATGACACTACATTGTTGGTCTCATTCGATGCTCACTTTTTGTTTCAACTTTACGATTTTACGTAAGTGCGAGCAAGACAACCTGAAACGATTCCAATGACCAATGAAAGAAGAAAACTGTCAGAACCGATACCCGATAGTATAAAATAGGAAAATAGGAACCGGAATTTGGTATGAAAATTTCAATTGTATCTAAAAAGTAAAATTTTGTTCATTCATTGATACGACAGTAAAATGGAACAGAATACAAAAAAATATTTTGTAATTATTTTCGGCAACTTTTCAACTGTATGCTGCAAATGTGATTTTAAAAACAAAAAAAAAAGTCAAAAAGAAAGTGGTCTTCGGCTGGGCTGCTGCGCCGCGACCCAGAAGATATGTTTTTGTTAACAAATTAAATCAGCCTATAAGAAAATAAATTTCAGGCTTTTCGCATAAATTATTGCAGGAGATACTGGATGAAGTCTCGCGGATGCACATCAAAGTTCTGCGATTGACACCTCACCAGTTTCAGACCATTTGGGAGCTAGTGAGTCCGCTGATATCAAGGCAGGGCACAGTACTCAGGAGCTGCATTGACCCAGAAGAAAGGCTACAGGTCACTTTGCGATACCTATAGCCCTATAGGGCTATATTTTAAACAAAAACTTCTGATACCAATACAAAAAAGTCTTGACGATCGCACATTTAACATTAAAAATATCTGTTATCAAAATTTTTGACGAAAAAAATAAACTTTTAAAATGTTCCCAGTAAAAAATCGAACTCAGCCGACAGTACTTACAGTTTTATAGTTTTATTTTGAGTAACAAAAGTAATTTTATATATATTATTTTTTAGTTTTTTTTTTATACCCTTGGTATAATTTCATTCAGAAGTTTGCAACGCAGTGAAGGAGATATTTCCGACCCAATAAAGTATATATATTCTTGATCAGCATCCCTAGGCGAGTCGATCTAGCCATGTCAGTCTGTCCGTCCGTCTGTTCGTCAGTTTCTACGCAAACTAGTCTCTCAGTTTTAAGGCTATCTGCATGAAACTTTCCCAAAAGTTGTCTTTCTATTGCAGGTAGTATATTAGGCGGAACGGAAGACTATAGCCGGATCGGAAGACTGTAGCATATAGCTCTCATAGGAACAATCAAAAAATAAATACAAAAAATTTTAACTTTGGTGTTTTTTAGTTTTTTTTTAGTTCTTCGACATATAGTTATGGTTAAATTCCAGAATTACGGTTTAAATTTCATCAAAATCGGACGACTTTATCATATAGCTCCCATATAAATAATAAAAATTTATAAAATAACTATGTAATAATTGAGCTGCTATGATGATAGCTTCAATGTTTTTAATCATATACGCAAGTAAATCATAATTTTAATGTTTTCAAAAATATTTAATTCTGGCATTAGCTGCAAGGGTATATGAGCTTCGGCTTGCCGAAGTTTGCTTTCTTTCTTGTTTTGTATAAAATATTATTATTTACAATTTAAAAATCAATATCGAAATGCATTGATTGGACAGATATGACGATTTTTCGAAAATACCCGTGGTTTGTAGGCCTATTACAAGTGGCTGATTTTTTATTTGCTGGTACACTTTAAATTGAAAATGTTTAGTTTAGTATTGGCATTTGACGAGTTCCCATCTCAATGGAAAAACGACTTACTCCACTCGCTTGAAATCACACATACACAATCGCCGAGATACACACACATATGCAGACGTTTGCGCATAAATATTTAAGCCAATGCGTTTTCATTCCACAGTCGTCGGCAAATAAAACAAACTGCCAATGAATATTCCTCCAGCGAAGGACTTTCCTCACGGTCCTCTGTGTATGTGGAAAAGTGAAAAAATGCGACGGAGCGTCAGTTGCCATTTCTGTTCGGCACACGTTGCGTATGAATAATTTATTTAATGAACTTGTAGCTGGAACTCGCCATGACTTCTGTTGCCGCCGCTTCTGCTGCTGGCCATTGTACGATTCAGGCAGATACCTGCCGGTTCGGGTGTGTATCATTGTGTCTGATGGTTTATTTTTTTTTTTTTTGCTGTTGTTTCCGGCGATTTGTTGCCGGCGAACGTTATGCACCGTTCCGCTACGTTCCGATAGTTTCCTTATCCATCCCCACTCTCTTTGTTTCCGTTTTTCTGACAGCCCGAAATATACGAATACTTTTTGGCAGCGTGTGGGGACAGAGAGCAGCTAAGCATGTTTTAATGTTCTACGTTTGGAGCACGTTTGATTTCTTTGCTGCATGTCACTTACAATTTTTTTAAACGACACTTAAGATTTAAAAAAAGGAGCTCATTGCTGTCACACACGTGCCTTAGTAAGTGTTTCCAATTTAATAATTCGCTTGAATTTTGGCTTAATAAAATTATCGTTGTTAACGAAACTTCATCGAAAGAGCTATCAAACCACGGCCAAATAATGCAAAAGTAGAGGCTGATCTCTTTGATCAACCCTCGTTCTCGTGCTCCACAATGACTCCTGTTCGTTCGCCTTTCTTGCGAGTAAAATTATTTATTTATGGTTCATTTGCGAGTTGGCATTCAAAGTTGAAATGTGCAACGTGTAGTCGGGGCTTGAGCCCTGAAGTCGGTGACAATGAAAGGGGAGAAGTGAGTTCGGGACTTTGGCTAGGCCCTGGGGAATTTTTGTGAGCGGCTAAGAAGAGGGTAGCTTTTGGGACAGACGAAGCAAAGACACTTTTCGGTGTACATCCCAGAAGGAGCGGAGAAATCCTTCAATTAGCACGGCCATTCAGGGAGTAATCGAGCATTAAACAATGAGCCAACAAATTGGGGATCTCCACTTGCTCCCGAAATGCAAGTTTCAAGAGGCATTTAATTTGCATTCCCCTTTCCAATGCCAATTATGCACACAAACCACAGGATGCTCTAGAGTTCTGGCTCAAAGCCGGCTACCTAGCTTAAAATTTTAAAATCCTCTTAAGCAAATTCCATTGACCACATTAGAACACACAGAAGCCACAAGAGTCTGCAGGCGTTGCCGAAACATCTGAGGCAGGGCCCACTTGATGTGACATCTTAGACACATTTGTATCGCATTGTGTGCACACTCACACATCGTCAACGACAGCTCGTTGTCACATTTACAATATCCTTCAGAGTTTATTCAAGCACACACAGAGCCGACAGGAGCTATTAGATTTATAATGTCTTTTGTCTTAGCTTATTTGTTTTCAAGTTTTCTCCTGTCAAATGTATCTGTATCTGCAGCTGCAGCACTTCATTATCCAAACACGCACTCTGTTACAGGCAGACATACATGGGAGTGGGACTGTCCTGGCTCTAACAGCCTCAAGTGTCCTGACCATATATGGACAAATTGAACTTTGTTTAAGCCGCACGAAGTCAAGTATCTATCGTATACTCTGAAGCCTGCACAATTAATTAATTAATCAATGCTTGCTCTCTCGGGCCTGTCAATGAACCCGAAAAGTTCAAAAGCAACTCCAGCTAATTATCGATGTAACCCAACGCTTCTGGTTATTAACCCTTGCAGATATTATTATTTCAATGACTAGTTTGCAACGCAGTCAAGACATTTCCGACCCTAAAAAGTATATATATTCTTGATCACCATTACAACACCCAGGGAAAAATCATGGTAAATCCAAATAATTTCACATTAAATTAAATATTTTAGGCCCGAAGGGTATTGTGTTTAAATCAAAGTGTGTTACACTTTCATTTTTATTTTTAAGTATGGAAAAATTTAGTTTTAAACTAAAAAAAATGAAATCTTCAATTTAAATATGTTAGTAATTACATTAGCTTGTTTTTAGATTATTTAAATTATGTTTATATTTTGAAAAACAAAGTTACATTCAAACACCTTAAAGTTTAATTTTTCTCCGGGTGAAGAAGAGTCGATCCAGCCATGTCTGTATGTCCTTCCGTCCGTTTGTACGCAAAAAGGTATCTTAGTTTTGAAGCTATCTGAACGAAACTTTCCCAAAAGTTGTCTTTCTATTGCAGGTAGTATAACTATATCATAAAGCTCCCATAGGAACAATCGGAAAAAAGGTACAAAAGAGTATAACTTTGCTGTTTAAAAATTTTGTTCTTGATTTTCCTTCTTAAATTTGAATAAAATCGGCCGGTTATATCTCATAACTCCCATGGGAACATGTTACAATTCAATTTTTTAATATTGATTATAAATTCTTTATGTCAGAAATAATTTTATAATTCAAAAGAGCGAATTCAAATCGGAAAACGATGTTATACAGTAGTAATATAGTATAGTATAGAATATAGTATATAGTAGTATTATAGTAGTATTGAGTCATTTACTTTTTTTTTTTGTTCCGCTGAAGCAACATTTATTTTTCAATGTCTCTTGGCTTCAGTATAATCCACCCTTTGGCGAATCCGGCTGAAAACGTATCGGAAAATCGTCATAAATTCGCAGTTGGTAATTGGTCGTGCTATAAAAAAATATATTTTTTTGCAGCAAAGCTTACAAACTACGGTTGGCAGAGCTAGCATCCGTCCCGGTTTTCAACAGTTTCCCTTTGACAAAAACAAGAAATGCAAAAATTCCATCAAATCAGTGCCATTTGTACGCAAAACCCGATCACGAGGTGACTCACGGGCTGAAAGCTTCGTCTTTCGGCAGTTCAATGAACCCGCTCCACCCTCTGGCAGCACTCCGAATACAAGAGGGAATATTTTAAGCCAGCTCAAAGCACCGAACTGAGCAGCAAATCATTAAAAATTTATTTTCAATTTCGTCGCAAATGTGAGTAGCAGCGAGGGAGAGTCGGGATAAGAAAACGAGTCACAAAAGGACGGGACCGCTGGCTGCAAAAATCGTTTCAGCTGCAATATCCCATCGTCGCGTCGCAGTGGGCTGACACTCTGTCGTCTGCTAAACAAAAAATGTGGCAAACACTTTCCACAATTTCAAGAGGCGGCTGCCAGAAATCAGGACAGATGACATCCTCATCCTTCGCAGATAATGAAGGGGAAGAGCTGTGTGGGAGCCTGGGAATAGGACCAGGAAAGATATGATTCGAGCCCCGAATAAATAGCCTAGCTCTCCAATCTCGGCGCCAGATTTCCGCAACCACCTGCATACATCACGTCCACGCCCACCTGCCAGCGAAATGCAGGCGAGCGCAGTTAATTAACCGCAGCCTCAACTGAGTCTCGTGGCCATACTTCGCTTAATAAAATGCATTATCAACAAGTCGAAGCCGAGTGTCTTGTGCTGTGCCATCACGACGATGATCTCCTGCCCCCTTCACTTATGCCATTTGCCGGGCCTTGACTTGCGGAGTAAATTGCGTGCACGCCTTTTTAACCCAAATATGAAGTGCCCTCCCCTGCACCGCCAGTTTCTCATAGCGTTTCGCAGATTGTAGCTGGCTGATAAGCCAGTCGCGTGCTTTTATTATGGGGCAAGCTGCAGATTAGAGAAGGGAGTAGGAAACTCGTGACTATCGGTAGAAGTCCATCCAAGCAAGAAATAAACGTTTGTGAGTTTCGCAGGCAATCTTATGTTTTACTTTCTTGAAAGCTAAGTAGCTTGTTGAAACTGGTAACAAATTGCGTAAAACATATTTTGTGGCATTTGAAATTTTTGTATTTAGTTCGATCATTTGATCTGGTCGCACTGCCATCACCGTGAAATCAGCGATTCGCGATCGCCGATCTGAGAGAGCGGCGACTGGAAAACTTTTACGTGACTGAGTTTTCAATTATTTCTTTATTGCACTTGAGTGCGGAGGGGATCGGGCCTTTAATTGCAGGAAGTTGCATTTCGAGAGTGCAATTTATTTAGAAATTATTTGTTGCTGGCCAAAATTGATTTTGAAAGTCGTGTGACCGCCTCGGAGAGACAACTTGGTGTGTGGCAGTCTTTCACGTAAATGGGACGGACAACCGACGCAAGTCATAACGGAGCAGTGCATCTCGATCTGTTCTAACACCTTGCCTCTGTGTTCCGCTCGTCGACCAAGAGTTGGGCATCATTTGCACGATCTGCTCTTTGATTTCCTGCCACACCCACTGCGGCGAAGTGCTTCAGCCATTAATTTGAAATGCAGGAGGGACCTGCTTCCCAATGCGGCTCTCTAGCTCATTGCCAACATTGGAAAAGTGCATGGCAAGCTGGCGTTGAGTAATTGGACTTGCTTTGATCTCCTAAAAATAGCAGTTGGCACTTTGAAGTGCATTGGAGTCAGTTTAATTAAAAACTTCGTCTATGAAAATAAACAGTCGAACAGTTTCCTATTTGCACTTCGCTCTTCCCAGTTTGAACACATTTAAGTAGGTCTTGAACGTCCTGAGTTTTGCCGAAAGTAATTCGATTGTTACTCAGGTCGTTTGCCTGCCTTTCATCAAACTGGGCCAGTAAAATTCTGTTTAAAAGTTATACGGGTGTCCTGCGGCCTTTCGATATCTCGCCCATTTCGGCTCATTAAGCAAATTAAATTACCGAGAAATGCCTGGTCGTCGGTGGATCAGTTGCTTGGCGATTCCCTAGGTCGATAGCATAATGTTTTACCACGAGTGCCCAAGGGTGGGGCAGGAATCCAAGGCAGCGAGCCGCAAAGATTGTCTCGTGATGTGTACGTCGTTGGTCGCACCAGCTCATAAATTAATTTTACTCCGATATTAATTTGGCAGCAAATAACTCTAGCATTTATACTTGCAAGACCAGTAAATTGAATATATTTGGAATGGATTATTTAGGCGGAGTTGTCTAATGCAAGCAATCTACTTAGATATTTCGAATTTTACTTCTGTTTTTTTCTTCATTTATTTAATGATATAGAAAAAAACTAAAGATTTAGTAATGAAGTAAGTACCTTCTATGTACGCAAAGAAGTTAATTTTGATGTACACTATTAATTTCTGCCATTGGCGCTATGTTTTATTTGTATTTAAAAAACTTTTAGCAACTGTAATTAAATGCTTTAGTTTTTTTTTTAAAAAAACATTTGTTGTTATTCTACCTGTCATAGAATCACTGTTATCAAAGACTTTTAAATTATAAAACATGGCTGGTATTTATCAAAGACGTTTTAAATCATACTATAATTTGGGAAACACTAGAATGTAAGTTGAAGTTCATATACCCTTGCAGCTGTTTCAAAAATTAAGTTTTCTTAAAAACATTAAAATTATGATTTACTTGCTTACATTGTTTAAAAGCACTGAAGCTTTGATGATTTGCTGCTCAATTATTCATTAGTTCATATGACAGCTATACGACACCGTTTTCTGATTTAAATATAATTTAAAGCGTAATTCTGAACTGTCAAATTATTAATAAGTCAAAAAGAATTTTTAAAAAAAGTTACAAAATAGAAAAGTAACAATTACAAACAAAAAAATTGTTTATATATTTTAATTGTTTCCATGCGAGCTATATGATAGACGTCCGATTTTGATGAAATTTAAACCGTAATTCTGAAATATTTAACCATTACTATATTTTTTTTTATTTATTTTTCCGATTGTTCCTATGGGAACTATATGCTATAGTCGTCCGATCCGGCTCGATCCGACTTATATACTACCTGCAATAGAAAGACAACTTTTGGGAAAGTTTCATGCAGATAGCTTTAAAACTGAGAGACTAGTTTGCGTAGAAACGGACGGACAGACGGACAGACGGACATGGCTAGATCGACTCTCCTAGTGATGCGGATCAAGAATATATATACTATATAGGGTCGGAGATGTCTCCTTCACTGCGTTGCAAACTTCTGACTGAAATTATAATACCCTCTGCAAGGGTATAAAAATCTTAAGACTTAGTAACTTAGGGTTTTATTTTTAAGTCCTTTGAATTAACAACAAGTTAATTTTGATGTACTCTATTAATTTCTTCCATGTTTTATTTATATTTAAAAACACTTTTAACAACTGTTAATTGAATCCTTTAGTTTTGTTTCTAAAAAAAATTTTTGATGTTGTTCTTTTCTGTTATCAAAAACTTTTAAAACATAAAACATGGATGGTATTTATCAAAAACGTTTAAAATCATATTGGAATTTGGGAGAGACTGGAAGGCAAGTCAAATAGAACATGAAAGGAAGCCAACTTCAGCAGGCCGAAGTTCAAATACCCTTGCAGCTATTTCAAAAATTAAGTATTCTTGAAAACATTAAAATTATGATTTACCTGCGTATATGCTTAAAAGCACTGAAGCTTTGATGATTTGCTGCTCAATTATTCAATAATTCATATGACAGCTATACGACACCGTTTTCTGATTTAAATATAATTTAAAGCGTAATTATGAACTGTCAATTTATTAATAAGTTAAAAAGAATTTTAAAACAAGAAAGGAAGCAAGCTTCGGCAAGCCGAAGTTTATATACCCTTGCCGCTATTGCAAAAATTAAATATTCTTGAATACATTAAAATTATGATTTACTTGCGTGTATGTTTAAAAGCTTTGAAGCTTTGATGATTTGCAGCTTAATTAATCGATAATTCCTATGGCAGCTATATAATATCGTTTTCCCATTTTAATAAAATTAAAAGCGTTATTCTAAACTATCAAATTATTACAAGGTCTAAAAGAATTAAAAAAAAACAAATTACAAAATAGAAAAGTTTCAACAAAATGGTTGTATATATTATTGTTTTTATGGGAGCTATATGATATAGTCGTCCGATTTTAATGAAATTTAAACCGTAATTCTAAATTATTTAACCATTACTATATGCCGAAGAACTAAAAAAAAATTAAGAAATACCAAAGTCTGCAAGGGTATAAAAATTGAACGAAAAATATCTCTTTTGGCCAGTAATTTTTAAAAGACTTTTGTTTTAAAACTTACAAGTAAAAATCACTTAAGGAATTTTTCAAAACAATAAATGTATCTGAGTGATTCTGATATTTTAGGTTTGTTTAAAAAACTCTCTAATAACAGTTACCCTTTGTGAAATAAATAAAATGGTTTTGATACCAGTTTTGTTGTCACACAAAATAAAATAAATTAAATCGTTAAATATCAGTTGTTTTCTGAGTTTTAAGTAAAACGAAAAAAATAGCTGTTATAAAAGTGATAACTGTTGCTGTTACTATTAAATTATCAACATTTGTTTTTGTAAAATTTATTATTTATTTTGTTTTTTTTTTATATTTTGCTTATCACAGCCAATGTAACGTGTTTAACAGATTTAAATAAATTAATAAAGTTGAATTCGATAACTAAATGAACTTCATTGGGGAATAATACTATGCTTCAGTAAGTAGCTCGGCTCGCAGGTGGCGCCAAGAATTTACTTCTTGGCCTGCCTTTTTACGCTCAATTACGCGTCGTGGCTACACTTTTCCGGCGCCCTCGCCACCACCTCGATTGTCTTTCGCGAGGCGTTCTGTTGACGTGTGGTTTTTCTGCACCACCTTGGTGGTTTGAAGAGCTCCTCAGCCACCGGCTCTCGAAACTTGCGCGCCCCGCATCGATTACGCAGACTGCCAGCATCTCGGCATCTTGGCATCGTGGCATCTTGTTGTGTTTTTCATGTAAATACTTGTAATTTGTCATTTAAAGCAACCTGTCACGCCCCATCTAGCGCCCCCCGCCCCCATAACAACTTTTATTCAAGCGCATTGGCAAGCTGCCTCTTGGGTCATTGAGTTGGAGTGATGAGAAAAGACCAAAGTACTCACAAAAAAGTTAAAATTAATGTTCTTAAAGTAATAATTGATCGGATATTATTGCAATTGTCTATCTGTCTGTTTTGAAAAAAATGAGGAAACACAAAATTAGTTCATAGCTCTGGCAACCCGTTCATTCCTTAATTCGGTAAAAGAATATAACCAAAGCTAAGTGAAACTTTAGAGAGTATGAGGTTTTCTACATATACTCGTATTTCGTTTATAATTGGATTGTCATTTTGGTTTTAGTGCAACAAAGAACGACCCTTAATTGGCTCCAGGCACACATGCCAGACTCATCGGGGTCAGCTGGGAGTGTCGCCTGTTGAAGAACAATATTCACACACGCCAACTTTTAAATCATTTCGACGCCACGCAACGACGAGAGCGGAAAAGACTGTGCAAATGCACAACGTCACCTCCCACTGCCACTCGAAGAATTCCGAACTCCCGCCCCAAGACTCATTCACAGCACTGGGATCTGAAGATCGCATGCTGTTGAGTGTGAACATCGGGGACCCCTCGCTTTCCAGTCCGCTCTGCCGTCTTGGCCTGCAGTGTCAAGACATGCAAAATACAAAAAAATAATGAAAATGGGAGAAGTCTCTGAAAGGCGGCAAGGGGCCTGGAACCACATGCTGACGATGGCATGGACCTCATAAATTGCCGCTATCTGCAGGCATTGTGTCTGTATGGCCTTGCTTTTGTATCTCGCCAGCAAAATGTGCTACTAATTGAATTGAATTTAACTTTCGGCTCGATAATTTAATTTTTTTGTAACTTATTCAGTGGCGAAAGCTATTTCTACATAAACATACAATGTCTGCTTCTCCCCATCATCGCAATCTTCTTAAGGAAAATTCACGCCTCTTTAAGTTCTCAGTCAATTAAACCAGTTTCCTGTGTCGCCCCGTTTTACAGAAATGATTTTCTTTTTGTTTTGAGCCCTTCCAAGAGTAAATATTTTATTGGCACCAAAATTGAAAATATTATATTTTTGAAAACAGTATTTTAAAATTATGCATACATTGACATTATTAAATTGTAAAGTGCCATTGAACTGGCATTAAATGCGATGACTACGTGGTCCTTTACTGATTTCCAAGACTTAGAGAACTGCAGGCTGGTGTAGATTTAATATCAGAATGAAAAAAATTATATTAAATAAAAGCTGAAACTTTAGTTGTTTGATTGAAAGTGATAAATATGGTATAAAATAAAGTTTCTCTAGACAAGGCTGAATTAATTAGAACAATGCGAATTAAAATCAACTGTAACAAAACTTTCTCTTTTATCATTTTTTTCAAAACCTCTTAATTTAACCACATTAAGCAGTTGAGTTTTCCCGATTCTCGAGCCCAATAATTTAATTCACCAGTTTTAGAGAACAATACACATTTCTATGAGGGTATCCGAAAGGCATCATCGGTTACTGTTTATCTCTTTGTTCCTTCGACTGCAATCTGGTGAAAAAAGAAGGCAGCGGACCTGCTACACGCACATCAGTGACGCCTTCATAATCAAAGAAGATCCCCTTCGCTCGAGTGTCTGCGCAGTCGCAACCATCGCAATCAACTGCGAACTAAAATAAAGGAAGAAACAAACAAAAAAAAAAGGAGGCAGCACTTAACCGAAATCCATTTAACGGAAAACGTGCGAATGTTTTTTTTTAAAGCAAAATATGCAAAAAAACAAACAAAGAACGAATCTGTCAGGAATTGTTTCATATTCATTCAAAAAGATTTTCATTCGCGTAAAGAACTGAAATGAAAAGTAGGCAAAAGTATGGCTGCAATTTGTAACAGTAAATAGTAATAGTAAATCTGAAAAAATTCAGAATGTCTTAAGGCTTAGGGACCGAAAAAAGTGAATGGCCTTGTAAGACAGTTATCGTGTTAAATATTAAACGAAATGGAAAGAAAAAGAGGCTGCGAAAACTCTTTGACAAATACAAAAATAACCGAAAGTTTAAAATTAATTAGTGCGCCTTGAAATAAACTACAGGCAGTATTTAAGTATAGATATTTGTCCTAGTTTCCGAACGATTTGATATAAACAAAGCAAGGGTTGTCATGATACGAAAAAAAATAATTATTTTCTTGGGACTTATATTTAGCAAGCGCTTTTCGGTTTGTTTTTATATGATTAGAAGTGTAAATTATCTAAGTTTAGTTTAAAAGTGATTTTTGTTCTTATTTCCATTAAGTTAATGTACTTATTGTGCAAAGCGTTTTGTGTTGGGACCTTTTCGTCTTTAGCAACTTTGGTCCCGAACACTACTTGTGAAAAGTTTGCAACACTGGTGCCAAGCAGCTGGAGGGGGTTTCTTTAACCAGGTGGCTCTGACCAATATAGAAGCATCCGTGACCGCTATTTGCGGCATCTACCAAATGGTAGACGGGATAGACGGAGCCAGGACCTTCGGTCCTCCTAATTCCGATGACATTAGGACCGACAACCAGGAGGATAAGAAGCGACCAGCTGAAAAAAGTGCAGAAGGAGAAAAAGCCCCAAACTCACCACCATTGCACTAATGCTGAAATAGCCATTTCTGTTTAAATATAAGGAAGGGTCCGTGAATGGCTTTATTATTTTAACATGCATGCCATCAATGCAAGCAATGACATTAGAAAATGCAATTTCTTAAGATTGAGTTATCTGAATTATAGTTTGTTCGCAGGAAATGTTCTCCAAGCATAGGTTTTCCAAAGATCCCATTTTGTTGTGCAGTGTTTTGGAAAATGTGTTCTTATCAATATTTACATCATGGTCCATTGCCACCCCCAATTGGTACGACCCGCTTGCAAGAAAATGAAGGACGGCCGCAAGCTGGGTAACATGGACAATCCAGTAATGCGCTAAGTCAGGTCCAATTTTTTCAATAAGGAAACGAAATAGATCTTTGTCAATCCGGTAAGATTGCAAAAATCTTTCAGTTATTAAAGTAATTTGGAAATAATAGTTACTAACAGGCGATCTGGCAATTGAAAAATGTTAGCTCCGACTCTTAAATTTTGGTTATTTTGTTTATTGTGCAACAGTTGTCGTCTTCTCAACGCGTTATTTGCCAAAAGTTTCAAAAACATTGCGGAAATCAAACCAACTCTTTTAATTATTTCGGGCAACACAGCTGATTTCCACATGAGTTGTTCAACACTTTTGTTGGTCAGTTTCCATCACTGCCTTTAAAATAAGAATTTGTTATTTTTGGCTACCAATGATTTTTTGACTGTTTTAGACATTAAATGTGTGCTCCAATAATGCACAAAGATTAGGAACAGCAGCTTTTGTTAAGAGCAGTAGCGGCTGTCAGCTGTTTTATTTCCCCCCAAATAGTAATTTTTCTAGGAAATTTGCTAGGAAGCAAGGGAACTTATGTTAAAGGGAACTCCGCCAATGTTAACGAATTCACTTACAAGTGAAAACTGCAACAGGCCTGTATATATCAACTTTGACGGCATATTCGAAAGACATGATCAATGGTTCATTCCGGTAATTAGTTCGGTTCTGTTATAGGAGAAACAAATTAGGCTATTCCAGTAATATGGGCTTTACTTTATTATACCTCGGAAAAAGGGGATTTTTTTCTGCAAAGTGTTACAAAAAATGTTGTTCATAATTTTTTTTCAATTTAATTCTCTGTTAACTCCAAACTTTATACGAATAATTTATATTTATTACTTTTAAAATAATAATTATTAGTAAATAAAAGTCCGATTCCATCCATTCTATACGGAATTTTGACATATGTTGTGTTGAGCAGCGGTATTAAAGCATATATATATATATACTATACATTAACTATAACTAAACCCGATATTCTTAGATTAAAATGGTATAGTAACGCTATATTAAAATTCCGTAAATGTTTTTTTGGTCAAAATCAGTCCAAACTTTTAAAAGTTATTGACATAAATGTAAATTTTCCGGCTAATGGCGCTTCCTTAAGCACTATTTATTCAGAGGGCATATATATTTATCTTGATATTGGTTAGCTGCTTCTTGTTTTTATTGCATTCTACTGAACGTTTCTAAAAATACATTTTTTTTGTTTAATTTCTTATAATTTTTAAACATTTTTGCGTGCACTTTAAAAAAAAAAAATTTTGAACAAAATTTGATTTTTGATTTTTATGAATATTAACTATTTCTTAAAGCAAACTGCTTTGCTGCTCTTTTCTCAGCGTATTTCAATCAAAATCAAGTGCAGATCTTCATCAGAGCTCAGTTCAGCTTTCATGAAAATTACACGCACAAAACACACAAAACTAATTTTCCAACAAATTAGACGCGCAAGTAGATGTTAAACCACCCCTGCACACACACCAACCTCAAGCTACCCGCTTGTTCATAATTTATTCGCCATTCTTCTCGGTTTTTTTTTGTTTTTTATTGTCCAGGGCAATTCGTGTGCGTAATTTGCTTCTGTTAAGTTTCGATGCTTTTTTTTGCATGGGAAACTTTACTTTGATGGGGTCTGTGTGAGGACGTTTGAAGCAGCCTGCTAATTTGGGAGCATGATAATTGCCCAGGCGGAGGGGAAGTTTCCAGGAATCGCAGTGGTCGACTGTGGGGTGAGCTTCTAGACTCCTGATTCTGTTGGGTCGACACGCAAATAGGCTGCATTTGATGCGAAAACATTTTCCTGCCGCATGCATCATCGCACAGCAGGGGCCTGAATACTTCAAACCGGGCCACGTGACATTAATAAGACCTGCCAAAAAAAGCTACTATTGCACGCCCGAGAAACTTTTGCTTGACCGCAAAATTTTTTTTACCGCCATGCGACCCATCTTCGGGTTTTTTAAATGGATAATAGCTTTAATAAAAGTGATCTGCAATCATTGCAGTAAATTACAATTCTCTACTTATATTCATGTTAATCTGAACTGCTGCTGCCTGTCCATTTCTGAGTGCCGCAGAAATCTCTGAAGTGATAGCCGGTGACTGGTTGAATATTTATATCTTATCACTCTGAAAATAAAACTTCTAAAATCGACAAATTAGCAATTATTTGTTATTTTAACTAATTTAAAGAAAGATCTAAAACTGACTAATCTTTTTCAAAACCAGAAACAAATCCAGAGGTTATATACAGGTAAAATTTTAAATAAATCTTATTTTTATACCCTTGCAGAGAGTTTTATAATTTCAGTCAGAAGTTTGCAACGCAGCGAAGGAGTTTTCGATCCTATAAAGTATATATATTCTTGATCAGCATCACTAGGAGAGTCGATATGCCATGTCCGTCTGTCCGTCCGTCTGTCCGTCCGTCTGTCCATCCGTCTGTCCGTCCGTTTCTACGCAAACTAGTCCCTCAGTTTTAAAGCTATCTGCATAAAACTTTCCCACAAGTTAGCTACAAATTAATTTTTGTTTTTAAATTTAAACTTCAACTAATAAAAAGCATTTAAATTAGAAACAAATATTTTGCCTTTGGGTAACGTAAATTTATATATATTTTATATTTAATTTATTTTCTTAAATCGATTTATTTTAAAGTTACGACATTGATGTTTTAGTTGAGAATGGAGTTGTGAACCAAAAAAAATAATATATGTAAAGCTTTCGTTCGTCGCTCTTCGCGTTGACTCCATAGTTATTGGCTAACGAGTTTAACTACAAACCCAGAGGTCGCGGTGTTCCTGTCCACCAGAGTGCATTTCAAAAAGGCTTTTTCTAAAGACAGTAAGTTTTGATTTCTCTAATATATATAATATATTATTATTTACAGTAAATTCTCTTTCTGCTATAATTATCTTATATTAAAATGCATGTTAAAGCAAAATAAATGATTGCTTAATGACTTAAACCGAATTTGCAGCTTAGAATTTGTTTATTTCAAAAATAAAGGTTTAGTTAAATTACTTTAGGGTAAGTTAAGAATAAAATTTAAAAATTGGCGAAAATCCGGTTTCAAATACAACTTTTATATTGAATATAAGTCGCGAAGTGTACTGCAGAGCTATTAATATATATATACCCATTAAAAATGGAAAACAGAAGGTTAAGGTTTTCCAATGGTTTTAAATGGGTCCCCTGCTACCAAAAAAAATAGTTTTTGGATATCATTTTACCAAGCCGGCGAAGAGTGAAGGCAGAACCGAAATTCTATAATGCTTTACGACCGTAATTACTAAAATCGAAAAAGGGCCAATTTTTTTACGTAAGAGCCTCTTAAGTCATTGGTGACATCAGTTTCCTGTTGCTAAATTAAAAAAAAAAGCTATTTTAAATAGGTTTGAAGAAACCCTCGGCAATGAGAGAAATTTTTATTTCTAATATAAATACGGAAAATCTATTGTCTAATGCAAAGCTCGCCAAAATAGGATAAATGTGTTGCGATCTAACAAAACTACAAATTTTTTTTTAAATATGGGGGTAAATCGTTAACTATTTTTAAATGTTAGAGGCAAAATCATGCTGGAATTTTCTTTTAGCTTTGCATATCGTTCTGATATTCTGAATCTAAGAACAAAAGTAGGTTCCAGATTTATTTAAGATACTTAAGAGTTTATTGCCGTTATATCATGAGTAAGACAGGGATTTAAAGTAAGACTTAAGACAGGATAAGGTCCCTAAACGCGTGTAAGCCTCCTTTAAAAAATTTCTTTTATTTTTTATTATTGCTTTTATGGGAGCTATATGATGTAGCCGTAATTCTGAAATATTTAACCATTACTATTTGTCGAAGAACTAAAGAAAAAAATTAAAAAACAGCAAAATTATAATTTTTTTTTTTTTTTTTTATTGATAAACTCGTCCGAGTTTGATGAAATTTAAACTGTATTTTTGAAATATTTAACCATTACTATTTGTCGAAGTACTAAAAAATAAATTAAAAACAAAAAAGCTATAATTTTTTTTATTTTTTTTTTCGATTGATCATATGTGAGCTATAAGATATAGTCGTCCGATTTTGATGAAGTTTAAACCGTAACTCTGAAATAATTAAGAACTAAAAACAAAACTAAAAAACAAAAAACTAAACTAAAAAAAAAATTAAAAAACAGCATTTATATAAACTAAGCTTTAACTTAAAATAAATATGAACCATATTAAATGCAAAGACAGATATAGTTGATTTAAATAGAAAAGTTTTGAATTCTAATTGAGTCCATAATGAATTTAAATATAGCTTCATGTCAATATCAAAATGACTCGTATTTAAAGTAAATAAAGCTATGGCTGATTTAAAAAGAACCTGTATTTAATTCCAATGTGTTACACATTTAATTCAAATAAAGATCTAATTTAAAATAAATATGACACATATTTTTATAATGTATTATATTTTTATTTGCAAAATTTCCTGAAAGTAATGCAACGCAAGAAGGCAATTAATTTGGCATCTTAGTATCTCTAAACACACTTGTACTTAAGAAAGTTCTTTGAATTAATGGTATTTATGTGCATAGGGCAACTAGTGAACATCTCTATGTTTTTTTATAATTGCAGACTTTTCGTTTTGCCGCATAATAAATAATTAAAACTCTCCTGGGTGTCCAGTAGGGTGAACTTCCTTCTCTTTTTGGTCCCCTTAATAGGGCACCACGCATTATTTGATAGGACGGACGTTAGTAACACCGTGAATATGTAGTCCTTGGAACCTGCGAACACAAATAGTGAATTAGAATTGCATATAGGATCTAAAAAGCGTATTGAAATATATTTAAAGATAACAAAGTTTCCCCAAAATGTATTTTTTATTTCCTGTGGACCTTATCGCTTTTTTATTATATATTTATATTAAAATTTTATAGCAATTAATAAAAAAAAGCAAACTCTTTTTGAAAATGCCTAGCTTATCATTATTTAATGCGATCCAATCTCGAGAAAACTTATGATATATACAAAAACAAGAAAGGAGGCAAACTTCGGCAAGCCGATGTTCATATATCTTTGCAGCTATTGCAAAAACTAAATATTCTTGAAAACATTAAAATTATGATTTACTTGCGTATATGTTTAAAAGCATTGAAGCTATGATGATTTGCAGCTCAATTATTCGATAATTCCTATGACAGCTATACCACAGAGTAAGAACTATTTCTTACTCTATGGCTATACGATGTCGTTTTCCGATTTTAATAGAATTAGAAGCGTAATTCTGAACTATCAAATTAATAATAAGTCAAAATGAACTAAAAAAAAATTACAAAATAAAAAAGTTACATTAAAAAAAATTTTTTTATACCCTTGCAGAGAGTGTTATAATTTCAGTCAGAAGTTTGCAACGCAATGAAGGAGGTCTATAAAGTATATATATTTTTGATAAGCATCACTAGGCGAGTCGATCTAGCCATGTCCTTCCGTGTGTCCGTTCGTTTCTACGCAAACTAGTCTCTCAGTTTTAAAGCTATCTGCAAGAAACTTCCCCAAAAGCTGTGTTTCTATTGCAGGTAGTATATAAGTCGGAACGAGCCGGATCGGACGACTATAGAATATAGCACGTATAGGAAAATTCGGAAAAAAAAAATAAAAACAATTATAACTTTGCTGTTTTCTATTTTTTTTTTTAGTTCTTCGACATATAGTAATGGATAAATATTCTAGAATTACGGTTCAGATTTCATCAAAATCGGACGACTATATCATATAGCTCCCATAGAAATAAAAAAAAATATAAAACAACTATCTAATAATTGAGCTGCAAATTATCATAGCTTCAATGTTTTTAAACATATACGCAAGTAAATAATAATTTTAATGTTTTCAAAAATATTTAAGTCTTGCAATAGCCGCAAGGGTATATGAACTTCGGCTTGCCGAAGTTTGTTTTCTTTCTTGTTTTTTTCATTATTTAAGCTTAGTCGTTTGGTCGTCCGATTTTGATAAAATTTAAACCGTAATTCAGAAATATTTAACCATTACTATATGTCGAAAAACTAAAAAAATTAAAAAACAGCAAAGTTACAATTTTTTTTTCCCGATTGTTCCTATGGGAGCTATATGCTATATTTGTCCGATCCGGCTCGTTCCGACTTATGTACTACCAGCAATAAAAATACATTTTTTGGAAAGAGACTAATTTGCGTAGAAAAATACAAATAGACTGACGGACAGACGGGCAGAAAGCTTTTACCGAAAGCTAGAAAATGTTACCTGTAAATTTAAAAAATCAAAGAGCCACAGTTATGAAAAAAATCTACTTAAATTTGAGACAAAAAAAAAAAAAAATTTTTATATTTAAGAAAACATTTCTTAAAAATTATGTTTTTAGAAAAAATTTCTAAAATTCAGAAATAATTTTCCATATTTTATAAATTTTTTCTTAAATTTAGAAAAAAGACAATTTTTTATTAAAAGAAAATAGCCCGCGTCCTTCTGGGAGAGAAAGAAAGCGGTGCCTTCGAGAGCCATGTGCATGAAGTCGTGTCAGAAAGGTAGCTTCGACAAAAAAATAAAATATTCTTTAAAACGTATTAATATCGATTTATTTGCGTATATCTTTTTAAAATATTTTAGCTATTACGATTTTCAGCTAAATCACTCGTTTATTCCTATGGAATTAAATTAATTATTTATTTATATTTTATTAAAAAATATAAATTACGTTTTTAATTTTATGTTGTTTTTTTTTAAATATAAAAATTGTTTCCATCGGAGCTATATGAAATAGTCGTCCGATTTTAATAAAATCATTACTATAACTCAAAGAAAAAAATTAAAAAATAGCAAAGCTATAATATATTTTCATTTATTTTTCTGATTGTTCCTTTGGGAACTATTACTTATAGTCGTCCAAGCCGGCTCCGTCCAAATTGTATACTACAACAGGTAGACAACTTTTCGGAAAGTTTCATGCAGATATTACGAACTTTATTAAACTTTGTATTGAGAAACCTTGTTAAACCTTTAAAATTTTATTGTTAATATAAACATTGTAAAACTAAACATTGATATAAATAAATAAATTTAAAAAAAACAAGGTTGAATTTTTGGCAATACTTTCGGCATTTAAGCCCGTACGGCACCTGGTGGTGGCGGGCTTATTCGCTTTGACAAACGGAGGCACTGAGTTTTGTTCATTAGTGGCTCCACACGAGTGCACTGCCCATCTCTTGTTTGAGTTCAAGCACCAGGACCTTCGTTGCCCAAACCCTCCGACCTTCTTCCTCGCCGCGTTTTCAGTTCATTGCTCTTTTTTTTCCGTTTTTCGGCACAGAGTGAACCGCCCGCTGCGAGCAGTTGGAGCTTTTCCGAATGCTGCTAGTATTCGAGTGTGTGCGTAGCTCCCATTAGCCAAAGGATTTATATTACAAGCGCAAACATAAAAAGCACCGCAGGATATTTCGGTTTATTTGAATTTAATTGTAGTTTAATCCAAACGGATGAAGGTAGCCCATTAGTTTCCCACGCTGCCTTTAAATATCCATTGCTCAGCTGTTTTCGCGTGTTTTGACTTAAACTAATGGGAGTGCATTTTTAATATTTGCAAAGCACACAAGTCAGCTGCTCGATGTGGTTTTGTGGAGCACACTTCCAAAACTCACAATTATGGAAAAGTCGGCCAAGCACGAAAACCCCAAGGGCAACTGAGTGGGAGGGTCCACACGGAACATCAATAAACGGCGAGATCAAAGCATAATAATGTACACCAAGCAGTTTTTCTTTACGCACTTTTGCGGAGATATTCGAAAGATTTATTTAATATGCTAACTTTTGTTGTTGGATGAAATATTTTAAAAGTTTTTGTTGGAAAAGGACTTTAAAAGCAAAAAACAGAAATAAAACTGCCAAATCGACAAGTTACATTTATTATTAAATTAAAGAACATTTATTTTGGAAACTTATTTCAAATATAAAATAATAAAACCTAAAACTAGTAATACAGTTCTTAACAAGAAAGGAAGCAAACTTCGGCAAGCCGAAGTTTATATACCCTTGCAGCTATTGCAAGAATTAAATATTTTTGAAAACATTAAAATTATGATTTACTTGCGTATATGTCTAAAAACATTGAAGCAATGATGATTTGCAGCTCAATTATTAGGTAGTTATTTTATATAATTTTATTATTTCTATGACAGCTATATGATATAGTCGTCCTATTTTTGTAGAAATTTTAACCGTAATTCTGAAATATTTATCCAACACCAAAGTTATAATTTTTTTTTATTTACTTTTATGATTGTTCCTATGGGAGCTATATGCTATAGTCGTCCGATTTTGATGAAATTTAAACCGTATTTCTGAAAAGTTATAATTTTTTTCATTTATTTTTATGATTGTTCCTATGGGAGCTATATGCTATAGTCGTCCGATTTTGATGAAATTTAAACCGTAATTCTGAAATATTTAACCATTACTATATCTCGAAGAACTAAAAAAAAATTAAAAAACAGAAAAGTTATAATTTTTTTTCATTTATTTTTCCGATTGTTCCTATGGGAGCTATATGCTATAGTCGTCCGATTTTGATAAAATTTAAACCATAATTCTTAAATATTAAACCATTACTAAATGTAGAAGAACTAAAAAAAAATTAAAAAACAGCAAAGTTATAATTTTTTTTTCATTTATTTTTCCGATTGTTCCTATGGGAGCTATATGCTATAGTCGTCCGATCCGGCTCGTTCCGACTTATATACTACCTGCAATAGAAAGACAACTTTTGGGAAAGTTTCATGCAGATAGCTAAAAAACTGAGAAACTAGTTTGCTTATAAACGGACGGACAGACGGACAGACGGACGGACAGACGGACGGACAGACGGACGGGCAGACGGACATGGCTAGATCGACTCTACTAGTGATGCTAATCAAGAATATATATACTTTATAGGGTAGGAAACGTCTCCTTCACTGCGTTGCAAACTTCTGACTGAAATTATAATACCCTCTGCAAGGGTATAAAAATAAGAAAATCCGAGAAGGAAAAACTTGTGAATTAGGAGCTAAAGTCCGTGAAAACTACATCAGTTTGCAGTGAGGAAGTAAACTCAAGCAGGTAAGTCGTAGTTGAACGACATTATGTAAATCCATGATAATATGGAGGTATCTGATGCTGCCGTTGGTCGCAATCGAGTTTTTCGAACAGCTTAGGAAATAAATAATCTATTTTTTAAATTGTGCAAATTTAACCTCTTCTTTAATTTTCCAATCATGGTTTGGAATATTTGATTCACTGCGGCTCAAATTTCATTTACCTTCATTTGTGGGTAAACGGTTAACTAGGAAAGCTATGTTCACCAAAATAAAAATGGTTGACGTGCAGAATTTAATGACGACAGTTTGTTCACACCCAATACAGTGGTATTAAGAAAAAATATAAAACAATAAAATATTATCGCTTTACGCTTCGATTCGGTTATAGCCACTCTGACATCAGTATTGGTGTGGCAATGTTGCAGTAGCTTCTAATATCAGACTTGCTGCTTTTTTTGTAAAGTGGATTCCTTCCAAATTTTTTCTTGTTTGGTTTTTCAATGTATAGTAATGGTTTATTATTTCAGAATTACGGTTTAAATTTGATAAAAACCTAACGACTATATTATGTAGCTCACATGGGAACAATCGGAATATTGAAAAACAAGAAAGGAAGCAAACTTCGGCAGGCCGAAGTTTACCCTTGCAGGTATTACAAAAATTAAATATTCTTGAAAACATTAAATTATGATTGACTTGCGTGTATGTTTATATAGAAACTATTTGAAGGTTATTTAATAGTTCCTATGGCAGCTATATGATATCGTTTTCCGATTTCAATAAAATTAAAAGCGTATTTCTGAACTGTCAAATTATTAATTAATCTTAAAGAATTTTAGAAGAGGTAAAAACATCCGTTTGGATGCCTTTTCCTAGCTTGGAGTGGGCCCAATTGTCCGACTCAATCGATGCCAATATTTTGTATTAATAAACAATGACTGCCGAGGTCAGAATGATTAAATTCGAACAATTTAAAAAGATTATGAAAGCTTAATATATTTTCCCTACAACGACATACTATTTTAAGCAAAATGGCGTCGGTTTACTAAAAAGTCGATTTTTGTGCTTACAAAATTTTAACCAATCCAAAAGTTTGTAGGCTTTTGTTGATAGAAACCGTTTAAGATGATTGTGTCTCCACTTTAAAACGATCGGGCAATTTATAGTCGAGCATGATGTTTCGAAAAAAAAGCGTTTAAAGTGCATAATTTTTCGATTAAAAATGTTATTAGTTGATCTATAATAACAGTTTAAAGGGAAACCTCATTTTTCGGGTGAAAAAAATCGAATTTTAGATATTTTAATCGATTTTACAACTATTTAATAATATACCTTTTAGATTTTAGTACAATATCTCTATTTTTGTAGAAGTTTTACCACTTTTTGAAAATTACGTAAGTTATATTTAAATACAATTTTTATGTACCCAAAACTTTAAACGCCTTTTTCTAGAAACTCCGTTTTTTTTTTTTATTTTGTGTACACGATTGAGAACGCTGTATTAATCCAATCATGCTTTATCATAGCTCATTTTAAATATAATTAAATTGTCTTCAATGTGACATAAGGTGGTTTCTCACTTTAAAAGTGAGTAAAAAAATCAATTTTTGTTTCAGAAGAAAATTTAGAGCGCTGGTACAAAAGCCCTATAACACACTGTTATGTGTTATAGAGTATTTGTCTGGAATGTACAAAAATGAAATTTAGGTGTCACGGACACAGTGTACAATCCAATATTAAAAATGTTTTTTTGTACTGGAAAAATATTTGTTAACTTTTAAAACATTTATTAAAATACGCTATAAACTACTAATCGATTAAAATTATTTTACCCAAATAAAAATCACAAAATTTATGCTATTTCGAAATTTGTGCCAATTATATGACCTGGACATTTGTTAATTTTTTTTAGTTTTTTGGAAATATCTTTAAAATAGCTAAGAAATGCCCTTTAAATTTGTTAACTTTAACTAATATATATTAAAACAAACTAACACCTCTACTTGTGAATTTATTTTGTGAAAATTAACAAATTGTTTTTAATACCACTCTGTCGAACAGTTTCAACAGTTTCTAGTTTCCTCCTTTTTTGCGTTAAATAAGTATACCACTAACGGCATTAGCTGAGGGACACCAGCAGAAAAAAATGTAATCAACCCTTTGGCCGCAAAACTCAGACAAATCAAACACCTTTGTCAAATGCGACCAGTATCCAGGAAGCTAATGTTGTTTCGGAACAAAGGGGACTTAAAGGGAAATTTCAAAATGAACATGGGAAATTCAATTGTCTTAAAGGAAAATCCAACAATATCATTAAATACACTTCCGACTGAAAAATGGGAAAGGCCGGATATAAATAAAATATTTTTAACAAATTCGAAATAAACAGCATCAGTTCCATAGTAGGGTATACGCCCGCATATCACCAAGGAAATTCAGGACTAGCGCCTTAAAGCACCCATATTGTCACCTGTGTTGTGTTGGCAACGTGCTTATTAGATTTCCGCCTTTGCAAAGCCAAAGCTTTGACTAAGTACCTGACCTTTTTTGTGAGTTGAGCATTGAACAATTTCAAATAAATTAACAGTCCTTATTTCAGGGAAAAACATGTATAGCTTTCGTTTCGATACACTCCAAGCGATGTGGACTTTTTCAATTTGGATGCTAAAATTCACTTTTCTTGTAACATGTCCCGTCATTTTCTTTGAGTAATTTAAAACCTACGAAGCAAGCAAGGTTGGGCGATCCGCATCTCCGGATGTCAAAAGGGATAAAAGGAAAAGAAGAGGAACAGATGATGGAAATGGAGCTGGAGCTCAGAGGGACATCTCAAACCTTGGCAACAAACTCTGGTCTTTGGGGAATCCATTTTCCTCAGTATTAAGCATCCAGAGCTTAAATTTGTACAAGCAACCACGCGCAATTTCTTCTTTTTTATTTAAATAAATATGTATGTGTCTTTGTTTATAATCACAGTCAAAAATTTGCAATTAAATTATACATTTCCTAATCAATAGGTCAAAGTTATTTACAATTACCCAACCCATGGAAATAGCAATTCCACCTATGGAAATAGTAACTCTTACGTTATGAAACTATTAATATTAAATTTACTATTTTAATAATAAAATAATCAAAATAATGAAATAGTACACAGAAATAGTAATTTAACTATGAATAGTAAAATTACCGAAAAATAGTTATCTTACTAAACAAACAAAATATATGTATTTTACTGAAATCACTGAGGACGACAGTACATGTAGTGACTATGCGCACCAAGAGCGTGTGCATAGCAGACTACTATTATAATTTTTTTTCA
Organism: Drosophila gunungcola; assembly: GCF_025200985.1. Classification (NCBI taxonomy): domain Eukaryota; kingdom Metazoa; phylum Arthropoda; class Insecta; order Diptera; family Drosophilidae; genus Drosophila; species Drosophila gunungcola. The sequence goes on from NW_026453162.1 coordinate 2,950,216, forward strand.
TTTATTTTTCCGATTGTTCCTATTGGAGCTATATGCTATAGTCGACCGATCCGGCTCGTTCCGACTTATGTATTACCTGCAATAGAAAGACAACTTTTGGGAGTGTTTCATGCAGATAGCTTAACGGATGGACGGACGGACCGACGGACGGACGGACGGACGGACTGCTGGATGGCTAGATGGCCTCTCCTAGTGATGCTCATGAATCCTTCACGTTGCAAACTTCTGAATAAATTTATAATACTAATGTGCAAGGGTATAATTAAGTGTTGTTTTGTATATACCGGTAAAATGACGCATCTTTTTTTTGGCCGCGGTACCGTAACGAATCCGTTATTAACATAGTTATGTTAGTTTTAACCGTAACAGTAACCGATTATTGTTTCGGTTTTAATAATAGCCTCCCTTTGCTACAAACTCTTTTAATAGTAGTTATTTCTTTGCTTTTTGTCAGGCCCTCAATCTTGTTGTTTTGATCCAATGACCCAAACTCATGGACATATGAAACAAATTAGAAATTGATTTAAGGTAACAATAAGTATTGGCGCTTGCGTAATTTTCAGATGAAGGAAGAGAACCAGGAAAAGGTACGAGTGCTTGAAAAAAAGTTGGGCGACCAAAGCCAAAATTATTTATTTCCGCAGAGATATGTACATTATTCGTAAGCACACAAATTTATCAGATATAATAACAAAAACAGAAGGCAAACAACTTAGATAAAGTTCAAAGGAAACATGACACGGAAAAGGGAAAAGGAAAGAGGGCGTTATCGCAGAAGATGTACCAAAATAAAAAGAAAGTTTTTTCAACTAAACTTAAAAGTTGTTTTGTGGCTTTGAATTATCTTTTTTTCCCGTTAATCATTCCGCTTTGGGTGCACATGCACATGACAGAAAAATGAACTGAATTTTTTTTATAAAAGGTCGCGATATAATTTTTAATGTTTTGAAGGCTCTGTTCTTTTTAAATATGCGAAAAAAATTTTGTACATACGCGTCATATATCTACGTTGAGTAAATAAAAATCAGTATAACAAAATAAAATACACATGTTTAGCCAAAACTTTTTCGGCGCGACTTTAAAATTATGTTGCTATGTACTTTGTATTATCCAACTGGCACCAAAAGCGAAAAAGTCCGTGAAAAAGCTTTGCCCGACCATATTTGTTATTGCTGCGACTGCGATATGGTTTACCCAACATTTTGGGCTATGTTCCAGTCGGTGCTTGTAAATTCATTTCCTGTTGCGCCTAAAGTTATGCAAGGCGAAGTGAGCAATAGCGTGGTGGGAGATCAGGATGCGTGTGAATATGCGTGGATTGCTAAATGGGCGACAGGGTGGTAAAAAGGACATAGTGCAGATGGAAATAGAAGCGGAAAAGCTTTTGAGATGTTTGTGTGAGAAATATTGCGCAGCACAGTGGAAAAAATTGGTAATTATTACTAAAATTTAGTTTAAAATTTAAAAATACCTAAAACAAACTTTCTGAGTTTGTAAAAAAAATATCTATGTTTTTCCGGACTTATATAATCCTAGTCTCTCAGTTTTAAAGCTATCGGCATGAAACTTTCCCAAAAGTTGTCTTTCTATTGCAAGTAGAACATAAGTCGGAACGAGACGGATAGGACTACTCTAGCATATAGCTCCCATAGGAACAATCGGAAAAATAAATAAAAAAAAAATTATAACTTTGCTTTTTTTTATACCCTTGCAGAGGGTATTATAATTTCAGTCAGAAGTTTGCAACGCAGTGAAGGAGACGTTTCCGCCCCTATAAAGTATATATATTCTTGATCAGCATCACTAGTAGAGTCGATCTAGCCATGTCCGTCTGTCCGTCCGTCTGTCCGTCTGTCCGTCCGTCTGTCCGTCTGTCCGTCCGTTTATATGCAAACGAGTCTCTCAGTTTTTAAGCTATCTGCATGAAACTTTTCCAAAAGTTGTCTTTCTATTGCAGGTAGTATATAAGTCGAAACGAGCCGGATCGGACGACTATAGCATATAGCTCCCATAGGAACAACCGGAAAAATAAATGAAAAAAATTATAACTTTGCTGTTTTTTAATTTTTGTTTGGTTCTTCAACATATAGTAATGGTAAAATATTTCCGATTTACGGTTTAAATTTCATCAAAATCGGACGACTATAGCATATAGCTCCCATAGGAACAATCGGAAAAATAAATGAAAAAAAATTAACACTTTGCTGTTTTTTAATTTTTTGTTTAGTTCTTCGAGATATAGTAATGGTTTTATATTTCAGAATTACGTTTTAAATTTCATCAAAATCGGACGACTATAGCATATAGCTCCCATAGGAACAATCGGAAAAATAAATGAAAAAAAATTATAACTTTTCTGTTTTTTAATTTTTTGTTGAGTTCTTCGACATATAGCGATCTTTAATTATTTCAAAATTATGGTATAAATTTTATCAAAATCGGACGTCTATAGCATATAGCTCCCATAGAAATAATAAAAATATATAAAATAACTATCTAATAATTGAGCTGCAAATCATCATAGTTTCAATGTTTTTTTTAGCACATACTCAAGTAAATCATAATTTAAATGTTTTCAAAAGTATTTAATTAATGCAATAGCTGCAAGGGTATATGAACTTCGGCTTGCCGAAGTTTGCTTTCCTTCTTGTTTTTTTAAATTTTTTTTAGTTCTTCAAAATTTAGTAATGGTTAAATATTTTAGAATTATGGTTTATATTTCATCAAAATTGGACGACTATATCATATATCTCCCATGGGAACAATAAATATATTAAAAAATTAAATATATTAAAAACTTTTTTATTTTGTAATTTTTTTTATAAATTCTTTTTGATTAATCAATAATTTGGCAGTTTAGAATTAGGCTTTTAATGTTATTAAACTCGGAAAACGATATCATATAGCTGCCAAAGGAATTATCGATTAATTAAGCTGCAAATCATCATAGCTTCAATGTTTTTAAACATATACGCAAGTAAATAATTATTTTAATGTTTTCAAGAATATTTAGTTTTCGCAATAGTTGCAAGGGTATATGAACTTCGGCAGGCCTAAGCAGCATTTATTAATTTTAACAAAAAAATTATGGATGGAAAGCTCGGAGAAGTAATCCAACTATATTAGTATAATACAATAAAGTTCACAAATCCAGTTTAATTTTTATTTTTTCAATTTTTATCGAAGGACAATGGTTATTATCTGATTTTTATATAAATTTAAAATTTTAATTTTTTTTATTGTACAAAAAAGAAAAGCGCATTAAAATTTTCAAAACTCACTTTACTTGTTCCATTTTTACAATACAATCGGATAGGTAAAAGAAAATTTGTCTAAATTATATAACAGCTTTAGGACATAGAAGTACACACATATATAGATAAAGTTGGCTATCCGCCAAACTTTCCAACTTGATCTGCCCAATCGAAGTTGCTGACAACCTGCTTGCAAACAAAATATTCCGACAAATTCAAACTGCGCCATTGAATGAGAATATGCAGTCGAACATCAATAAGTCGAAGACAATATAAATAAAATTATTAAACAAGTTATGTCCCAATATCTTTAAAATGTTGGGGATTAAATTACGGAAGTCCGACCTGAGTTTCCGCCTTCTCCATCATATGCTGTCAAATGTTCCAAGATTCAGAATTAGAAAAAAAAGTTTAATTATAAAAAACCTTCCAGGGGGCCCGAACTATTGTAATTGTAAGCAGCTGTTGAAAGCAGTGGTTTCTTCTGTTTTTCAATCGCTGTCAACTCCAAACTCCTAGTCGAGGGCTAGGATTGCGACTGAGTGCAGAAAACTTAATTATAATAGATCAGCAACCGTGCTCACCGCTCTAGCCGTTGTCGTTGCCTTCTTGTTGGTGAAGGGTACCTCCCCCGATTGGCCAGGTGTAGCCGAATGCTGAAGAATCCTGGATAACTGCGACGACGCTTGTGTCTCGGACAAGCGCTCCAAACACAGCTCTGAATGCTGCTCGCCCTCGGAAAGGACCAAATTCTCGTCGGGCTGAAAGCGAGGCATAAAAATTTCGAGGGCCCGACGCAGTCCTCGGGATGTGGATCGTAAGCATAGCTTGGCCGGCGGCACGTTTGCGTCCAATGCAGCTTGGGCCGCCCGCCTTTCTGGTTCACTTGTGCTCAGGCAGCCCTTCTTGAAGCGGGAGCCCATTTCTACGATTCCCGAGCTGCCAAGGCTGGACATCAGTCCATCCGCCTTGACACCCAATCTGCCTCCCAGACTGGGAAAACGATGGCGTTGCCAGCGACGCTTGAAGTGGGGGCCGTTTGGGCCGATGGGATGGTTCATTGGTGGTAACAATTTTATTTCTCTATAAAAAAAAACATATGGTGATATCTACTTAATAATTTTCAACTGTTCTTAGCAGAAGGTCTGACATTTATACGAGTCGCCTACTTGGGTAAAGATGCTCTGAAGTCCATCAATTCTTGAATAAATTAAATCAAAACAGCCTCTGCTTATACGGGTATGACATTACATTGTTCACCTCATTCATTGACGAATTAATTGAAGCTCAGATACAGAGACAACTATAGGGATACTGCTTGAGATTTTATTGGTAATAAGTTCACGGTCACACTACCTTTTCAACTTTAAATTCAAACTTTTGTTTATTATATTGTGTTTATCCCGCTAAGTTTAACGTTTAAAGGTTTTCCATTGTTACCTTTAATTGGTAAAACATATTTAGTATTCATTTAAGCCTCGCTTTTTCATTTCGTTTATTCGTCAACTCCAATCAATGAGCAAAATTGTACTTTTGTGATGCAATTTAGCATATTGATGTATCGGCCCCGGTGGTATTTCATCAAATAGTATTTTTATACCAACACACATTTATTACTATCGTGTATCGGTTCTAACAATTTTCCTCATTCATTACTCATTGAATGGTTGCGTTTTTCTAATTTATTAAGCCAATACTGTACCCGTCGGTAGAGCAACAGCAGCTCCATAGAATAAGATATTTATAGAGGCACCATTTCATAGAGTAAGAACAATGGCGTAACTATACAAGGTGGTCCCGTCACCTCCACCGAGGACCATACATTTTTCAGAGACAAGCGCTAGAAGGAGATTACAACCGGTTTCTTTTGCACGTTTGACAAACGACTGGTACAAATAACGGCCTCAAAAGAGAGCAGCTCGTGCGTCGGGACCACCTTATATATATGTCTCTATATAGTTCTTACTCTATGATTTAGTATTTTTAAAGTATTTAGGTGACTTTTTCTTGACTTTTCTTGGATTTTTTGGATAGCAAGATTCATTTTGGCGCGGTGAGCTGTCATGTTGTGGAATGTAAACAAACCAAGAAGTGCCAATATGACATTAAAGAAGATAATATAAGAATGGAAAATGAAAAAAACAGCAAGCAAAAAAAGCCGTAATGGACCGTCCAGGATGAAAGTAGGTAATTTGAATTGCTGAGAACACCAAATGCGTTCTCAATGCATAGGCACGAATTAGCCTATCATTGAAAATCCAACTATTCTGATGGATATCCTGGCTTCTATACGGCTTCATGAAGCGCTCCAACACAGTTTGGAAAGTTTCATTCGTCCTTAAAGTCCTTAGCCCATTTCTGCAAGTTGTGCGTCGTTCACTTTGGGAATTCTCCCTGCAACGCAGTCAAAATTGCCATAGTCATCTGGAAGAGAAGCGCTTAAAAATGTTGCGTGCTGATGCGACTTTTTGGGGGTAAGGCATTTGGGCGAGTGTTCCGTATCGGGCCAAAATAATCCACCAATCCAAAAAGCGAGTACAAATTTTTTCCGACATATGAAAGTTCTCTAAGATTTTCGGACCGAAATCAGCCTTAAAGGGCCCTTTCCAGCAGTTATGGGCTTACCCAATATTTCCGCCTTTGCTTGATCTTTTGAACATTATTGCCTTAAGGGGTTATATACAGTTAGAGTTAAAAAGAAATATGTTTTTGTTTCATTTTCTTAGTGTACATATTTTTAAGAATACAATATTTCATATCGTTTTGGTGAGTATTTACAAATTTAGAGTGCTTGAAATAACAAGTACAATCCTTAAACGTAGGGTTGGTAAAACAATCGATAGCACTATAGATACTATCGATGGTCGAACAATTTAGCAAACATCAATGGTTTGGGCTCACCATCGATACTATCGGTCTAGAGAAAAAAATTGTATTTATGGTATATTGAAGAATATTTGGAGTTTATTGCGGTATATTTCTGAAAACTTTATTGAATTTTCCACTTTCAGGTCACAAGGCATTTTCAAAAAGTCCGAGACGGATAAAGGTTGGCTAAGAAATTAAAAAAAAAAACGGACACAGTTGGTCTGTACGCCATGACGAAGCTTTTTATGAGAATTTCATTTTTAAAGTTAATGTAAATATGAATTCGTAATAAAGTGTTTTGTTAATCAGCGTCGAATAGAATAAATTAAGAGTTTCGATTTGTTTTTATTGATATTTCGTTCTATTTTTTTGAGGCAGAACAATTTTCGATACTATCGGTTGTATCGATAGTGACCACCATCTATAGTCATTACTATCGATAGTACACACTATCGATGTTTTACCAACCCAACTTAAACGCGTTTTTCTTAAAATGGTGTTTTCAAAATCGGTGACCAACGTTACTAGAAAACGGCTAGACCGAATAGTCTAAAATTTTAACTCGAGATGTTTTCTGACCGATACGGGTATTTTTATATAAACAATTTAGCGCCGACATTTTTTTTAATCCACCATTTTCTCAAAATTATTTATTTTGCCTAATTTAACATTATTTTAACGAAAGAAAGGTAGCAAACTTCGGCAAGCCAAAGTTCATATACCCTTGCAGCTATTTTAAAATTGTAAGATTATTCACATATTGCCAGAAAAACTATGCGTTTAAACATGTTCTGCGAAGTTTGTGTTTAAAAAAATGTGTTAAAAAATACATAGAAAATTCACTTTTTTACAGGAAGTACTATATTTAATAGGCTTTATTTTAATGTTACTTCTTACTTTCTAGCACTTAAACCTATAATAATATAACAAAAATGTAAAAAATTGTATATTTCTACTCAAAAAAGTATGCGAACAAAAGCAAAGAATGTCAAATTAACGGTACTCAAAGCTTATTAAAGTCTGTTTTCGCATTAATAACTGTAAATCAAAGCTCGTTTTTTTGCTGCTTGTCATTTTTTTCACATTTATCTTTTAACAACACGAAAAATTCATGATGGGAAAAAAAAACAAAAGAAATTGATCTTGATATGAGGAAACTCATAGTAAAACTTCGTGATGAGGGCAAAAAACTTCGGGAAATCAGTGCCATTATTGGTAGATCACACTCCTCTGTACAAAGAGTCCTTCAAAATATCAGTTCATCAGGTTCCTGTGAGTCAAAACCTCGAACTGGCAGGCCACCAAAGCTCACAGAGCGGGAGAAGAGAAGCATTTTGAAGACTATTAAACAAATCCAAGGACAACAGCCTCTAAAATTGCCATGAATATTAAGGACAAATTTGGTTAGAACCTTCATGGAGACACTGTACGCAAAATTTTGAAGAAAGAAGGCTATAATAGCCGCACTGCCCGAAAGAAACCCCTCATATCAGCAGTCACCAAAACCAAGCTAATGGAGTTAGCCAGAAATTTTCAAAATAAGACTACTGAGTTCTGGGAAAAAGTGATTTTTAGTGACGAAAGTAAATTTTGTATATTTGGCATAAAGGGCCGTAAGCTTGGGTACCGCCCTTGATATCCAAAACATTGCCCCAACCGTAAAGCACGGTGGTGGTGGCGTAATGGTTTGGGGATGTATGGCGGCTAGTGGAGTTGGAAATCTTGTTTTCATTGAATCCATAATGAATCACAATCAGTATATTGACATCCTTAAACAAAATCTACACCAAAGCGCCACGAAATTAGGACTGGATAGTGACTATTGGTTCCAACAGGACAATGATCCTAAGCATTGTGCCCACAATACAAAGCTGTGGTTGCTTTATTATGTTAGAAACCAGCTAAATTTGCCATCGCAATCCTCAGATCTCAATCCAATTGAGCATTTGTGGGACCTTCTGGAGCGCAGGATCCACCGGCACACCATTACTTTCAAGGATACGCTAAAAATAGTTATTGTCGAAGAATGGAGCAAAATAACAGCACAGGATACAATAAAATTGGTCCAGTCAATGCCAAATCGGTTGGCTGAAGTTATAAAACGTAAAGGGTATCCAACTTCGTACTAAATATTCAAAAAAAATACGGATTTTTAATTGAAATTTGATACTTTTTCTGAGTGAAAATATACCTTTTTTTTACATTTTTTGTTATATTATTAAAAGTTTAAGTGCTAGAAAGTAAGAAGTTACATTAAAATAAAACATATTAAATATACTACATCCTGTAAAAAATGAATTTTCTATGTATTTTTTAACACATATTTTTTTAACACAAACTTGCAGAACATGTTTGTACGCATAGTTTTTCTGGCAAGCACTTGCCAGAAGCTATATGATATAGTCGTCCGATTTTGATGAAATTTAAACCGTTATTCTTAAATATTTAACCATTACTATATGTCAAAGAACTTAAAAAAAAAAATGTCAAAACAGAAAAGTTATAATTTTGTTTTGTATATTTTTTCCGATTGTTCCTAAGGGAGCTATATGATATAGTCGTTCGATTTTGATGAAATTTAAATCGTAATTCTGAAATATTTAACTATTACTTTCTGTCGAAGAAATAAAAAAAAAATTTAAAAACAGCAAAGTTATAATTTATTTTAATTTATTTTTTCGATTGTTCCTATGGGAGCTATATGCTATAGTCGTCCGATCCGGCTCGTTCCGACTTATATACTACCTGCAATAGAAAGACAACTTATGGGAAAGTTTCATGCAGTTAGCTTTAAAACTGAGAGACTTGTTTGCGTAGAAACGGACGGACAGCCGGACGGACATGGCTAGATCGACTCTCCTAGTGATACTGATCAAGAATATCTACATATACTTTATAGGGTCGGAAATGTCTCCTTCACTGCGTGGCAAACTTCTGACTGAAATTATAATACCCTCTGCAAGGGTATAAAAATGCAAGAATACACATGTATACCTTTTACAATATTATCAATAAAATAACAATTAATTAACAATATACATAATTAAGAGTTATTTAAGTTATTACTCACCTTTTTATCACAACCCTAATCCACTTCCACAGAAAAACACTTCTTTTATTTTAATTGACGTACGCGTTGCTCAACCGTAAAACTTAAAGTGATATTCTTCGCGAAAGCGCGGCGTGTAAGATTCTTCACGTGTGTATGAGTGTGCAAAAGAATGGACAAATTCTGTTGAACTTTGTTGCATGCCGTTGTGTTACTCTAGAGGTTAAAAAAAAATAGCACACAAAGTTTGGATAATATTCAATGGATTAATGCCAGCATCCTTTCCTTTATCTTAATACATGCCTAAGCATTATACACAATATAGGAATCTGTTATAATTACGAATTAATTTTTAATTTTAATTTCAAAAACCAATGGTTTGGTTTTTACATAGATTTTTGACCACTGGTGTACGAATTCTGATTAAAAAGGCAGACGCATTTTGCATTGCATTTACTTCACGCATGTGTGTGTGTAGAAAAAAACAAAAAGCAAACACACGATCTTCGTTTTTTGATTGCTTGACCTTGCATTTACAATACATATGTACCTATGTCTGTACCCAGTCGGAAAAAACACGCTTCCAGGATGCGTTCTTTTACGCTTCCTTTGCATGCGAAAAACGCATTTCAGATCCCTGAAAGCTCCCTTTCCTTTTTGTTCGAGACGGGACAAAAAGCAAGCCTTCTTTTAGAACCGATCTAAGAACGAGTCTTAATGCGTTCCATTGGAAGGTAGTTTCATCTTCGGAAACGCTCGGTTTTCCCTTCCATTTGTACTTTACGAAGGAAGCATTCTACAGCGCACTGTTAGAATGAACTTAGAAACGTTCCTCGGGAACCTTCCTGGATAGCTTCCAAAGCAAGCATTGTGTAACACATCTACAGAATTAATATTGATTCCTTCCACAATAACACATTCAGAATGATTCCAAAACATGCCTTTTAATAGTCTTACCCAAGAATGCAAATATTATCGTTCCCAAAAAAGCTATTGAGAACCGTTTTTTTTTTTTTCAATTCCAATTTTTATTTATTTAATTTTTTTTTAATATAAACCTGCTTTAAAACTTATTGTATTACTGCTGGCCGTTTTCGTCCTCTCTCATCTTTTTGGCCATACTTTTAGCCTTATAAGTTTTATTTTTGGCCCTAGTAAAGGCCAGTCGAAGGTCTTTAATATGGTCTGTGAAGCGGTAACCGTCTCTTTTTTGTGACACTGAAAATATAATAATGAGAAGGAAATATGTAATTTTATTAAAATACGATTGTAAGTTTGTAAAACACTTACCGAATAATGTTTAATTTAAATGAATGTAGGACGCAAAACCTTCCCTGTCCCTAGTACCGTCATAATTTTGTTTGTTTATTTTGTAAAATAATTATGCTGCCCTAACTAATTAAAAATTTGATGTTGTTCAGTATTCGTGGATATGTATTGCTGCAGTTTAATTTAATAATTACGCACGTAAATATGTACATGTTTATAATGTGTATACATACATGTGTCAAAATGATGAATTTCCCATATTCATAATAAATGTGTTAATATTTCAAATAAATTGCTTAAATGTTTAAATCAAATATGAAATAACATTCGATAAACTATGTTAATTATATACTACTATTAATAGTAAAAACTACGATGTCGAACTTCATCTTAATCCCTCTTCGCAAATTTTTAATTTCTTTTACAGTTTTTAACTGTTTTCATATTCAAAACAAATGGCTTCATGTTTCTGATAAATTTCTAAAATGTTTAAATCAAATATGAAACAACATTCATCATACTATAAAAAATTGCAGATCTTTAAACTAGTAAAAATAACGATGGAAAACTTTGATTTTAATATGAGGAATATCTTTTTAAAATTATTCACTTTGATTTAATTATGTTCTTTATTGAATAAAGGTTCAAATATGTTTTCTATTAAAATCAATGATTTTTATAATTGATTCGAATACGAAAATATTATGTTAAATCAATAATAAAAATGTTTGATTTCACTATGCGTTTTTTTTTTACCAGTGTACGAACAATTTTTTACCCTAATTTTGTTGCAAAAAATTTTAACAAGTTTTTGAAAAGCATTAAATTAACCTCCGTTTTGTCGTCAACTTGAATGAATGGACAAAATTGTGCTTTCAAGATTCTGTTTTAGGTACAATATTGATCGTTGACGTACATTATCAAAGGTTATTTTTATACCGAAACCTGGTATTTTGTTTATAGGTTCAGTCAATTTCTTTATATAGTGCTCATTGGAATTGTCATTTGTCTGTCTTGCTCGCATGTGCATAAAATCGTAATGTCGGGAAAAAAAAGGGCCGCAATGAATTAGGCAAAATAAATAATTTCACGCGATTGTCCGGCTGGTGGATCGTCGGCTAAGGCTGTGGTGGTCTTGCTCAGTAACAATAACGCTGGCTTACAAATTCAAATCGATGTAAACGTCCAGAGATCAAGCCTTGACTTTCCGGTGCTCCTGGTCACTACATGTACTGTCGTCCATAGTGATAAGGATAGGTTTCGTAATATACATAGATGCTAGAGCTCGACAAAGTTTGAACCAATTGCTAAAACTGAACTTCCGACAACATATGTATATCAACTCTTAAAAAATACAAGCGTGAAAACCCAAAATAATTTTATCACTTTATCTTGAAGATGGAACATTCACGATTCTAAGAAGTTATTAACCTTTAAATTGCGCAGGTAAATCTATATATACACGTGTTTCTCAAATCTTTGTTAAAGATGTTTCTTTTTTTTAATATGTTTGAAATCTATTAATTGTCATTTTTTGATAAGTGAAAAAAGCAATATAAATATATATTTAAAACAAACAATTTTTGTTATACCAAGGAAATATATTTGAGCAGTAATTGCTAAAGAAATCATCGCTCCTAACAATCAGAAGCTATTAAATAAAGAGTAAGTACTATTTTTTTCGAAAAAGTGGCCAAAGTTGTATTTTAAAACCCTTGCAACATCCGTAAAACTTCGAAATTCTCAAAACCTGCCCAAATGTTTATTTATTTGGCTAGAGCTATAGCTATATTATCACTTTTTTTTTAAGCTACTTATAGTTTTATAAATATATACATTTTCTGGTGAACTCATGAGGTATATATGTATAGTTTACAATTTGTAGATTATGTTTAATTTAATTAGGAATGAGAGAATAATTTGGGAATTAACTTTGGTGGGGTTGGCTGAAGTCGGGGTGGGGTTTAGATTGGGAAATAATGAGGATCGTTGTGCAGAAAGAGAAGGGCAGAGGGAAAGGATATGGTGGATATGGAACGTCTAGAGAAGCGATGTTAACGGTCAAGATAGTGTGCGTTTGTCATTTTTGTGTGGCCAAGACGCAAGCAGGTGATAACTATTTGCTGTCTCCTATTAAGTTTGGTAAAGTTATGGGAGAAGTTAGGTGGTGATAATTTGGATATGTATTGTGGTACCAGGTCGAGGTTTTGTTTATTAATTCTGTGTGTCTGCGTTTTAATGATTTTTAAGGTGCTGCGTGATATAGCTTGAGTTGTGATTGACTGTGTATATAAGGGGTTGTCTAATTGCTTTTTTTGCTTCAGAGTCCACTGTTTCGTTTCCTTTGATGCCAACATGGCTTGGTATCCATATTATTATTATTTTGGGAAAGTGTTTGGAAAGTAGATTTCGGATCGAGGTGGGGTAGTAGGAATTGTTGTTAGGGTTTGCGATGGAGATGATGGAGGAAAGGGAGTCGGAACATATGGCGTGCTTGCCTCTTTTCTTTATTCAGATTTGTGCAGACTGATGGATGGCTATTATTTCGCTGAAAAGAACTGTAGAAGTCTATTTAAAATACATTGTTTTCATTGGTAAGACTGTACTCGATGTTGTCTCCTGCTTTCGATAGGGTACGTAGATTTTAGGGAATAGAAGAGTTGTTGAAAGACTATTAGAGGGGTGGAGTTTTTGTTTTGTTTGGCTAGATCGGTGTTGATCGATTTTTGGATACAACCAGGTCAACATTTTTGCAAGTGTTCTTTTTTATTGTATGGTATGGGATGTTTTGGTTTTTACAAATTTGGATTGTTCTATCTATTGTGCTAGGGTATCTGTGTTTCCTTTTATTTGTTTTTACAAGTTTGATTAGCGGGGTATCTTTGGAGTGTAATAGATTTTTTGAGAGCTTGCCGGTAAGCAAGTCTCGCTTGTGTTCGATAGTATTAACGTTGGCTTCTGTTAGTAAGTTATGTATGGGTGTGGATCGGAATGCTCCAAGTGCTGCTCTTATTGCAGCGCTTAATGGAGTTTTTAGTTTATTTAGGTGGGACTTAAGTGAGTACCCATAAATAGGTAAACAGTTGTCAATTTTTGAGACCATTAAAGATTTTAATACTTGAATTAGTGTTGTGGTGTTGGTGTTATATTTCAGTGAGGAATGGTGTTCTAATATTTCTGAAAGGTTTAGCAAGGTCGGCTTTAAGTTTGGTTATGTGGGATATCCAATCGTATCTGCTGTTGATGGTAAAGCCTAAGATTTTAAGAGTTTTAATGGATGTGTTTCCTGTGAGCAGTTTTGTTTTCCCCAGATATGGAGTGTCTGACTCCTGTCCTTCGACAGGACTGAGCCAGAGAGCGGGCACCAGTCATTTATTTGTTGAAGATTGGTCGAGTTTGGTTGTGGGGTTTTTAAGTTTGTTATGTTCGTTGAGAATGTGGAAATCGTCTGCGTAAGCGCAGAAACTTACTTTTTTGTGAATAGAAACTATGGTTGTAAGGGAGTTGTAAGCAATAAGGAATATAATGACAGAAATGGGGGATCCCTGCGGGATTCCATTGTTGAGGGGGAAAGATATTGATAGGTTGTTGGATGACTTTACGGTTATTTTACGGTTTGTCATGAAGTTCTTGACATAGTTAATAATATGATGACCCATTTTCCATTGTGGAGCTGGTTAATAACAGTGTGTATGCCAATTTTGTCGAGGGCCTTTGTAAAGTCTAGAGTATTATTGAGAGGTGTTTTTTGAGGGAAATAGATCTGGAAGCTATGTGGTCTATGTAGAGTAAAGTGTCTAAAACAGATTTACCTCTTTCGTACCCAAATTGGTTGCTGTGAATAAGGTCGTTTTTTAAAACGAACCACCACAACCTTTTTGCAACTATTTTGTCTAGGACTTTGTGTCTGTTTGGGTTTTTAAGGGCTTAAGAATAGGGAAGACTAAACTGAGTTTGAAAGATTGGGGGACGTGGGATTTGAGGATGTTTTTGAAGTTGTTGATAATTCTGTGTTTAAAGGTTAAGGAAAGGTTTTTATTCGTAGAGTATGATATGGGGTCTAGACCTGGAGCGTTGCTTTTAGGGAGTTGAGAGCTGATGAAAATTCAATGAACGTAATGTCTTTTTCGATTTATATTGCTCTTATAGAGGTTTGAGTTAAGACTGTACTTGCTTTGGCGGAAAGATGAGGATAGATATTAGATATTTCTGTTTGGTCCGTTTTAGCTGAATAAGTTTCTGGGTTAATTAAGGAGTGAATGGTTTTAGAGGGGTATAAGCCGCACAGGCGTTTAATTGCCCATGTTTTGGATGGGTCTGAGTTATGATTAATTTGTGAAGCGAAATTATAAATTAAGGTCCGTTTAGCTTTTCTAATTTGAAATTTAGCGTTGGATTTTTTGTATTCTACCATGTTGTGTGTGTTTATATTTTTTTTGATTTTTTTGTTCCACAAAGGAACTGTGCGGGGTAAGGGGAATGTGGTATTTTGGGGCATCAGCAGGTGAGCGAGGTGGTCGCTACCATGGTAGTCGTCCATTCGTCCATTACTTCCCAGTGGAAGTCTGGAACTATCTTGGCTGTTGCAAATTAATTAATTATGATGTGAAGGCTTTACTCACCTTTTTAATCAGTACATGGTTTCACTCTAACTTGCACTATCAGACTTTGTTTTTAACCAAACCGCGTCCCTGCTGCCCAAGCGCAAAATTCGAAATTATATTCCTAGCGACAGAGCGGCGTGTAAGAATATTCACAAGCGAATTAGGTGTGAAAGAATGCACAAATTCTGTCAAATTTTGTCATGTGCCGTTATGTTACAGTAGAGGCTAAAAAATAGTATATAAAATAGAATTTAGTTTAAAGGATTGATGTCAGCTATATATTTATTTATTAAATTATTACCAATCGTATTATTGTGGATACTTACTTAAAACAATATGCGAATTTCTCATTAATTATTTGGTGAAAATGGTTTAATTTATTAGGAAAATTGTATTTTAGTAAGCGGGCCTTATATTTTTTTGGACAATAATAACACTTTAATATACAGAACATACAATTGTACATACTTTCGTTCCACTGGTGTACGAAAACGGATAGAAGATTCAGACGCGGCTTGTATTGCTGCTTTGCGTACACGCATGGCGGTTTGCGTGAGTAAAAAAAACGAAAAGAATGAAAATGTAAGCAAATACGGGATCTTCAGTTTTTGGTTGCTTGACCTTTCATTTACAATACATACATATGCTTGACCTTTCATTTACAATACATACATATGTATGTACATATGTTGCACAATGTAGAATGGATGTCTGACGAATTTTCGACGCTTTTGCTTTTATTCTCTCTCCTCTTCGTCTCCTTTAACTAATTCAAAAGTTGATGTGGTTCAGCATTCGTAGTATTGCTGCAGTTAAACAATTACATATAAAAAGAGCACACAATACATATTCTGTGAGCGCACGAAAATACATGTTCATTATGTGTATACGTGTGTCAACTTTTAATATTTCCCATATTCATAATAAATATGTTAATATTTCAAATAAATTGCTTAAATGCTTAAATCAAATATGAAATAACATTAATGTTAATTAGATACTACTTTTCATAGTAAAAAAGAAACGATGTCAAACTTCATCGTAATCCCTCTTTGCACATTTTTAATTTCTTTTACAGTTTTTAACTGTTTTCATATTCAAAACAAATGGCTTCATGTTTCTTATAAATTTCTAAAATGTTTAATTAAATCAAACAACATTTCATACTATAAAAAATTGCAGATCTTTAAACTTGTAAAAATAACGACGGAAAACTTTGATTTTAATCAAAATCAATGTTTTTATAATTTATTCGAATACGAAATATTATGTTTAATCAATTATAAAAATGTTTGATTTCACTATGCGTTTTTTTCCAGTGTAGCTATACAAGGAGAGAAATGTCAGATTCTTGGCCAAAAAATTAGCTTGCTAGACACAGGTGCAAAGTTAAAATCTGGTTTTTAAAACAATTTTTCCGATCCATAGCCGTTTCTAAAAATGTAATTTAATGGAAGTAGTTTTAGTTTCCCATGGGATCTATAATTTTCTGTATGTTCAAATATTGGTTTTAAAAGAATTTAATTATATTTCTACAATAATAGCAATAAAAAACCAACTTTGGATTATTAAGGACTACTATTCATTTACCATTGTCAGAAAGGTAAAGCTACCATGCTGAAATCATTGGGATAACTTATTAATATTAATGATTCCTCTTATGTTAAGAATTAGCTTTTGTTGTACAACTAAATCACTGTACCGTTCTCAAAAGGCTAGTTTAGACATTCTCTCAAGTCTCTCGTTTATTGTTTGTCCTGTATTAATTCATTTTATTTTGAGCTTTTGTCTTTACCATAGACTCTGTAGAAAGATTCCTATAAGTATTTCATGCTTACGTATGCAGAAATGATATCGCCCCTCGTCCTCGAGGACCTTAACTTTTGAGCCGAGTATTCCCCGCAAGCCAAGTTGTATGTTCTGTTAAGTGGTGAACGCTTCCCGGTCCCATTCCGGCTACAGCTGCCGCTCCTTTTACCATTCCCGGTCCCTTAGGCCCTTAGAACAAACGATGCCTGCCTGACTGCCTTCCGGTCCGCCACTATGTTTGTGCAATGAAGCGTTTGGCTTTTATAACGCCAACCGTCAGCTGAGAGACTTCAAGACTCCAGTGGAGGATGAGCGTAGTCAGTCATTGAAAAGCTGTAAAAAGCTGAAGAAAATTCTTAATTTACAAAAAAAATAGCGAAAAGAAAAACTCCTGCGCAATAAATGAAAGGTAAGGGGAAAAGAACCAAACTTAAAAACTTACCAAGAGGCGGGGCTTCTTTACAGGACAATCTGGGCAGTGCTTCAGTGCACCCAACAGTTTTTGGTTTGGACATAACCCCATCTGCTTAATTCTACCACCCCGTCCCCCAATGTTCACGCACTGAAAGCTTTTCCGCTCCACTTGTCTGTTCCTTTGATTCTTTTGATTTGAATGCAATATACCGAGCGGTAGATAAGGGACGCTTTACCTTGACTGTTCGAGAAGCACAGAGCTGTATTTGAGATACCTTAGATACGTATACATTTAATGTGCGCTTTATTAACAGCTTTAGATAGCAGCGCACATCAGGCATAATGCGCAATTCTATTGGCTTTAAAATTACTTTAAAATAAGAAAGAAACTTGGCAAGCCGAAGATCAATACCCTTGCAGCCATTGCAAAAATTAAATATTCATTAAAACAAATAAATGTTAATTTATATATACTATATTTATTATGTATATATATTATGTATACACTCATTACAAAATGTTCGCCATAAAACTTTATTTTTTCTAAATACAAGAAAATAGAAATAGTCGCCCTAAACTGAAAAACAAGAAAAAATGTTCTATATTCATGTAAAATTGGGACTTATTTTCAGATCCTATCTTTTAAGTAACTAACTAAAAAGTAACTAACTAAGAAAGCCCTTTCTATAAAATCTCAGCCTAACCCTAAACTTTACTCGAATATAGAAATAATTTTCTATAATGTTGTGCCCTGACCCTAAAATGAAACTAACCCTAAAAATAGAAACATTCCTCGCTAGTGGGCTTATGACACTACATTGTTGACCTCGTTCATTGCTCATTTATTTTTTTAACTATACGATTTTTCGTAAGTGCGAGCAAGACAACCGATGGAATTGGGTAACAAAATGCAACATTCGCGAATATTCGGTATAAAACCACCGGAATAAAAACAAGGCTTACAAGTATACGTAATATTATTTACCATTTGAAGGAAACAACCGAAAACCTTAAAACGTTAAAATTATCGGGATAATTGTTTTTAAAGCTACATTTGAACTGTATAATGACGTAAGTATAATGAATATTAAAAAATATTTCTTTGAAAATTGCCTAATTTTAATTTTCAAAAAAATATATGTCGAATATTTCAACTGTATGAATTTGAGAAATTATGAATTAACGAATCCCAAAAATAAAATACATACTGACGCAGTTACAAACAGTCTTTTTTTTTGCCGCACCTTAATCATAAGCGAAAATTTACTTATATGAACTAAACTGTATCATGTTTATTTATTTATCCTTTTTTCATTTTTCTCAGGTTGAATTTTCATTTCCAAACAAGAACAATACATATGTATGTATGTGTATAGATGTTATGTGGTATAGAGATAAAATATGCATATGTACATGCCGAAATAAAAATTCATCCTGAACAAACATGTGTAATTTTTATACCCTTGCAGAGGGTATTATAATTTCAGTCAGAAGTTTGCAACGCAGTGAAGGAGACATCTCCGACCCTATAAAGTATATATATTCTTGATCAGCATCACTAGGCGAGTTGATCTAGCCATGTCCGTCTGTCCGTCTGTCCGTCTGTCCGTCTGTCCGTCTGTCCGTCCGTTTATATGCAAACTAGTCTCTCAGTTTTAAAGCTATCTGCATGAAACTTTCCCAAAAGTTGTCTTTCTATTGCAGGTAGTATATAAGTCGGAACGAGCCGGATCGGACGACTATAGCATATAGCTCCCATAGGACAATCGGAAAAATAAATGAAAAAAATTATAACTTTGCTGTTTTTTAATTTTTTTTTTAGTGCTTCGACATTTAGTAATGGTTTAATATTCAGAATTATGGTTTAAATTTTATCAAAATCGGACGACTATAGTATATAGCTCCCATAGGAACAATCGGAAAAATAAATGAAAAAAATTATAACTTTGCTGTTTTTTAATTTTTTTTTTAGTTCTTCGAGATATAGTAATGGTTAAATATTCAGAATTACGGTTTTAAATTTCATCAAAATCGGACGACTATAGCATATAGCTCCCATAGGAACAATCATAAAATAAATGAAAAAAAATTATAGCTTTTCTGTTTTTTAATTTTTTTTTTAGTTCTTCGAGATATAGTAATGGATAAATATTTCAGAATTACGTTTTAAATTTCATCAAAATCGGACGACTATAGCATATAGCTCCCATAGGAACAATCATAAAGTAAATAAAAAAAAATTATAACTTTGGTGTTTTTAAATTTTTCTATAAGTTCTTCGAGATATAGTAATGGATAAATATTTCAGAATTACGGTTTAAATTTCATCAAAATCGGACGACTATAGCATATATCTCCCATAGGAACAATCATAAAAATAAATGAAAAAAAATTATAGCTTTTCTGTTTTTTAATTTTTTTTTTAGTTCTTCGAGATATAGTAATGGTTAAATATTTCAGAATTACGGTTTAAATTTCATCAAAATCGGACGACTATAGCATATAGCTCCCATAGGAACAATCATAAAAATAAATGAAAAAAAATTATAGCTTTTCTGTTTTTTAATTTTTTTTTAGTTCTTCGAGATATAGTAATGGATAAATATTTCAGAATTACGGTTAAAATTTCATCAAAATAGGACAACTATATCATATAGCTCCAATAGAAATAATAAATTATATAAATAACTACCTATAATGAGCTGCAAATCATCATTGCTTCAATGTTTTTAGACATATACGCAAGTAAATCATAATTTTAATGTTTTCAAAAATATTAAATTCTTGCAATAGCTGCAAGGGTATATAAACTTCGGCTTGCCGAAGTTTGCTTCCTTTCTTGTTATAAATATTTTTAATTTTTATACATAAATCGAAGTGAAAATCTCGAGGTTATAGTTGCTTATAATACTTATAACACATCTTTTGATAACTTCATCACACTAGCACTCCCTAGGGAGTGCCGGGCTCAGATAAGACTAGCGCTAGTTACGTCTGCACGTCACCGCAGACTCTTCAGCTATATCTGGGTAGAGCAGCTGAACGATTAAAACTTTTCTTTGGCTCAGATCAAAAGTTTTGCAAATATGGAGTGGCCGTACACTCCTGGTTCTTGAGCTTAGATCCAGCTTTTGTCGTTAAAGCTTCTATAGTTTTTGAAAGTAAAATGCATTGCCTATTCGAAAGCGATCTGCTTTCCGATATAAAGACTCGAATGTAAATTCGGAAAATGTACTAAATTTATATGCATTTGCATTTAGATTCTAGAAAAGTTTTTCTTGCTTCAATGGCTTTTTGCCCTAGATTTAAAAAGAAACGCCATTAATTTTAGAAAAATGTACCCTAGAATTTATGGTGGGATGACAAAAATAGTAGAATTTCTTGTTTTTAAGGTAACTTTTATTATGAGTGTATGCGTGTTTGTTTAAAACATTGAAGCTATGAAGATTTTCAGCTTAATTATTCGATCGTTTTTATGGCAGATATACGATATCTTTTCCGATTTTAATAAAATAAAATAAAGCGTAACTCTGAATTATTAAACCATTACTATAACCAAAAAAAAATCGACAAGCCGATCCTTGCAGCTATTGCAAAATTAAATATTCTTGAAAACTTAAAATTAGATATTCTTGCGTACATGTTTAAAAGCATTGAAGCTATGATGATTTGAGTTCCTGTAGCACCTATATGATATCATTTTCCAATTTTAATAAAATTAAAAGCGTAGTTCTGAACTGTCAAAAAGAATTTCTATACAAAATTACAAACAAAAAAGTTAAATTAAAAAAATGTTTATACCCTTGCAGAGGGTATTATAATTTCAGTCAGAAGTTTGCAACGCAGTGAAGGAGACATCTCCGACCCTATAAAGTATATATATTATTGATCAGCATCACTAGGCGAGTCGATCTAGCCATGTCTGTCCCAACTTTTGGGAAAGTTTCATGCAGATAGCTTTCAAACTGAGAGACTAGTTTGCGTAGAAACGGACGGACAGACGGACAGAAGGACGGACAGACGGACAGGCTAGATCGACTCTCCTAGTGATGCTGATCAAGAATATATATATTTTAATAGAATTAAAAGCGTAATTCTGAACTGTCAAATTAAAATTCAGTCAAAAAGAGTTTTTAAAAAATTACAAAATAGAAAAGTTACATTTAAAATAAATTTATTTTTATATTTTTATTGTTCCATGGGAGCTATATGATATAGTAGTCCGATTTTGATGAAATTTAAAACGTAAATCTGAAATATTTAATCATTAATATATGTCAAAGAACTAAAAAAAAGAATTTAAAAACAGCTAAGTTATAATTTTTTTATTTATTTTTCCGATTGTTTCAATGGGAGCGATATGCTATAGTCGTCCGATCTGGCTCTGCCGGATGTCGGAAATGTCTCTTCCCTGCGTTGCAAACTTCTGATTGAAATTATAATACCCTCTGCAAGGGTATAAAAACAACAAAGGTATATTTTTTTCATTTTCTTACCGATTGTTCTAATGGGAGCTTTATGCTAAAGTCGTTTGATTCGGTTCGTTCCGACTTATATTCTGCCTGCAATAGGAAAACAACTTTTGGATAAGTTTCATGCAAATTGTTTAAAATTGACAGACTAGTTTGTATAGAAACGGTCGGACGGACGGTCTTACGGACAGACGGACATGGGTAGATCGACTCGCCTAGTGATGCTGATCAATAATATATAATAATATGTCTTTTTCATTGCGTTGCAAACTTCTGACTAAAATTATTATTTTTTTTTATTACAGTCGTAAAATTTAATCAAACTCAAGACGAAATTCTGAAATAATAAACCATTACCATCTCGAAGAACTAAAAATAAATAAATAACAGCAATGTTTTCATATTTTTCACTTCGTGTGTGCGTGTTCGTATGGAAGAAAAATAGTTAAATAAAAATAGAGCCCTTTTTAATGTACATTAAGCTAACTTATGCCATAGTATCAGAGAATTTTCTTGCATGGACTTTTTGTCATTTTAATACCCTTGCAGAGTCATTTCAGTCAGACGTTTGCAACGCAAAATAGTTGCCCGACTAGTTGGTTTTGGCGACCTTTCCAAAGTATAATAATTGTTAGCCGGCTCGAGGTCAGGATGTTGAAAAAATAACACCATTTTTTTTATTTTAATTATTTGTCAACATATTTCGGATGCTCTTCGGCAACCGTCTTCAGGACAACTATAAAATAATAACAACGATTTTAATATTCTTACAAACATAAAACAATTTACATTTGACATACATTTAATTTACACGTCTGCGTCCGGTGACGTGGAGTTGTTAAATATTTTTTCTTTCCCTAGTAAATGTCTATATAAATGAGCGCAAATGTCAGTGTCCGTTTTGTAGTTCATCCGTATGTCTGTAGGTGTTTTTATGATATGTAGCATTTCTATGGTGAATCGTTTGGCATATTGTTGTTCTTGTGATAAAATACTCGCCTCTTCGAAGTTCGGTGAGTGATTATTCTTGGAACAGTGGGACATGAGAGCTGTTTTTTGCGCGTGCGTATGGTGTCTAGCTTTGAAGTCCGATTTATGTTGTGCTAGTCTAGTTTTCGATCTAGTTTCGAATTTGTTGTTCCTATATATATCATGTTTCGTTGTTGTTGCCGTTGCACGGTATTTTATATATCACATCTTTTTTGTCAATTTCTTTGGTTTTGTTCTGCTGTATATAGATTTTAATGTGTGGTCCGGTCCTTAGATCTTTTAAATAATACTTAATTTTCGCACCAGCTCCAAGGGCATATAAACTTCGGTTTGTCGAGGTTTGCTTCCTTTCTTGGTTGAAAGATGAAATTTCATGCAATATTCAATAAAAAATCAAAACATCATGTAAAAAGAGATTAAGACTTTACTGATTGAAATGCTTGGAATTGATTACACAGGCTTACAAATTTAAATCGATCAAATCCTCCAGAGATTAAACCTTGATTTCCCGGTGCAGATCGACTCCCTGATTCAAAATTCTGAAAAACTTTTTTCATCTTTTTTTTTTGTCACTTTCATTTTTTGTCTCCAGTTTTGCTTTTCGGACATCGAAGACTTATTTCACTAAAAAAGGTAATGTTTTAATTTCCCCATACTGGTATAAAGATAGGTTTCCTATTATAAATGCTAAAGCTTGACAAAGTTTAACCAAATTGCTAGAACTGATGTTCCGACAACATAAACTAATTCTTAAAAAATACACGCCTTATACCCGAAAATATTTTTTCACTTTATTTTGAAGATGGAACATTTACGAATCCAACAAGTTAATAACCTCAACATTCCGACGTTAAATCTATTTAATACATTTTATTAATCATAAAAGCCAGTGTTACCATAACAAGTACAAAACATAATTAAGATTGATTTGTTAAATATAAATATTGCATATAAACATTGATCTACAAGAACTTTCGGGTACCCTCGGGAAATTTTGTGATTCCTTTTTTGATCCAATAACTACCTAGTTTACCCGCCGAGTTCTCACGTTTTGCTTTAGTTTCCGAGAATGGCTGTGAACATATGTATGAACATATTTTAAGTTTTTGAAGTCAAATGCAGCCCAAAAGCATGTATACACAAAACATAAAAATGTGCATCGCCCTTGTGACGTCTTAATAAAGCATTTTGAAACCGAATATCTAATAAATTAATATTTGTTTTTAAAGTTTTGATAATGTAGATGCAAAAGTGAAACAAAAAAAAATATAAATTGGGCAGATAACTTTACCAATATCAGCCTCTCGGCCACCAAAAGATGGCATTTTTAAAAGTTGTTAAATTTCAAACCACTTAATAATTTTACTTAAATGGGTATTAAAACCATCCGTTTGATACTTTTAATACCCTTGCATAGGGTATTATAATTTTAGACAGAAGTTTGCGACGCAAACCGTTTCTACGCAAACTAGTCTCTCAGGTTTAAAACTATATACATGATACTTTTCCAAAAGTTGTCTTCCTTTTGCAGGCGTTATATAATTCGGAAGGAACCAAAACAAAATAACTTCCGACTTTGGTTTGCATTAAATTATTCGATAGTTCCTATGGCAGCTATATGATATCGTTTTCCGATTTTACAAAAATTAAAAATAGAAAAGTAAAATTGAAAAAAATATATATTTTTACCCTTGCAGAGGGTATTATAATTTCAGTCAGAAGTTTGCAACGTAGTGAAGGAGAGGTTTCCGACCCTATAAAGTATATATATTCTTGATCAGCATCACTAGTAGAGTCGATCTAGCCATGTCCGTCTGTCCGTCCGTCTGTCCGTCCGTTTATATGCAAACTAGTCTCTCAGTTTTAAAGCTATCTGCATGAAACTTTCCCAAAAGTTGTCTTTCTATTGCAGGTAGTATATAAGTCGGAACGAGCCGGATCGGATGACTATAGCATATAGCTCCCATAGGAACAATCGGGAAAATAAATGAAAAAAAAGTATAACTTTGCTGTTTTTTAATTTTTTGTTTAGTTCTTCGACATATAGTAATGGTAAAATATTTCCGATTTACGGTTTAAATTTCATCAAAATCGGACGACTATAGCATATAGCTCCCATAGGAACAATCGGAAAAATAAATGAAAAAAAATATAACTTTGCTGTTTTTAATTTTTTGTTTAGTTCTTCGAGATATAGTAATGGTTTAATATTTCAGAATTACGTTTTAAATTCATCAAAATCGGACGACTATAGCATATAGCTCCCATAGGAACAATCGGAAAAATAAATGAAAAAAAATTATAACTTTTCTGTTTTTTAATTTTTTGTTTAGTTCTTCGACATATAGCAATGTTAATTATTTCAGAATTATGGTATAAATTTTATCAAAATCGGACGTCTATAGCATATAGCTCCCATAGAAATAATAAAAATATATAAAATAACTATCTAATAATTGAGCTGCAAATCATCATAGTTTCAATGTTTTTTTTTTTAGCACATACTCAAGTAAATCATAATTTAAATGTTTTCAAAAGTATTTAATTAATGCAATAGCTGCAAGGGTATATGAACTTCGGCTTGCCGAAGTTTGCTTTCCTTCTTGTTTGTAATATTTTTATTGTTATTATGGGAGCTTTGTTTATAGTCGTCCAATTTTGCTGAAATTTAAACCGTAGTTCTGAAATATTAAACCATAACTATATTTCGAAGAACTAAAAAAAATTAAAAAACAGCAAAGCTATAATTCTTTATACCCTTGCAGAGGGTATTATAATTACAGTCAGAAGTTTGCAACGCAGTGAAGGAGACATTTCCGACCCTATAAATATATATATCTTGATTAGCATCACTAGGCGAATCGATCTAGCCATGTCCGGCTGTCCGTCCGTTTCTACGCAAACTAGTCTCTCAGTTTTAAAGCTATCTGCATGAAACTTTCCCAAAAGTTGTCTTTCTAATGCAGGAAGTATATAAGTCGGAACGACGACTATAGCATATAGCTCCCATAGGAACAATCGAAAAAATAAATTAAAAAAAAGTATAACTTTACTGTTTTTATTTTTTTTTTTAGTTCTTCGATTTATATTAATGGTTAAATAATTCGGAATTACGGTTTAAATTTCATCAAAATCGGACGACTATATCATATAGATCCCATAGAAATATTAAAAATATATAAATAACTATCTAATAATTGAGCTGCAAAACATCATAGCTTCAATGTTTTTAGACATATACGCAAGTAAATCATAATTTTAATGTTTTCAAAAATTTTTAATTCTTACAAAAGCTGCAAGGGTATATGAACTTCGGCTTGCCGAAGTTTGCTTTCTTTCTTGTGTTCCTTTATTTT
Source organism: Drosophila gunungcola (assembly GCF_025200985.1). Lineage (NCBI taxonomy): Eukaryota > Metazoa > Arthropoda > Insecta > Diptera > Drosophilidae > Drosophila > Drosophila gunungcola. The sequence goes on from NW_026453162.1 coordinate 2,976,301, forward strand.
CCGATTTTTCCTATGGGAGCTATATGCTATAGTCGTCCGATCCGGCTCGTTCCGACTTAAGTACTACCTGCAACAGAAAGACAACTTTTGGGATGCTTCATGCAGATAGCTTTAAAACTGAGAGAGCAATTTGCGTACTAAAAGTAAAAAATAAGTAAAACGAACGTTAGATAAAACAATCGATAGCACTATCGATGGTCGAACAATTTTACAAACATCGATGGTTAGGGCTCACCATCGAGACTATCGGTTTAGAAAATTAATTTTTATTTATGGTATATTTGAAGAATTTTTGGAGTATTGTGCGGTATATTTCTCGAAACTTGATTGAATTTTCAACCTTCAGGTCACAGAGCATTTTCAAAAAGTTCGAGAAGGATAAGGGTTGGCTAAAAAGTTACAAAAAACATAGTGGGACAGTTGGTCTGCACACCATGACGAAGTTATTTCTGAGAATTCCATTTCTAAAGTTAATGTAAATATAAATTTGTAATAAATTGCTTTGTTTGTCAGGGTCGAATAGAATAAATTAAGAATTTTAATTTGTTTTTTTTTTTGATATTTCGTTCTATTCTTTGAGGCAGAAGAATTTTCGATACTTTTGATAGTGACCATTAGCGATAGCCAAAACTATCGATGTTTTACCCACCCTAGTTACCAGTACAGAGAATGTAATGATAACGTGTTATTGTACTTTTTATAAATTTGGTTGATAGATAGCCGACAGCCCTCAAATACCTTTTGCAAAATGTAGGTCATTGTGATTCTTGGACCCGTTTTCGCGTTCCTAAATTTATTTGCCACTTATAATATGATTTCACATGTTGAATCATTTTATGGACATATGTGGATGGATAAAAACAGCTATTCTTTTAATTTATTTACAATTAAATATGGTAATTACTACCTTTATATCTAAGTTTATATATATTCATAACGGCGCTTTAAATTAAGTCACTATCGTACTTGATTTTGGATGATTCTTGCTTCACGAATGTAACATCTCGTATAACCATTACAAATGTATAAGCTTATAAAAATACTTCGAAACATTTCCCTCGAATTTTGAGCTGTTTAGTAAAAACTTAAAGGCGTTAATCCAGCAACTCATGTGAACGGGTGTCGGCAGCTGTCAGCATCGTCACAAAAATTACATTTTGGTGGCTAATTAAAATTTCAAATTAAATCACAAGTAATTAGCTGAAAGTCAAAGACAAACATGGCAGGCACATAAAAGGTCGGGTTGGGAAATTTGACAGCATTTTATGATTTACAAACGCAATGAAGATTTTTGCCTAATGGTCTGTTGTTCCTGCTTGACAGGTGGGTGCGGAAGGTGCAAAGCGCGCCATATACGCCGTAGCAGATACATTTGCCTGCCAAATTAAATACATTAAAAGCGACAACAAGCAGTCAAAATGGAGAGAGGCAGCCAAATGGGCAAAACAGGCGACACATTAAAATACATTTTTAATGTTGATGTGAGTGTGCCCGCCCCTTTTTCGCTTTCGGAAACATTTTCTTCTTTATTTATTCATGGGAAAGTCTGTTTTCGTTTCTCTTTGACTTTTGACTGTCCCGATGCCTCATCAGACCACCACAATCCTCCCTCACAAAATTCGCATTCCCACCATCAGCCTGACAGGACGTCCGTTAGAAATGTAATTTAAATAATTACTTTTATTATGTCAAGAATTTTTGAGCGAGTTCGTTTTTTTTTTTTAAATCTGTATGCCTTACATTTTATTTATTGAAATTTCTCCTTAACTAAATAACCTTTATAAGAGTCATGTTGACCGGCACAAAATTGAATAATTATTGCTGGCCTTAAAGGCCGTTTCGTTGAAGGCTGCTTCTTCTCGAAACTCGAGTTAAAGCCATTGAGAGATGATTTGCGCTAAAAGTGAGTTTATTATAATAAGACACTTTTTTGCTTGGATTTTTTATAAATTAATGGCGAGATGCCAAGATCCGCCTGGATGTTTTCATTCCGAACATACCTTGGTGCCCTTGTAATAGTTCTCAGCTCGCATTTTCCACGACTGGGAAAATGCATTATCTCAAAGAGGTTGCGGGCATTAAGTTGCAGATGCAGTTTCTTGCTTTCAGTAAGTTACCGTCATGTTAGGCTTAGTGAAATTCACGATTGTCTGTTCAAAAAGAAACGTCGTGCGTTATTAGCGATAAACTTTGCATAACTGTAGAAAAAGTCTTCGGACCCAATGTAGCGCTGGTAGCATAAACTGAACCCAGTTTCTGGCGCCATCTACGAGCAGGTGGCGGTATCAGTTCGTGGCAAATGTGGCGGGTCAGCAGGGCTAAGTGTCAAGCACTGATCTGGAGAGAGCATTTCTATTCTTTCGCTGTTAAGGGGCTTGCCGCCATAATTGGGCGGCATCAGCGTTCTTTTCCTTTTGAGCCTTCCAGAGCGGTTGTTACCACAGTGAAAAGTTTTATTTATGGTGCTAGAAATATTCGATCGGAAGGAAGAGAGGCGGTGTATAGCACACAACCAATAATTCAAAGTGCAGATAAAGGCAACGAAACTAGGTGAGTTATTGGGGTAAAGGGCGGTTAAAAAGTTTTTTTTTTAGTAGACGCTTGCATAGGGAAAAAAAAAGAAAAAATGTGATGGCAAAAATATAAGAAATTTATTTGTTCACATTAGGCCTGCAGCTTTGCTGTATTTTTTTTTCCGCAACACCCGAACGAAGTGGGAACACTCAAGCCGATCGTCGAAATCCACCTACGCCTGGAGTTCTTCGAGGGAGGGGAGACAGTGGTAACGCGACCGCCTCGCAAAGCGAGCGGAGGAGATCGACGGAAAGTGCTAAATAATTGAATTTTAAATTATGTAATTCCTCATGTCCCGACCCGAACTAAGGCGTAAAAAGTAATTGTGGCCCGTGGTGGCAGAAAAAAAAGAAATATCGGCAGTGCAAATTCGGCGGTGTAAAAAAAGGGAAACGAAGAGCAAAAAAATAAGGGAAGAAATTAACCCAAAAATGTAGAAAATTTAAGTTCAAGAGGAGAGAAAAAAAGAAGAGAAAAGGGAGAAAAAGAAAATCCAAGAGAAAAAAAAAAGAAGGAAAAAGCTTGTGTTAAAAATAATTATGAAATTTAGTTATTAAGATTCAGTTTTAATATTTCTTTTGTATTTGTACATGTGAGAGTGATTTGAGTTTGTTTGTCATCTTACGCCGATAAAAAAAATATGTAAATTCGTCTCCAGTTCCCTTTTGAAAGTGAAAGAAAAAGAGGAGAAATAACACCCAGACTTGTCTGCCCCACGATTTGTTTTACCAAAAAAAAAAAAAGTGAATTCTTTTGCAGCGTTTCAGCGACCTTCAAGAAAGCGCTTTCTTCGTTGGATCCGCAGCGACAATAATGGTGAGCGAAAACATATACATTTTTATTTAATTGTTTGAAAAAAGATGAAAAGCATAATGATTTCGTGGTGCAGTACAAAATCGCGAGGAAAGCTATTAAGGGAGTAAAAGAAAAGCAAAGAGAATATAGATTTAAGAAAAAAAATAAAAAAAAAGGTAATTTTTTTTAACTTTCAAAAGGAAGATAGAAAGAAATGGAAGAAAAAGTATAACTAAAACTATTGAGTGGAATTCGAGTGGAATTCCGCAACACCCGAACGAAGTGGGAACACTCAAGCCGATCGTCGAAATCCACCTACGCCTGGAGTTCTTCGAGGGAGGGGAGACAGTGGTAACGCGACCGCCTCGCAAAGCGAGCGGAGGAGATCGACGGAAAGTGCTAAATAATTGAATTTTAAATTATGTAATTCCTCATGTCCCGACCCGAACTAAGGCGTAAAAAGTAATTCTGGCCCGTGGTGGCAGAAAAAAAAGAAATATCGGCAGTGCAAATTCGGCGGTGTAAAAAAAGGGAAACGAAGAGCAAAAAAATAAGGGAAGAAATTAACCCAAAAATGTAGAAAATTTAAGTTCAAGAGGAGAGGAAAAAAAGAAGAGAAAAGCGAGAAAAGAAAATCCAAGAGAAAAAAAAAAGAAGAAAAAAGCATGTGTTAAAAATAATTATGAAATTTAGTTATTAAGATTCAGTTTTAATATTTCTTTTGTATTTGTACATGTGAGAGTGATTTGAGTTTGTTTGTCATCTTACGCCGATAAAAAAAATATTTAAATTCGTCTCCAGTTCCCTTTTGAAAGTGAAAGAAAAAGAGGAGAAATCATCCCCAGACTTGTCTGCCCCACGATTTGTTTTACCAAAAAAAAAAAAGTGAATTCTTTTGCAGCGTTTCAGCGACCTTCAAGAAAGCGCTTTCTTCGTTGGATCCGCAGCGACAATAATGGTGAGCGAAAACATATACATTTTTATTTAATTGTTTGAAAAAAAGATGAAAAGCATAATGATTTCGTGGTGCAGTACAAAATCGCGAGGAAAGCTATTAAGGGAGTAAAAGAAAAGCAAAGAGAATATAGATTTAAGAAAAAAAAATAAAAAAAAAGGTAATTTTTTTTAACTTTCAAAAGGAAGATAGAAAGAAATGGAAGAAAAAGTATAACTAAAACTATTGAGTGGAATTCGAGTGGGAAGAGACAAAGTGACTCGAGTCACCCTGCATTCTGGTAGGCGAATATCGTAAATGGTCAGGTTCTTAGCTAACTAAATTAATTTTTTTGCCTCCTCCGTAAAGATATATTTATTTTTGTTAAATCAAATACCTTAGGTAATCAAGAGCTAAATTAAATCAGAACATCACATTATTATTAAGATCTGCACCCAAATCATAATTTATATTGTCTATTATACCTTATGTTACATTTTATAATTTTTGCTATTTGTCTCTTATTAATATATGTGTGTATCTATTAAGAAATCATGAAGTGCTCCCAAACGTTAGCTTACTGTTTTTCTAGTCGATGAATAAAATTTTATAATGTTTTAAATTTTAATGTTTGTCCTTGGCGTACGATGCCTTAATTAACCAATGCCGCAAGGGGCTGTTCCGGGAGTGAAGGGAAGGGGGAACGGCCGATGGAAGGGTGGGCAAAGCCAGCCTCATTAACAGCAGAGGTGGAGATGCGGTAGTATATCGAGTTAAGTGCCTGGCCTCTCTTGGCCAACTGCAATAGCCCAAAAATGTAGGATGTGTTCGAAGTAGTTTTTTTTTTGCTTGTCGCAGCACGCAAATTGAATTTGTTAATAATTAGTTAGGCCGCCTTGATTTCTGAGCAAGAACAACACCCCCAATTGCTGACGAGCCAGAGCCGAGGTAGACATTGTTTATTTGAGTTTTTAGAGTTTATCTTTCAGCCGCATAGGATTCATAGGCCCACAGTTTTTTTTTCAACAGTTTGCCTAGCCACGTCTGTAGTAAAACACTAAATACTCATTCCGAAAAAAAAAGAGTAGAATCAGTCACTTGTCGAACGCTTGGATACACTTTTAAAAAACTTAAAAAAAAAAAAAAAAAAAACAAATTTAAGTCAAGTGGCCACGTTCATGAAGAAACTGGTATACTTTAAGTGATTGTAAAGGGTGCGTGGACGAAATTGCTTGGATAACAGTTAGAGCGACCGCTCGCTGACCACAATCGCTATCGTTGTTGTTGTCGTTTGACTACAGATAAACGCAGTCCGTACGCATGCCCAAGACAAAACCGTTGTTGTTTTTTCTCGTTTTTTGTTCTTTATGCACTGGACTTGGTTTATGTTTCAATTTGGTTTTTTAGGGATTAGTCACGCTAGAGGCAAATTAATATTGTTTCCGAATTTGTTTATATTGAATTATATTATATTTCGTTCCGGTTTTTATTTTTGAGCAAAATTCTTTTAATTCTCACTTGCTCCTCACTTTTATTCAATGTTCTCGCCGCGAAGTCTGCATACATACTAAATAAGCTTTAAGCAGAGAATTTGAGAGCAAAGCGAAAAGAGTTCGATCAGCTGTTCGACCACTGAGGGCATTGAACTTTAGGTAGATAAAACGAAAGGAGAGAATTAAAAGCAATTGGCAGAGACTGTTTTTGTTAGGGTAGGTTAGTTATTAAAATATTTTTTGCGTATAATTATATATAGTTAATTATTATTTATCTTTAAAACTATATTTAAGTATTTAATGAAAATGGGTGATGAGGAAGATGTTCCCGAGACCCCAGTAGCGATTTGCGCGCTCTGCGGAAAAACTTTAACCGTAACCACCACGTTTAGAACCAAATGCATGCACGAATTTCATAAAGCCTGTATTTTAGCGCATTCTAAAAAGAAAACCACATGCCCATCTTGCAATGTTGTTTGTTTTGAAAAACCTCCGCCTCCAAATACAAGGGGGCAAACTCGATCAAACCAAGAGAGTTCACCAGCTCCGTCTGCGTCTGGTCAAATACAAGAAAGTAACGCAGTGCAGTCGGAAGTAATAGCGAATGCCGTATCTCGAGCAGTTCGAGCAATGCAGAATGATTTATTAGCTCAACTGTCGGCGCAAATGGCTCAATTAATTCAAACAAATATTTCTGAGCATTTGCGGCCGCTTAATGAAAACCTGTCTCAAAGAGGGGGGCTTGTAGGTGCTGGTAATGCGTCTCCTTTTGGTCTAGGGAATATCGATTTGGATGCTGGTCCTGGTCCCGGGTCTGCACACGGATCCCATAGAAGCGGAGTTTCCGAGCTATCGCAAAGGCCTGATAAGGTTGCTCATATTATGAATGGGTGGAAAATTCGCTTCAGTGGAAACGAAGACGGACTTAATATTGATAATTTTATCTATAGAGTCGAAGCTCTTACTCGACAGACCCTGGCATCGGATTTCAACACACTTTGTGGTAACGCAAGCATTCTGTTCGAGGGTAAAGCCCGAGACTTTTATTGGCGGTTCCACAAGACGGCTCCAATGCCATGGGGTTGGGATTTTCTTTGCCAAGCTTTGAGGAAACAGTTTAGGGATACTCGAAGCGACGTTGACATTCGGGAGGCAATTCGCGATCGAAAGCAAAAGGAGAGAGAGAATTTCGACAGTTTTTATGAAGCCATTATGCAGATGATGGATGGCTTAGAGGTGCCTATAGACGAGTATACTGTGGTTGAGATTCTCAAGAGGAATTTGAGACCCGAAATAAGGCACGAGATTTTGAATTTATCCATTCATTCTGTAGATCGGTTAAGGGATATTTGTCGCCGTCGTGAAAGCTTTCTGGATGAGGTCAGGAAAAATCAGGGCTATCAAAAGACAGTTCCTTTTCGCAAGCAAGTGGCGGAGTTAGTCGAGGAAATGCAGTTGGATGAGCCTGTAGAATTTTCAGATGTCGACGATGAAGAAGAAATCGGCGCTCTAGCATTAATATGTTGGAATTGCCATAAAGAGGGTCACCGATACCAAGACTGCGAGGATAAGAGAAGGATCTTTTGCTATGGCTGTGGGGCGAAAAATATTTTTAAGCCTTCCTGTGTTCGATGCCAAAAAAACGTGAAAAAGGGCACGCAGTACCGCCAGCAACTGGGTGCTCCGAAAAACAAAAGCACGAATACAGAGCTCAGCCAATAGAACCGTCAAGTAGCATAAACATTTTTCCGAAGGATTCGAGCGGGGCGAAAACTAAGCATTTGGTTTGGCCTCAACTAATCGAAGCTCAGCTTATTGATAGTAATGTTGCAGCTCCAGCTAAACCCGTATCTAGGCAGGCAAAACGCATGCGATCATATTGGCAATCCGTAAAAACTATAAATACAATCCGGTTCAAAGGGAATGATAAACGACCTTATGCTGAGGTTCGGTTGTTGGACAGGATAGTTACAGGGCTGTTGGATACAGGAGCAGCAATCAGCGTGATCGGCGGAAATTTGGCAAAGCAAATTATTCGAAGTAGAGAACCTTTTAAGCCGGTTATGTCAGCAGCTTGCACGGCAGATGGGAAAAAGCAGGAAGTGGTTGGGCGATTGCGCACATTAGTTACTTATAAGAATATTAGTAAAGATTTAGATTTAAAAATAATACCTTCTTTAAGCCAAGATTTATATTTAGGAATCGATTTTTGGGAAAATTTTAATCTTCTTCCTCCGGATATGCAAATAAATGAAATTTCGTCCGATTCTCATGAGTTATCTGCGGAGCAGAAGGCTCGTTTGGAAAAGGTAGTCGCTGAGTTTCCCTCATTTGCTGTGTCAGGGCTTGGAAAGACCACACTTATTTCGCATTCTATAGATATAGGCGATGCAAAACCAGTTAAACAGCGCCATTTCCCGGTATCTCCAGCAATCGAAAAGTTATTGTACGCTGAAGTAGACCGAATGATTAAGCTTGGAGTTATTGAGGAATCGAATAGTCCTTGGTCTTCTCCAGTTGTCCTTGTTCAGGAAAGTCAATGCTGTGACGAAAAAGGACGCGTATCCTCTTCCACAAATCGATGGTATATTAGGCAGACTACCCAAGGCAGTATACATTTCCAGCTTGGACTTAAAGGATGCTTATTGGCAAATACCTCTAGAGCCTAGTTCCAGAGAGAAGACAGCTTTTACCATTCCCGGAAAGCCGCTGTATCAGTATAAGGTCATGCCATTTGGGTTGACAAACGCATCACAAACAATGACCCGGCTCATGGATAAGGTAATTCCTCCATCGCTGAGAAATGAAGTCTTTGTGTATCTGGATGACCTGCTGGTTGTGTCAGATACATTTGAAGCTCATATGAGGGTTTTGAGTACAGTTGCTGATCATGTTCGCTCCGCTGGATTAACTCTAAATGTTGAGAAAAGCAAATTTTGTATGCGATCGGTCAAGTATTTGGGGCATATAGTTGGAGAAGGCGTGATTCGCACAGATCCTGAAAAGGTATCCGCCATGAAGGATTTCCCATTGCCCAAATCCTTAAAAGCACTCAGAAGTTTTCTCGGCATGGTGGGTTGGTATAGGAAATTTATTAATAATTTCGCTTCGGTGGCAGCTCCGCTTACTGATCTGCTAAAGCCAAAGAAAAAGTTTGAAATGACTATTGAGGGCCAGGAAGCATTTGAGAATCTGAAAGAGATGCTGTGTTCCGCACCAGTGCTTCGGAGCCCAGACTTTACAAAACCGTTTTTTGTGCAGTGTGATGCCAGCAAGTCCGGTGTGGGTGGAGTCCTGGTTCAGAAAACGGATGAAGGGGATGAATATCCAATTGCCTTCGTGTCAAAGAAATTAAATAAATGTCAGAGAGCGTACTCGATTTCTGAACAGGAATGCTTGGCCTCAATTATCTGCATCAAAAGATTCCGCGCGTACATAGAAGGACATGAGTTTACGGTGATCACCGATCACGCATCCCTTAAGTGGCTTATGTCTCAGACGGATCTAAATAGTCGTCTGGCTCGGTGGGCATTAAAGCTTCAAGGCTTTAATTTTAAGATTGAGCATCGTAGTGGCAAACTAAATGTTGTTCCCGACGCGTTGTCCAGAGTGAACGAGCAGGAAGTGGCGGTTTTAGATGCCAGCCACGGATTATTAGTAGATTTGCAATCTCCGGCGTTTAAGGGAAGTGATTACTTGGAAATGCAGGAAAAAGTCAGTGCCAACAGCGATAAATTTCCAGATCTAAGGGTTGTGGATGGTTTGTTGTACCGCAGGACTCAGCATGAGACAGGAGAGCTTATGCATGACACCTTCGCGTGGAAGCTTTGGATTCCAAGCGATTTGATTCCAGAGGTTTTAAAGAAAGCCCACGACGACCCACTTGCATCGCATGGAGGCGTACATAAGACTTTAGAACGAATACGTAGGTATTACTTTTAGCCAGGACTAGTGGCAGATGTCAAAGAATACATTGGTAATTGCGATGTCTGTAAGAGTACAAAAGCGCCAAATAGAGTACAGCGACCGCCGATGGGTACCGCTCCCGAGACGCAGAGATTTTTCCAGCGGCTTTATATTGATTTCCTCGGGCCATACCCAAGGTCTCGATCTGGTAATGTGGTCATATTTATAGTGCTGGACCACTACTCAAAGTTTGTGTTCCTAAAGGCAGTGAAGAAAATGACGGCCGACGTCGTAATAAAGTATCTGCAACAAGACTTGTTTCATACTTTTGGAATTCCCGAAACAATTGTGTCAGATAATGGCTCTCAATTCAAATCAGAACCGTTTCAAAAGTTGTTGAGGCAATATAGGGTTAACCATAGTTTGACAGCAGTCTATGCGCCACAAGCTATTGCGTCTGAGCGAGTCAATCGTTCAGTTATTGCGGCCATAAGGTCTTATATTCGGGACGACCAGAAAGATTGGGATGAGCATTTGAGTAGTATTGTGCGCTGTGCGCTGCGTTCATCAGTGCATTCTGGAATAGGGACTACGCCGTATTATATGGTGTTTGGCCAACATTTTATTTCATCCGGTTCAACATATAAATTATTGAGATCGCTGGGTATGTTGGAGGAAAGAGCCGCAAGATTTACGCAAGAGGACTCCTTGGAATTGGTGCGTCGAAAAGCCCGGGAGGTGATGCAGAAACAGAATGAGAAGAACGAGCGGCAGTATAACTTAAGGTCTCGTGAGGTGTCTTACCAGGAAGGTCAGGAAGTATTTAGAAAGAATTTTAAACAAAGCAGTTTCGTGGGAGGATACAGTTCGAAGTTAGGGCCCGCTTATCTTAAGGCCAGAGTCCGGAAAAAACTTGGAAATGCCTGCTATGAGTTAGAGGATTTGCAAGGGCGATCAGTAGGACGTTTCCATGCCAAAGATCTAAAACAGTAACGAAGCGTTGCTACCAGCTTTGGTTGGATCTGTTTTGGGGTTGTCGGACCCCAGTCCAGATCTTAAGGGGGGGCTTTTGTAGCGCTGGTAGCATAAACTGAACCCAGCCTCGCAAAGCGAGCGGAGGAGATCGACGGAAAGTGCTAAATAATTGAATTTTAAATTATGTAATTCCTCATGTCCCGACCCGAACTAAGGCGTAAAAAGTAATTGTGGCCCGTGGTGGCAGAAAAAAAAGAAATATCGGCAGTGCAAATTCGGCGGTGTAAAAAAAGGGAAACGAAAAGCAAAAAAATAAGGGAAGAAATTAACCCAAAAATGTAGAAAATTTAAGTTCAAGAGGAGAGAAAAAAAAGAAGAGAAAAGGGAGAAAAAGAAAATCCAAGAGAAAAAAAAAAAAGAAGAAAAAAGCATGTGTTAAAAATAATTATGAAATTTAGTTATTAAGATTCAGTTTTAATATTTCTTTTGTATTTGTACATGTGAGAGTGATTTGAGTTTGTTTGTCATCTTACGCCGATAAAAAAATATTTAAATTCGTCTCCAGTTCCCTTTTGAAAGTGAAAGAAAAAGAGGAGAAATAATCCCCAGACTTGTCTGCCCCACGATTTGTTTTACCAAAAAAAAAAAGTGAATTCTTTTGCAGCGTTTCAGCGACCTTCAAGAAAGCGCTTTCTTCGTTGGATCCGCAGCGACAATAATGGTGAGCGAAAACATATACATTTTTATTTAATTGTTTGAAAAAAAGATGAAAAGCATAATGATTTCGTGGTGCAGTACAAAATCGCGAGGAAAGCTATTAAGGGAGTAAAAGAAAAGCAAAGAGAATATAGATTTAAGAAAAAAAAATAAAAAAAAAGGTAATTTTTTTTTAACTTTCAAAAGGAAGATAGAAAGAAATGGAAGAAAAAGTATAACTAAAACTATTGAGTGGAATTCGAGTGGAATTCCGCAACACCCGAACGAAGTGGGAACACTCAAGCCGATCGTCGAAATCCACCTACGCCTGGAGTTCTTCGAGGGAGGGGAGACAGTGGTAACGCGACCGCCTCGCAAAGCGAGCGGAGGAGATCGACGGAAAGTGCTAAATAATTGAATTTTAAATTATGTAATTCCTCATGTCCCGACCCGAACTAAGGCGTAAAAAGTAATTGTGGCCCGTGGTGGCAGAAAAAAAAGAAATATCGGCAGTGCAAATTCGGCGGTGTAAAAAAAGGGAAACGAAAAGCAAAAAAATAAGGGAAGAAATTAACCAAAAATTTAGAAAATTTAAGTTCAAGAGGAGAGAAAAAAAGAAGAGAAAAGGGAGAAAAAGAAAATCCAAGAGAAAAAAAAAAAAGAAGAAAAAAGCATGTGTTAAAAATAATTATGAAATTTAGTTATTAAGATTCAGTTTTAATATTTCTTTTGTATTTGTACATGTGAGAGTGATTTGAGTTTGTTTGTCATCTTACGCCGATAAAAAAAATATGTAAATTCGTCTCCAGTTCCCTTTTGAAAGTGAAAGAAAAAGAGGAGAAATAATCCCCAGACTTGTCTGCCCCACGATTTGTTTTACCAAAAAAAAAAAAGTGAATTCTTTTGCAGCGTTTCAGCGACCTTCAAGAAAGCGCTTTCTTCGTTGGATCCACAGCGACAATAATGGTGAGCGAAAACATATACATTTTTATTTAATTGTTTGAAAAAAAGATGAAAAGCATAATGATTTCGTGGTGCAGTACAAAATCGCGAGGAAAGCTATTATGGGAGTAAAAGAAAAGCAAAGAGAATATAGATTTAAGAAAAAAAAATAAAAAAAAAGGTAATTTTTTTTTAACTTTCAAAAGGAAGATAGAAAGAAATGGAAGAAAAAGTATAACTAAAACTATTGAGTGGAATTCGAGTGGGAAGAGACAAACTGACTCGAGTCACCCTGCATTCTGGTAGGCGAATATCGTAAATGGTCAGGTTCTTAGCTAACTAAATTAATTTTTTTGCCTCCTCCGTAAAGATATATTTATTTTTGTTAAATCAAATACCTTAGGTAATCAAGAGCTAAATTAAATCAGAACATCACATTATTATTAAGATCTGCACCCAAATCATAATTTATATTGTCTATTATACCTTATCTTACATTTTATAATTTTTGCTATTTGTCTCTTATTAATATATGTGTGTATCTATTAAGAAATCATGAAGTGCTCCCAAACGTTAGCTTACTGTTTTTCTAGTCGATGAATAAAATTTTATAATGTTTTAAATTTTAATGTTTGTCCTTGGCGTACGATGCCTTAATTAACCAATGCCGCAAGGGGCTGTTCCGGGAGTGAAGGGAAGGGGGAACGGCCGATGGAAGGGTGGGCAAAGCCAGCCTCATTAACAGCAGAGGTGGAGATGCGGTAGTATATCGAGTTAAGTGCCTGGCCTCTCTTGGCCAACTGCAATAGCCCAAAAATGTAGGATGTGTTCGAAGTAGTTTTTTTTTGCTTGTCGCAGCACGCAAATTGAATTTGTTAATAATTAGTTAGGCCGCCTTGATTTCTGAGCAAGAACAACACCCCCAATTGCTGACGAGCCAGAGCCGAGGTAGACATTGCGTGCGCTCAGTGATCAAGCCCAACATCAGGCCGCAAAACAAAAATTTATCAATGTTCGTTACACCAAAGCGCTGGTTTTGTGGAACTCGATCTGCAATCGTACATATCTACAAAGCCTTCAGATTTTTTAACGTTACATCATACATGAAGGTAAGACTTAAGAAGACTTAAGAAGACTTAAGAAATACCACTGCAATATTCCTTCCCCGGGTTCGAAAGTAGTACGTACCAAATTGGATTGACCGGACTACATTGTGTCATAGGTAGATAGGTATTACGCGCTTTTGGAGATATTTTTCGATCAGTTTGGGCAGCCACGTTAACAAACTTATTGGAATTGTGTAATCTTCACCGCGTTTTGGTATAATTATGATATTTTTGTTCTTTTGTTGCGTTTTCGCCTAAGAATTTGCACATAAATATATTTGGAGGTTATAAGTCCTTGCGCGTTGTTTTTTTAAGTTTCAGTTCGACTGTTTGTACCAGGGTACCAACTGGTTTTGTAACCATCATCCTTAACCCGTATAACACAATCAAAACCGGGGGTGTCAGTAAATACAGTGGACGAGTCTGGAAGGATTCCGCACGACTGTGAACTAATGGGCTGCAGTGTTGTATCGCAGTCTGTGAATAGCCAACAGCTACAGATTGGTCATCATTAAAATCATTTAATGATCTTGAGGCTGCAGCGTCATCCTTTTATATGAACTTGCATTCGTCAATCGACATTTTCGTTCCAGAAATATCGCTAGTAAACAAATCCGAACCCATTAAAAATAAAAAATCGAGTTTGTATACAAAATATTTTAAAACCATCTCTTCGGAGGACTTTTTAAAGTATATTGCGAACTGTGCGGAGATCAAATTTGTGCTATAATCCCTACATCTCTCAAGGTAGTGAGAACATTCAAAATGACCCAAAACATTTTTACTTGTTTGTAAATTCTAAAGGAATATCTTAGAAGTATCCGTCATCTTTTCGTTTTCACAACAGAATGGAATCTTCATCTTTAAATATTCCAAATCTTTCTTCATTTTTTTTTCAAACAACCTATTCATTACAGTCCTACGACTGCTCCACTTTCTATCCTAATTGGATATTCATTGGAAATGAATATTTTATTATTCCTCTTCATAAAAAAGGGGCCGAAAACATGGCTTTGTTAGGAATCGGTCGACTACTATAACCATTTTCACCGTTTCATTAAAATAATTGCAAAATTGATGTTATTTTTACAGATTTTACCAAGGCGCTTGGTTCAGTAAACCATAGCCTTCATCTGCATAATATGATCATCTAGGTTGCTTAGTGTAGTCTTGGAATCGCTGGTAATGCCATTGCAGTCGTCTCCCACCGTATTTGACGACAGTCGTGTTGGCAAAAATCTTTTGATGATAGTAGCAAAACTCGGAATTGGGTTCGTGATGTGTTGGCAGTTCGGTTAGATACTGGTCGCTTAAAACGTTTGACCTCATTTTGCAGAGTATTTACTTGTTGTGACAAGGCACGAATGCAAATGGCTACGTCTTTGATGCTCGCAGCTTGGTCCATAGCACTTACTGCAATATCCAATTGCTGAGCGTTGTCAGATGCGATCGAAAATGTTGTAGTGGGGGGCACTGATGTCTCGATCATCTTATCAGCCACTTTTGCCAACTTATGTAAATCTGATTCCTCCCAAACAGTTAGAGTTGGGCGAATTCATTGTGGCACCTCTGCAAGAAAAAGAGTATGAATAATGTTTTCATTGCCTTGCTCGGGAGCAAGATGTCGCATACTTGAGACCTGCAGTCTCTCCTCCACGCAAAAGGCGATTTTGTCTTGAGTTTTAAGTGTGAGGTATCAAATCTTCCACAGATAAAATGACATCTTCCTCCAAATGGACAGTTACCAAATCAAAGTTTTCGATGTCTTCGGTAATGTTGTGAAGGCGGAACGAGCGCTCAACCTGAGCGAACCATAGCTGAGGATTATTGCGAGCAAAATTTGGTAACTTTAGGAAGATTCGCTGAAAGTTCTGAAAGCTTCCAGTTGCTGTTGATGCTCCCGAATCTGGGTATCGTTGCTTGGAAACTTGTTCTCGTTGAAAATTAGTCTTCTCGGTGCAAGCGAACGCAAATTGTATGGCGACTCTTGCAATAATAGGGTATATTGATGTCAAGAGAGCCTGGTGTTTTACTTCTAACTAATCGAAATTCAAGTGTCGGGGTCACCACTTTGGCATCCAATAAAATGCCAAGATGTTAATTTATAAGAATAACTTTTATTCTATCTAAATAGTAAAAGCGTCGTGACAATTGTTCTTTCTTAGCCGAGCGATCGAGATTAGAGAGGAGATCGTTTTTGTCATCTCTAACTTGTTGCCTTACTATCGTAATTTTATATTTTATTTCTATTATTTCCGCTAGAGGGATAATATGGGGCGCCACACTGCGTAGCCAACACAAGAAGCTAAGAGTGGGCAGCACCCCCACGCCGCGCTAACAATTCTGTCGTTCTATCTCTCATCTGCTAATTCCAGCAGAGCAGTGGCCGATCAGTGGCTGAGCAGCAACAGATGGGCTAAGGTCTAACATACATCAGAGTGACGTGACAGACTTGTATCGCAATTTGTGAGCTTTAGAGGGCGTGGCTGCGCTTAAAAACAAACTTGCGCTGCTTAGCAAATACTAGAATCTGCATGCCAAGCCAAGTCTCTACCTTTTAAAGTATCTGAGATCTCGACCAATCCCAAGGCCAAAAGAATAAAAATAAAATTAAATATTGGAAAAGTTAAATTTTGTTTTCCTTTTCTATACCCTTGCAGAGGGTATTACAATTTCAGTCAGGTGTTTGCAACGCAGTGAAGGATACATCCCCGACCCTATAAAGTATATATATTCTTGATCAGCATCACTAGGAGAGTCGATCTAGCCATGTCCGTCTGTCCGTCCGTTTCTACGCAAATAAGTCTCTCAGTTTTAAATGAAATGTTTGTCTGAATGAAATGTTCCCAAAAGTTTTCTCTCTATTGCAGGTAGTACATAAGTCGGAACGAGCCGGATCAGACGACTATAGCATATAGCTGTTTTTGAATTTTATTATTAGTTCATCGACAAAAAGTAATGGTTAAATATTTCAGAATTACGGTTTAAATTTGATCAAAATCGGACGACTATATCATATAGCTCCCACGGAAACAACAAATATATATAAAAAATGTTTTCTTTTTAAATGTAACTTTTCTATTTTTTAATTTTTTTTTTTAAATTCCTATTAATAATTTGGCAGTTCAGAATTACGCTTTTAATTTTATTAACATCGGAAAACAATATAATATAGCTGCCATAGGAACTATTGAATAATTAAGATGCAAATCATCGTAGCTTCAATGTTTTTGAACATATTCGCAAGTAAATCATATATTAATGTTTTCAAGAATATTTAGTTTTTGCAATAGCTGCAAGGGTATATGAACTTCGGCTTGCTTCCTTTAAGATCGACCAACAGCGACATAACGCCAGTAAAAAAAAAGCGGCGACGATGCTTAATTTAAGTGCCAGTAATTGGACAATTCGACGCAGTCTTGATAGATTAGGCATGATAACTAAGGAAATCTAAAAATTCAACTATTTCAAAATTTTTGTGTTTTCAAGGTTATATGGTCGGACGAACATACCAAATAGGATGTATATCCGAACCGTTCTTGTCTTTTGCATTATTCCCAATTGACCGATTCTTAAGAATTTTTAGCAAATGTTTTTGAAAAGATTGTACCGCTCCGGTACGAAAACCATTCAATCATATATACATACATAGGATGGTATGCCTACCACAATTTAATTACAAAAAAAACTTCCAAATTGATTGTTAAAGACTTCGATATCTTTTATTGAAAATGGTCACCACAATACCTTTGAAGAATATGGGATAGAAACTGTAAGCATATGCTTTAAAATTACATGTTATGTGGCTGTGTCGAATTATATCAAATGTATGTTCAAAGAAAGGAAATGGAATTCGTGTTGTCTTGTTCTCAGTTCCGTCATTTAAGAACAATTTAAGAAATTAAAACTTTTTGGGAAAACACCCGTATCCGAAAGATAAAAGAAGCCATTAAATTAGCATTCCATATGAGTAACAATCGCGCACAAGGCATAATAGTATCTGGCCAATCTTTTTATCGATATAGCGATAAGGGGAGATACCTGGCATTTGACATATAAAGGCCAGCGCACTTGCGACACATTCATTCAAGCTTATTGCTCTGTACTAGACTTATTGTTTTGCAAGCATAGATAGTAACTAGTAGCCTAACACAGGAATAGCTGCAGTTGGAATGAATTCTTCAATAGGTACGAATCGAAAAAGAACCCTACAGCCGAATCTGCCAACAAAGGACTAAGACATCTTTCCCTTACAGTAATTGCCTGTGCCGCCGTTTTGGTGGCCAGCATTAACGCCGCTAGTGTGCAGCAAGCCGTAAAAACGATCAACAATCAACTCTATCGACGTTATGTCTGCGCTCAAAAGCCCGATGGATTCCGCGCCTTGGTTCCCGGCAGTTGCTCCCAGTACTACGAGTGTCAGTCAGGAGTGGCCCTCGTAAGCACCTGCTCACGCTTCTTCGACGCTCGAGTCCAGGGATGTGTCAACTACAATACTGGCTGCATCGAAGCTCAGCCTGCTTCAGCCGGCAAGGCAACTGTTGGAGGCACTGTCGTGCCTTGTAATGAGGAAGCAACCACTGCGTGCGCCCCAACAGCAGCTCCTACTACACCATGTGCCACAGAGACTACTCCGACAACACCCTGTGTAACTGAGCCATCTACTGCCCCCACTACACCCTGTGTAACTGAGCCATCTACTGCCCCCAGTACACCCTGTGTTACTGAGCCATCTACTGCCCCCACTACACCCTGTGTAACTGAGCCATCTACTGCCCCCACTACACCCTGTGTTACTGAGCCATCTACTGCCCCCACTACACCCTGTGTTACTGAGCCATCTACTGCCCCAACTACACCCTGTGTAACTGAGCCATCTACAGCCCCAACTACACCCTGTGTAACTGAGCCATCTACTGCCCCAACTACACCCTGTGCAACGGAGCCATCTACTGCCCCCACTACACCCTGTGTTACTGAGCCATCTACTGCCCCAACTACACCTTGTGTAACTGAGCCAACTAAAGCACCCACTACACCCTGTGCAACTCAGCCATCTACTGCCCCCACTACACCCTGTGTAACTGAGCCATCTACTGCCCCCACTACACCCTGTGTTACTGAGCCATCTACTGCCCCCACTACCCCCTGTGTAACTGAGCCATCTACTGCCCCCACTACACCCTGTGTTACTGAGCCATCTACTGCCCCCACTACACCCTGTGTTACTGAGCCATCTACTGCCCCAACTACACCCTGTGTAACTGAGCCATCTACAGCCCCAACTACACCCTGTGTAACTGAGCCATCTACTGCCCCAACTACACCCTGTGCAACGGAGCCATCTACTGCCCCCACTACACCCTGTGTAACTGAGCCATCTACTGCCCCCACTACACCCTGTGTTACTGAGCCATCTACTGCCCCCACTACACCCTGTGTAACTGAGCCATCTACTGCCCCCAGTACACCCTGTGTTACTGAGCCATCTACTGCCCCTACTACACCCTGTGTAACTGAGCCATCTACTGCCCCCACTACACCCTGTGTTACTGAGCCATCTACTGCCCCCACTACACCCTGTGTAACTGAGCCATCTACTGCCCCCAGTACACCCTGTGTTACTGAGCCATCTACTGCCCCCACTACACCCTGTGTTACTGAGCCATCTACTGCCCCAACTACACCCTGTGTAACTGAGCCATCTACAGCCCCAAATACACCCTGTGTAACTGAGCCATCTACTGCCCCAACTACACCCTGTGCAACGGAGCCATCTATTGCCCCCACTACACCCTGTGTTACTGAGCCATCTAGCACAACTCCCTGTGCACCAGAAACCACAACAGTTTGCGCTGAAGAAACTACAACTGCCTGCAGCGGAACCCTCACAGCCTCAAAGGCCAAGCCCGCCTCCGTGAAAGTGAGACCACTAAGACCTGTGCGTCCTGCCGCATTGCCAACTGAGCAGCTTTCGGTTCCTCAAACCCATGAGCTTAGCATTTCCACCTACACAAAGTTCGTCTGCCGCAATAAGCCAGACGGCTTCATGCTTGCTTCGCTGAAGAGCTGTTCCGACTACTACATTTGCCGATATGGAAAACCTCTGTTGGTTAGTTGCGGCGATAAATACTTCAACGGCCTTAAGGGAATTTGCGATCTACCAGAGAATACGCGATGCGTGCAGCCCCAAGCCTAAGAACGCATGATGGCCGCATAACCTCTGGAACCATCGCCAAATAAAGCTCTACCGAACCCACCTTGATATTTCATTTCATCCTTATGCTTTATATTCAATATAGACTAAATAAAAGCAACAGCTGTTACAAGCTATAAAAAAGAATAATTTTTTCAGTGTTTTTAAGGAGTAACGGCACAATGGACAGAGCCATAGAGTAAGAAACTATAGAAGGTCAAGTCAAGTCACATTACCGTCAATGACGTGCGTATAAACTTGCCGTTTTAAATTTTCCCAAAAAATTCCACCGTCAACTTCTTCCGTTCCTATCTGATGCCGTTTCACCCAGTATATTTAGTATATTTTGATCCCATCACTAAATAACAGTCGCAAATTTAATGTTTCTAAGTCAAATGTTTTTCTTTTTATCTAATGTAAGAGAATATTTTGAACATCAAAGCGTAAAATACCTTCAAATACATCATGAAGAATTTCAACAAAAAAATTTTTACCTGTGGAAAAATGGGGAAGTTTGTTAAACGCACAATTAGACTTTATTCCTGTTAATGTGAAAACTGATTTTTTAATGTCCTTTTTATAATTATCTTCATCTCGCAACGCTTCGTTTTTCACGTCGTATGCTAATGCAGTTTCTGCAGACAATTTGCAAATCCTGCAAAAATAATTACTAGAAAACGCGTTCTGAATCCTAAAACGCAGTTCAATTTAAGCTTGATAAAATATATTTTATACAGTTTACCACTCAGTGTGACTTCAACTCCGTAATATTCCAATTCTTGTTAAAGCTGTATAAATTTAAAAAGGGAGTTTGAATATCCTAATGACTTTACTTCGGCAAGCCAAGGTTTATATAACCTTGCAGCTATTTTAAAAATGAAATTTTCTTGAGAACACTAAAATTTTTGTTTATGTGAGTATTTGTTTAAAAACATTGAAGCTATAATAATTTCCAGCTTAGGTTTTAGATCTTTCCTATGGCAGCTATATCACATCGTTTTCCGATTTGAATAAAATTAAAAGCGTAAATCTGAACTATCAAATTATCACTATATACAAACGAATTAAAAAAAAAACAAGAAAGGAAGCAAACTTCGGAAAGCCGAAATTCATATACCCTTCCAGATATTGCAAAAATAAAACATTATTGAAAATATTAAAATATGATTTACTTGCGTATATGTTTAAAAACA
The DNA here is from genome assembly GCF_025200985.1 of Drosophila gunungcola. Taxonomy (NCBI): domain Eukaryota; kingdom Metazoa; phylum Arthropoda; class Insecta; order Diptera; family Drosophilidae; genus Drosophila; species Drosophila gunungcola. The sequence continues at coordinate 2,997,111 of NW_026453162.1, forward strand.
TTGAAGCTATGATGATTTGCAGCTCAATTATTCGATAGTTATAGGAACTATAGCAGCTATATTTTTTAATAAATTTAGAACCATAATTCTGAACTGTCAAATTATTAATAAGTCAAAATGAATTAAAAAAAATTACAAAATAGAAAAGTTACATTTAAAAAAAAATGTTTGCATTTTTATTGTTTCCATGGGAGCTTTAATGTTATAGTCGTCCGATTTTGACGGACGGACAGACGGACATGGCTAGATCGACTCTCCTAGTGATGCTGATCAAGAATATATATACTTTATAGGTTCGGAAATGTCTCCTTCACTGCGGTGCAAACTTCTGACTGAAATTATGATACCCTCTGCAAGGGTATAAAACAGCAAAGTTACAATTTCTTTTAATTTTTTTCCAGATTGCTTCTATGGGAGCTATATTCTAAAGTCGTCCGATCCGACTCATTCCGACTTATGTACTACCTCCAATAAAAAAGACAACTTTTGGGAAAGTTTTATCCAGATAGCTTTAAAACTAAGAGACTAGTTTGGGTACAAAACGGGCTGACAGAATTACAGGGCTAGATCAACTCTCCTAGCGCTGATTAAGAATATATATACTTAATAGGGAAACAAATGTCTTCTTTACTGCGTTGCAAACTTCTCACTGAAATTATAATTACCTCTGCAAGGGTAAAAAAATCATTAAAGTAGTTGTAAATCTGATGTGTAGAAAATCGAGCTTTTTACCATTTGAGTTTGTTTACCAGTTCCCGTGCATTTGAAATCACGTTTTTGGAACTCGTCATTTTTAGAAATGGACTAATAGTTGCAAAGTGTGGCGGCACATTTAATAAAAGCTATATTGTTTACTTTCACGTCAGGTACCAAGTCTTCGTAGTCGGACTCATGTGCCCCAGAATTGGTGGCTGTGTCAACCGACGAATGTATTCAGCAACTTTGTCAAATTCCTCATCAACAAGATATAGGACCCTTTGATTGGTCACTAATTGTACACATGCGGCCTTCACTTCATTGTCAGAAAATTTCACCACAAACTTGTTATAGCCGTTACTCGTAAAGTCACAGGGAGTAAAAAGTATGTAACAGGTAGAAAGAAGCGTTTCCGACAATATAAAGCATATATATTCTTGATCAGGGTCAATAGCCAGTCGATCACTATGTCCATGTCTGCGGTCTGTCCGTCTAGACTTAAGACTGGCCTAAGCTCCGATTGTTTTGTGGGGGAATATTAAGTTTGCAATTGGTTAACTAAGTAACGGGTATCAAATAATCGGGAAACTCTACCTTTAATTTTAATTTATATCTTTATTATATCTCCAGCTGTATTTGAACTAAATAGTTTGATGTCATTGTTAATTTTTAAAAGCATTAACACTTATTTTGGATTTTTGGGAGTGTATTTTTGGCGGATCTTGAGATTCGGAACTTTTTTAAATTTTGTTAAGTCTAGCTTCTAAACTTACGAACCAATCCCTTTAGCTTATCTAGGAGAGCTAAATACCGTATTATTTCCTAAAAAACGAAAATTGCTTTACAAAAATAAAATATAAACATTTGAAGTAGTTTTCAGAATAAGGCACCAAAAATTCAACAATCATCTCCAAAGGATTTTGCCTTAAGCAGACAATGCACGAGTGGAGTATTAAAATTTCAGAAATTTCGTCCGATATTGGTAATTGTGCTTAACGTTGATCGGAAAACGGATGGCGAGATCAAGAATCACAGGAAATTAGCGTCGGTTATTAAAAAATAAACGAGCATATTAAGGCAGTAGAACGATGGGACATAGAAGTAGACAGACCTATCTATTCATCAGCATCGGTATACCCCGAATTTGTTAGTAGAATGGGATGTAGATCAACAACTGAAAATTACAACCAGCAAGAAGATATTACCAAATATCGGTTTTTAGCCGGAGGTCTTAACTATTTGTCGAACTGGTACGAAGGCTAGATATCCCCCACACAGTATCGAGCTTGTCACAGTTTTAAGCGAGTACTAAGATATTTAAAAAACGATCCTAAAGGTATCACTAGTTTTGGTTGTAATTTAGAAAATGTTGTTAATTACACAGACTCGGGATCAGAATCACCTGATTGGAGGTAATACAGCGGCTACATACTCAGGGAAGCAGGCTAAAAAACAAGCGTGGTCGATTTTAGCTGCGTACATAGCCATCTGCCAAGGGGCAAAAGAGATTGCCTTCCATCGAAGTCTTATGCGCTATCTAGATCTTGTCAACCAAGCTAATGTTGCCATCGCCAGTAGTCCAAAGCTGCACAATCGAAGTAAACACATCGACATTCGGTTTTACTACGTCCGAGAGCAAGTGGAGGACAATGAGACGCGGACCACGAGGAATCGAGCTAGCCCAGAATAATTCAAAATTGGTAAATGAGCAGGGCACCCAAATGTTACTAAATATCGATAACTAATAACTAAAATTAATAATTTCTATGATATGTTTATTCAATTACAATCGATGCTGGAACCGCTGTGAGCGCTTAAATTAATCACATGGTTTGACTGCCGGCCTGCGACACATTTAGCTCTATTTGAAACTTTAAGTTAAAACTTTACTTTTTTGATTTTTACCACGTTATATTTTTTCATTTGAAGGTAAAGTGTTAAAAAGTATTTGTGTTACCTGTCCAATTTTGTGGTTCGAAGAAAATTGGTTTGTTTTGCGCCGCTGAAATAGTGAGTCCCACACGCAGAAAAATGGTTAGAAAGAGCATCCAATTTTTATTGGGTGAGAAAAAATTGGATGTTATATCTATTTAAAATGAAAGATCAAATAACGGCGATGGTTCTTTTAACAATTTAAAAATAATACCTCCGATTGGTTTTTATATCCTTTGAATTGGATAAGACTTCCAACTTTGTTGGAAATGATGACTTATACTGGTCACGTGACTTACTCGAGAGCCAGTCACGTGACATCCAGACGTAGAGAAAAATGGCCACCATATCGGTGTTGATTTTACTTGGTTCTCCTTGTAGGTTATGAGGGATTGGAAATGAAAATAAGAATTCGAATTTCGATTAATGAGTCAACTTTTTTGAAAGGCAGAAAAGAACTCGATTAATCGTAGTTGAAAATCGTATTCGACTGACTTTATTCAATCCTCGAAAATTCTGTTGAATTTATAGGTTAAGAGTTACATTTTTTATGAAAATAAATTTTTTCAATTCGAGAAAATTCATCATCAATACTTAAATATACCAAAATAATATCAAAAAAGTACATACAAACGGTTAATAATCGATAATCAACTCTCGACTATCATTGGCTTTACATTTTTCATCCCTACTCTTTTCTGTTCTTTTCGGCTGCTCGCCACGCTCGCTACCACACGCTCGTTCCGGTATTGCACTTTTTTTGTGGTTAGTTTCTAGAAAATTCTACAAAAAGAGATGGATTCGAAGAAAAATTACACGCGTATGAAGTCACATCGACTGGGAAAGCCAAATGTATACTTATTGAAAATCTACTCTCGCCGCGTCCTGTTATATGTCAAAGAATGCCAAATAAAATGGTGTATATTGCTTTTAGGTACGCTGTATGATGTAATTAATTTCTTCCTAAAACATTTTCTTTGTATATATTTTTACTTTCTAGATTAATTATGATACCGATTATTATAAGATTAATATACTTCTAAGAATACTCCATTTTTAATATTTGTTAACAAGAAATAAAAATAAATTATGTTCAGAATTTTTATTTGTGTACAAACTAATTACATCCCTCAAACCTTTTGTATATATGAGCTCAAAAATTTATGAACTAATTGATTATCTTTTTCATAAACGTAAATCAAAAATACTAAAAAAATAAAAAACTTATTGAAAATTTTTTTAAGCAATTAAAATAGATATAATATCACTGGTAGATGGTTTTATGAACCAACTAAATAGCAACCATATAAAAAAAAGTTGGATCAAGCAAACAAGCGCTTGTTTTGTCGAACTCTCTCAGTTGGTGAATACATCCAATTCCTTTGGATCCAAGAAAACAAGATAAACCAACCAACAAATTGGATCGCTCCCCAGCACCTATTTAAAATAGTTGTATTATCCAATATACTGGTGTATATTTCCAACTATTTTCCTGCGTGCAATTTAGCCTCGGAAACGCCCATTTGACAAGATAAATATTATTTTGGGGATCATGTCGGTTTCCAAGTGAGATCTTTTTTTGGTATGGCGCAACGGAAAGTCTGCTAACAATAAAACCAAGTTCCTCGAAAACTATGTTGTTGCGAATTTCGATACATAAAATCAAACTGATGGAGAGTTGATAGCCATAAAAAACAAAATTCATACTTTTGCCTGCTTCGTGGTAGCAGCCAGCAGCAGCTTATGCGAAGCAGGCAAAAGAAATGTAGCTAAAGTTGTTAATATGCTGAGATCTGACACTAAAAGTGTTAACAAAATAAGAAAGTCCCTGGATTTCGAGAATCAGAAACCCATACCTTATTCGCCTGATGAAGCATTAGCACTATTTATTGAAGGTAATTACACAAACCATACCTATAAGTTGTGCGAAGCGGAGCGAAAGCCATTAATGCTGAATCCGACCCATACAGGCCTGTTCCAGTTTTCACTTTCGAAAGATTTACAGGGATTCGAATTTCCCAGACCTGTTCCAGTTTTCACTTCAGAAAGATTCATACGGAATCTAAATTCCCTCTTTTTAACTCTCTGTTACCTTCCGCAAAAAACGCACGGAAACTTTTCGCCAAGCATTTAGCTGACGGATTCAGATCCGCAAGTGCAAATGATATTTTTACCTAATTCTTTGATGTTTTAATAACATTGTTGCATAACAGAGTTGGTTTATCGTAGCATATTTGACTTTTTAACAATCTTCCGAGCTGCTGCATGCTTCACGTTGTACACATGCTACATACTTTCATTTTTATGGCGGTAAAACAAAGGGTTCTAAAGCATACCCTGAGTTTGTACAAACAAACTAGACATTCTGGAGAAAAATTCCCTCGTCCTGCTGTTGTTCCAAATAAATGAATCGTGGCAAGCTCCAGGATGTGTGGCATCAATTGCTAATATCTCCATATTGTAGTTGCATACTTAAAATGAACACTTAGCTAGGCAACACTAACGAATTTAAATAATTCTTTAAAGAAACTTACCACTATTGCAATAATGCTGAAATAGCCTTTTCTATTTAAATATAAGGAAGGGTCCGTGAATGGCTTTATTATTTTAACATGCATGCCATCAACGCAAGCCATGACATTAGGAAATGCAAATTTGTCCAAAAAGTATTCTTTAGATTGAGTTATCTGAATTGAAGTTTGTTCGCAGGAAATGTCCTTTAAGCATAGGTTTTCCAAAGATCAGTATTATCAGCAGTATTTTGGAAAATATTTATATCAGGATCCTTTGCCATCCCCAATTGGTACGACCCGCTTTAGTACAATTTGTTATTTTTGGCTACCAATGATTTTTTGACTGATTTAATGCCGTACGACTTGTACGGTGGCTTACCACGGATACGATACGTTGTGCTGAAGGGACCACAAAAATCAACGCCACAAATGTTGAACGGGCGGAGAGCTCGAAGTCTATATGCTGGCAAGTTTCCCATAATTTGCGTCAAGAGTTGCGGCTTGCAGCGAAAGCAGCGCATGCACGACCGAACTGTTCGTCGGCAGACTTCTTGAGCATTAACTAGCCATGTTTTCTCGCGCAGACGACTTACAAGAGCTCGTGGGCCAGCGTTACAATTCGTAACGTCCACACTCATAGAAAAAATCCAGAATTTCGATGTCAAACCAAGAAAAAACAATGTCAAAAGTAGGGTAAATTCGAATTTTTTTGATTCAAGAACGAAAGACTATATTCAAGTACGAATTATTAAATCCCGAAGTTCTACATTTAAGAACGAACGTCATCAGTCCACGTACTTAAAAGTGCTTGAAGAAAGTGCGAAAGATATTGGTTTGAGTACGAAAAATTCTTTATTCAAGTATTAAAGTGTTTTAGTTTAAGTTGTGCAAGTGAACAAATTAAGTATAAAAAACGTTCGTTTAAGCATGAACAGTTCTTAATTTAAGTACGAATAGTTTTAATTTAAGTCGGAAAAATTCGTAGTTAAAGAATGAATACTCTCATTTTCAAGAACGAATTATTTTTCATGTAAGAAAAAACATTTTATTTGTAGAGTAAACCATTCTTCTTTCAAGAACCAAACCCTCTTTAATTAAGATTGAATATTTTTAATTTAAGAACACATCATTTTTTATTCAAGAAAACAATTTTTTTTGGAGAATAAACAATTCTTTTTATAAGTACAAAACGTTTTTAATTTAAGAATATAATTTCATAATGAAAGGTATTTCAGTATGATTCACTTCTTAATATTTAAAAGTACAACTTTTGTATTGTATATTTTGACATATGTACATTAGAACAATGTGTCTTAAGAAGCTTATACATATTTAATACGAACAAGAGTTTTATTTTTAAATATATACCAATATTCTTACCTTGTTCAAGCATTCGTTGGGAAAAATTTGAACAATTTCACCAACAAGTTTGGGAAAGTCGCCGACTTTTATGGCAATGTATTTGTTGATGGCTTCCTCAACTATTGCGTTGATCAGCCAGATTCTATCCACCTCAACAAGATTCCCTTTGTTAATTAACGATTTTCCATGCTCCTTCGCCTCTATAATCGAACGAATGCTCTGCAACAAAAATAAATTGTTCATTTTATATATACAAAATTAAAAAAAATCCTGACCTCGAGCCGGCTAACAATTAATATACTTTGGAAAGGTCGCCAAAACCAACTATATAAAATAACGGAAGGCACGCCGATATATAACACTCCAAAATGGGAAATGCGGAAATTAAACGTAACTACTACAAAGCAAGACCAACGATTAACAATTTTCAACTGACGTCAACTAAATTAACCAAGTTAACATTAAATTTCTTTTAAAATGTAGGAAGACAAAAATAATACCCAAATTCATAAAAGACAGCACTAGGAGCCACAAATTGTTTACAGACGATAAGGATATACATTTTGACATAAACAAATTACTGGACAAACACACACATTACTACCATATGAAAATATTAAGCTTGCTAATCAAACACAAACATCATATACAAAAAAGACTAATCAAAAAGAGAGAGGATAAGAAAACTATATTACAAAAACAATTAGACCCGAACGACTTCACATCATTTATGGAGAGCGAGCAGAACATTACCAAAAAACTAACAAAAACAACCAAGATGAGACAAATAAGGAAACTAGAAAGACTGCAGATGGAACGGAGCAAAGTTCTAACAGACAACAAAAAAACAGCTGATTGGTTTGTAAACAAAACGGACACCGAATTCCCGCCAGCAATAAAATCACTTTTGGCGAAGAGTCCAAAGTTCGCGCTCCCAATAGAGAAGAAGAAATTCCCTCTCTTAAAATACATTGCGGACGGAGAGGAAATCCTCAAAACTATTATTGACAAAGAGAAACAAGAAGAGGCGCGAACCCAATTCTCTTCGCTTATCAAAGACCACAAAACATCAAACAAAGAAAGTGCATTTGATCGTGCAATACTAGACACAGTGGGACAAACAAGGAGATTTCTTAAAGAAAATGACGACATTTTAATATTGACCTCAGACAAAGGTAACAAGACGGTAGCTATGAACAAAGATGACTACAACCAAAAAATGAAGGACATAAAAAGGATATGAACACATACAGGACATTAAGGAAAGACCCCAACTCTAGACTACAAACAAAAAATAACGAAATTGTGGACAAACTATTAAAAATGGAACTTATCTCAAGGATCGAAAGAATTAAGTTCAAAACCACCAGAGCTTTACCACCACGAATATATGGACTACCCAAAATTCATAAAGAAGGAAAACTTCTACGACCGATCTGCTCCTCCATCGGATCACCATTCTATGCACTATGCAAATACATAATTGACATATTAAAAAACATAACAATAGACTCCAAAAACAACATAAAAAATTCAGAAGAATTCAAAGACAAAATCAACAACACATATATTGGCGACGATGAAAGATTAATTTCATTTGACGTAATTTCATTATTTCCGAGTATACCGACAGATCTAGCCCTGGATATAATTAAAAACAAATGGACAATAATACAAAAACACAGTTAAATACCGCAAACAATATTTATGGACATAATAAAATTTTGTATTCAAGAAAACAGATATTTCAAATTTGAAAACAATTTGTACACACAATTAAAAGGAATGCCTATGGGATCGCCAGCCTCGCCGGTCATTGCAGATATTGTAATGGAAACTCTCCTGGACAACACGTTAGAAAAATTAAGACGACCTCCAAGATTACTGACAAAATACGTAAATGACCTGTTCGCAATCATTCAAGAGGATGACATTAAAACTACACTGACCATGCTCAACTCTTTCACCAATAATATAAAATTTACAATGGAACTAGAAGAAAACGACCAATTACCTTACTTGGACTCAGTGATAATTAGACATGGAAATCGATTAAAATTAAAATGGTACAAGAAACCAATTGCGTCCGGACGTATCATCAATTTCAACTCCAAACACTCAAAACAAATGATAATAAATACAGCTAGAAGCTGTATACATAGAATGCTCAAAATTTTAGACACGGATTACCACGAAGAGACGACCCAGGAAATAAAATCAATGTTGACAGACAATGATTTCCCAAAACACATAATAAAAACATTATTATCGGAACACAAAACAACAAAACAAAATAGCGTTAAAAACAATAAAAACAAAAAATATATGTCAATTACATACGTCCCGGCATTATCCGAACGTGTAGCGAAATCGGAAAACATAAGTATCACACATAAACCGGACAACACATTAAAATCTATACAACAGAACAAAATCAAAGATAAATGAAATTGACAAAAAAGACGTAATATATAAAATACCGTGAAACGGCAACAACAACGAAATATGCAACATGATATATATAGGAACACCAAAATCTAAATTAAAAACTAGACTAGCACAACATAAATCGGACTTCAAAGCTAGACATCATACGAGCGCGCAAAAAACAGCACTCATGTCCCACTGTGCCAAGAGTAATCACTCACCGAACTTCGAAGAGGCGAGTATTTTATCACAAGAACAACAATATGCCAAACGATTCACCATAGAAATGCTACATATCATAAAAACACCTACAGACATACAGATGAACTACAAAACGGACACTGACAATTGCGCTCATTTATATAGACACTTACTAGGGAAAGAAAAAATTAGTTAACAACTCCACGTCACCGGACGCAGACGTGTAAATTAAATGTATGTCAAATGTAAATTGTCTTCTGTTTGTTAAAAATATTAAAATCGTTGTAATTATTTTATAGTTGTCCTGAAGACGGTTGCCGAAGAGCAACCGAAATATATTGACAAATAACCAAAATTGAAATAATTTTGTGTTTTTTTCAACATCCTGACCTCAAGCCGGCTAACAATTAATATAAAAAAAAATTATAATTTATAAAAAATAATTACCTTGTGGAGCACAAAGTTGGTGTCGTTTTCGTTTTGGCATGCGCTGACCTTGGTAATTTTCTAAATAAAATATTGTGTTAAAAACTACTCTAAAAAATGTCTATAATTAAACTTGCATTTTTTTCTCTCCAAATTGTAAGCTTCCTCTTGAACAGCATACGCAGTTCCAATTGGGGAACTGCTTCCCTTAGCTCCTCCTCTGTCACACTTTCTAAAAGTGACAGTCACTCCAGCTTCTGTATGAAATAAATATAAAAATAATTATAATGATTTTTCTAAGAAGCAAGTACTAATACGCGAACTAAAAAAACAGTATCAAACAGCAAACGTATGCATGTACATGTGTGCACGCGAATTTACAGTTCTTTTTGACTACTTCTTTTTTACTAAGAAAAAAAAACAACGGTACAGCACTGAGTTCCGAAAAAGATGAATAGAAAACAAAAAGGAACGTTAAGGTGCTCGTTCACATATATACATATGTATGTATGTATTTATTTATTTTTTATAAACTCTGATTTAACACCAATTCTAATTTTCACTAGTTTTTATTGGCACAAGAATGTTTTGCATTGTTTGTCTTTTTCGGAATCAGGAAAGAGGCACATAAACACATGAACGAAAATGTAGTTCGCGCAAAATTTAATTTTATTAACGACTACTCCGTTTCATTGTAAATTATAGTATTTGTTTGTTTTTACTTAAATTCGTAAGGTAACTCAATTCACGCGAATTATAATTTTATTGACATGTCGTATTTATGTTACCACATTTGCTTATAGTTTGTTGATTCACATTAATGCACTATTACTTATCCTGCAGGTACGGCAGCACACCCTGCATTCCCATTTCTTCCAACGCGTCCTCCAGCTTTTTGGGCGATTCTCTTTCCATTGTTTTAACGCTGCGACGCGGATCTCTTACTTGCGTTTCACGTTTTTAAAGTAAGGCAGCTTTGCGATCGATTAGCCGAATGAAGATATCGACCGATAACACTGATGTGTATCGATATACACAAATTTGCTCGATTGTACAAAATTATCGTAGAATCGTACGACTGCTAGTGAAACAATGCTTAATTTATAGATTTAAATGTTTTTTTATATTTCTGTTATTATTTATAGACATTATAATCAGAATTAAAGCTATAAATATATTTTCTCTGTGTATTACAAAAAAAAATTTTAAATATTATTATCAAGAATGACCCATACTTATTCTGTACACGTTCGTCCTAAAAATTTTAAGAATTACTCGGCCGATTTTCAAGAACGTCCGTGCTAAAATTATTCGTTCTCCTTTTTTTTGGGTGCAGGTGTGACAGATAGGATCTGACGAACTTTGAGCTTTTTGACAGCAACAACGGGAATTTGGGATAGGAGCATTCAATAACCGACCCCCAACTCGTAGCAATGTCGAGGAACAACAATCTAATTTATTTTCCTGAAGAAAAGGGTTTAGCTTTTGAATATTCGTTGTTACCGGTTTATCTTTCCGAAATTTACTTATGTCGTCCCTGAATTCGTGAAATTGGATAGTTTCAACAATTTTCTCAAAAGCGAAATCCAGTTCTATTGACGAAATACTTTTTTCAAAAGGCTTCGACACCTTTCTGCACATTTGAGAAAACGTAAAACCCACACGAACACTTCTGAAGCAAATAATTTGGCTCTGGACTGACTACGAGAGCTAGTGCCGATTTGCGTAGCTCCATCGACACTACATCAGCCGGCAGTTTGAAATGTCTATTTACAGGCCAATTATTTTCTGAGTCTAGCAAGAACGAAGGCCCAACGAATCAAATGGACGTTGTAAGCTTTTCTACGTCACATCCTCGGGACACTATGTCTGTTGGGTTGACTTTCGTGGGAACGTTTCTCCAAAGTGCTTTCTCCGACTGTAACAAGTAGCTACACTGCAAATCATTCCAGGCGAGATGTTGAAAGTGAAATACAAGCGCACGCGGAATTGTTGTCCGGCTGGCGGCTCGTCGGCTAAGGCTATGGTGGTCTTGCTTGTGTACACGTTTGCCTATCAACAATGATACTCTAATAATCGCGTGCAACGGCAATGAACCGGAAAAGATAAAGACACACATGTAACTATTGTTGCTGAAAGAGAAAAATACCCTATTGCGGCTGAATTACCCCTTTTCGCCCCCTTAGATGTTATGGAGGTCCAGTCGAGCCCACCCTTCCATTGGTCGCTCTATCCACCTGCTCAATAGCCTGAGCGACCTCTTTTCTCAAGCGCTACCCTACATCTGCAATTCGCTAGCTGCGGCCAATCTCATATTTTCTAAAAACATTATAAATGTTTATTAACAGCTAAAATCGTTCTTAACACTAGATATAATAAAAGATTTACTTATAGACATGTATAAATACGACATATAACTAAGTAATATATATATCAGAGTTTATAAATATTAAATGTGGGAAATGCGTAAATAACAACTCGTAACATTTCTTTCTTTTTCTTAATAAAATAAAATTTAGGCCAATGGGAAGGGGAATATAATCCGCATTTAAAGGTATTAATTTAAAAACGAATAAAAAGTATTGAGTCGGAACCAAAATTGAGTTTTTTCTTTCTACATTAGAGTGCTTTGGATTTTCACTCATTTTTTTTTGCTCATCTCCTATCGTGGGGTCAAGAGTGGAGTTAAGAATTTAAGTACAAGATAGAAACAACAAATAAAATCAATTTTGATGCTACACCTCATCACACCACACTGCACTTTTTTTCACAATTTAAGGTTTTTCTAGATCGATTTTCGCCCCGCCACTGCCATACAAAACAATTAACAAACAAGAAAGGAAGCAAACATCGGCAAGCCGAAGTTCATATACCCTTGCAGCTATTGCAAGAATTAAATATTTTTGAAAACATTAAAATTAAGATTTACTTGCGTATATGTTTAAAAACATTAAAGCTATGATGAGTTGCAGCTCAATTATTAGATAGTTATTTTATATATTTATATTATTTCTATGGGAGCTATATGATATAGTCGTCCGATTTTGATGAAATGTAAACCGTAATTCTGAAATAATTAACCATTACTCTATTCGAAGAACTAATAGAAAAAATTAAAAACAGCAAAATTATAATTTTTTTTGTATTTATTTTTCCGATTGTTCCTATGGGAGCTATATGATATAGTCCTCCGATTTTGATGAAATTTAAAACGTAATTTTGAAATATTTAACCATTACTATATGTCCAAGAACTAATAGAAAAATTAAAAAACAGCAAAGCTATAATTTTATTTGTATTTTTTTTCCGATTATTCCTATGGGAGCTATATGATATAGTCGTCCGATTTTAATATAATTTAAAACGTAATTCTGAAATATTTAACCATAACTATATGTCGAAGAACTAAAAAAAAAATTAAAAAACAGCAGTTATAATTTTTTTTATTTTTTTTTTCGATTGTTCCTATGGGAGCTATATGCTATAGTCGTCCGATCCGGCTCGTTCCGACTTATATACTACCTGCAATAGAAAGACAACTTTTGGGAAAGTTTCATGCAGATAGCTTTAAAACTGAGAGACTAGTTTGCGTAGAAACGGACGGACATGGCTAGATCGACTCGCCTGGTGATGCTGATCAAGAATATATATACTTTATAGGGTCGGAGATGTCTCCTCACTGCGTTGCAAACTTCTGACTGAAATTATAATACCCTCTGCAAGGGTATAAATATGGGACAAATTGCAAAAAATAAAATATAAAATAATGTATATAATTATAATTTGGGTACAGTTCTAATGTGGTATTCTTATTAAGTTTTGCTTGTGATTACATAAGGTATTCGATTTAACAAAATAAATAAATCTTTATGGACGAGGCAAGGAATTTGATTTGGTTAGCTAAGAACCTGACCATTTACGACATTCGACTACAAAAATGCAGGGTGTTTCGAGTTATCTCTGTTTCTTTCCACTCGAATTCCACTCAATAGTTTTAGTTATATTTTTATCTCACTTCTTTCTCTTTTCCTTTTAAAGGTTAACAAAAACAATAATTTTTTTTTCTTTTTTTAACTTAAAATCTATATTCTTTTTGTTCTTCCTTATTCATTTAATAGTTTTCCTCGCGATTTTGCACTGCACCACGAAATCATTTTGCTTTTAATTTTATTTTTATAAGAATTAAATAAAAACGTTTAAGTTTTCGCTCACCATGGCTGTCGCTGCGGATTCAACGAAGAAAGCGCTTTCTCGAATGGTCGTTATATGCTGTAAAAGAATTCACTTTTTAACGGTTAAAAATCATGGGGCAGGCAAGTCTGGGGATTTCTTTTCTTTTTCTTAAACTTTCAAAAAGGAACTCGAGGCGAATTTACATTTTTTTTCTTTGGCGTAAAATAACAAACGAACTCAAATCACTCTCACATATAAAAAAAAATAAAAGAAATATTAAAACTGATTCTTAATAACTAAATTTTATAACTATTTTTAAAACATGCTTTTTTTCCTTCTGGATTTTCTTTTCCTTTTCTTTCCTTTTTTCTCCTTTCTTTTAAACTTAAATTTTCTTGGTTTAGGGTTAATTTCTTCCCTCGCTTTCTTTCCCCCTTTTTTTTACACCGCCAAATTTATACTTTTTCGCACTGCCGATTACTCTTTTTTTTCTCTGCCACAACGGGCCACATTTACTTTTGCACATTAGTTCGGGTCGGGACAGGGGTGAATTATATAATTTAATATTTATTTTTTTAGCACTTTTCGTCGCCGAAGTCCTCCGCTCGCTTTGCGAGGCGGTCGCGTTGCCACTGTCGCCCCTCCCTCGAAGCACTCCAGGCGTAGGCGGATTTCGGTGATCTGCTTGAGTGTTCCCACTAGACTTCGCTTCGTTCGGGCGTTGTAAAAAAAGTACAGCAATGCTGCAGGCCTAATGCGAACAAATACATTTATTATTCTTTTGCCAACACATTTTTTTCTTTTTTTTTTTTTCTCCCACCATGCCAGCGTCTAAAAAATCTTTTCATCTGCCCTATTGAATAGCCTTATTATATTATCAAAAATAACATAACACAACACTGAATTTAGTATTTTGATCAGACCTATAATCTGGTCACATTTGAATTTGCCTCTTCCCTTTTTCCACGATTCCTGTGCATGTGGCGTGTGTTATTAAAAGCTCATAAAATAATAACTAAAATATAAAACCAATCTCAGTGTGTTATTTGTCTTGGTGCTAAGGGATTACAACAGGTTATGGGCCCAGTCCACGTTCGTATAAATAAATATAAATATAAATATAAATACATATATGTACATGATGGACAAATCAAAGCGAAACATAAAACCGTTTGACGGTGAGAAATATTCAGTTTGGAAATTTAGAATTAGAGCACTTCTGGCTGAACAAGACATATTAAAAGTAATTGATAGTGAGACTCCTGATGAAATAGATGAAAGTTGGGTTAAGGCAGAGAGGAGCGCTAAAAACATATTGATAGAGCATTTGAGTGACTCCTTCTTGAGTTTCGAAATTCTCAGAAGTCTGGATTCCGTGTATGAACGTGCGCAAACGGTTGTTGGCGCTTAAACTCAAGAGTGAGATGGCACTAGTGAACCACTTTATTAATTTTGAAGAACTAGTTGGTGAACTTTTAGCGTCGGGGGCTAAAATGGACGAAATGGATAGAATCTCGCATTTGCTGCTCACATTGCCAGGATCATATGACGGGGTAATTACAGCAATAGAGACACTTTCAGAGGAAAATATAACGCTCGCGTTTGTAAAGAACCGTTTACTAGACCACGAAGTAAAAATTAAAAATGCTAATAACGACACTAGTAGAAAGGTTATGCAGGCTGAGGCTAAAACTAAATTTAACAATAACTATAAAAACAATTATAAAAACAATAATAGCTATAAATTTAAACAAAAAAATTATAATACAAATTATAATACACGCAAACCTTATAATAAGAAACAAAGCTAGGACACATGAAAAAAGATTGTTTCGGCTACAATAAACAAATAAATACTGAAAATAACAAACGAGCGCACGCTGCAACCACAAAGCCAGGCTTCGCGTTCATGCTGAAAAGTGTAAATAAAAATGTTAATAATTCAAAAGTGAACGTGAATTTTATTCTTGACTCGGGTGCTACCGACCACCTCATAAACGATGAGGCTTTATTTATGGCCCATGCTGATCTGGAAACTCCAATAAAAATTGCCGTTGCAAAGCATGGGGAGTATATCTTCGCAACAAAGCGAGGAGTCGTCCGTCTGGAAAATGAATATCAAATAACGCTGGAGGACGTACTGTACTGCGGAGAAGTTGCAGAAAACCTGATATCGGTCAAAAGGCTACAAGAGGCTGGAGTAACAGTAGTATTCGACGAAAATGGAGTTAAATTGAACAAAAACGGTGTCACGATTGCTGAAAACACAGGTGCGTACAATATGCCAGTTATTGAATTTAAAGCATATAAAGTTAATTCGAAAAATACATATTTATATAAACTCTGGCACGAAAGGTTGGGTCATATAAGTAAAGGAAAAATGTTAGAAATAAAAAGAAAAAATTTATTTAATGATAATCGTCTACTTGATAATGTTAATCCTTCTGAGGATATATGAGAAGCTTGTTTGACTGGAAAGCAAGCCAGATTACGATTTTCTAAATATAAAATTAAAGAGCATATAAATAGACCTCTTTATGTAATTCATTCTGATGTCTGTGGTCCGATAACACCAACAACTATTGATGATAAAAATTACTATGTAATTTTTGTGGATCAATTTACCCATTATTGCGTCACTTATTTCATAAAACATAAGTCGGATGTGTATAATATGTT
Organism: Drosophila gunungcola; assembly: GCF_025200985.1. Classification (NCBI taxonomy): domain Eukaryota; kingdom Metazoa; phylum Arthropoda; class Insecta; order Diptera; family Drosophilidae; genus Drosophila; species Drosophila gunungcola. The sequence continues at coordinate 3,013,520 of NW_026453162.1, forward strand.
AAAAGGTTTTGTGGCAAAAAGTGAAACACACTTTAATCTTAAAATTGTTAATCTATACATTGACAACTGTAGGGAGTATTTATCTAATGATATGCGTGAGTTCTGCGTTCAGAAAGGAATTAGTTACCCATTGACTCCACAATTAAATGGAGTTTCAGAACGAATGATCAGAACAATTACTGAAAAGGTTCGTGCCATGGAATGGTGCCAGACTAGATAAATCTTTTTGGGGTGAAGCGGTGTTGACGGCAACGTATTTAATAAATAGGATTCCAAGCAGAGCACTTGGAGATCGCGAAACAACTCCGTATGAAATGTGGCATAATAGAAATCCGATTTTCAAATATTTAAAAATATTTGGTTCGACTGTTTATGTGCATAACAAGTTAGGAAACGGAAATTTGACGATAAATCGTTTAAAACTATATTTGTCGGGTACGAACCAAATGGCTTAAAGGTATGGGATATTGAAAATGAGAAGTTTATGGTTGCCAGAGACGTTGTTGTAGATGAGACAAATATGGTTAACTCTAGAGCTACTAAAAGTGAAATCCTGAATGATAGTAAGGATAATAATAAGAAAATTAAATTCCTGAAGGAGAGTGAGGAAAGTATGCCCCTGAATGAAAGTAAGGAAGGTGTTGAATGTAATTTCCAGAATGAGAGTATGGAATATTTTAAACAAGGTTTCCTGAATGAGAGTAAGGATAACGTAAATAAAAATTTTCAGAATGAGAGTATGGATTATTTTGAACAAGATTTCCCGAATGAGAGTAAGGAAAAAGTTAATAAAAATTTCCAGAATGAGACTATGGAATATTTTGAACAAGATTTCCTGAATGAGAGAAAGGATAACGTAAATGAAAATTTCCAGAATGAGAGTATGGAACATTTTAAACTAAAAATCCTGAATGAGAGTAAGGACTACGTAAATAAAAATGTTCAAAATGAGGTTTTTGAACAAGAGATCCTGAACGAAAGTAAGGATAGCGATTACAACAGTGTCCTGAATGAGAGTAAGGAAGGAAAGCAGTCTAGAAAAATTTCAACAAATGAAATTGGTAATAAAGCTAACGATATAACTAGAAGAAGCGAAAGATTGAAAAATAGACCACACATATCTTATACTGAAGATGTGGATCAATTTACCCATTATTGCGTCACTTATTTCATAAAACATAAGTCGGATGTGTATAATATGTTAAAAGGTTTTGTGGCAAAAAGTGAAACACACTTTAATCTTAAAATTGTTAATCTATACATTGACAATTGTAGGGAGTATTTATGTAATGATATGCGTGAGTTCTGCGTTCAGAAAGGAATTAGTTACCCATTGACTCCACAATTAAATGGAGTTTCAGAACGAATGATCAGAACAATTACTGAAAAGGTTCGTGCCATGGAATGGTGCCAGACTAGATAAATCTTTTTGGGGTGAAGCGGTGTTGACGGCAACGTATTTAATAAATAGGATTCCAAGCAGAGCACTTGGAGATCGCGAAACAACTCCGTATGAAATGTGGCATAATAGAAATCCGATTTTCAAATATTTAAAAATATTTGGTTCGACTGTTTATGTGCATAACAAGTTAGGAAACGGAAATTTGACGATAAATCGTTTAAAACTATATTTGTCGGGTACGAACCAAATGGCTTAAAGGTATGGGATATTGAAAATGAGAAGTTTATGGTTGCCAGAGACGTAGTTGTAGATGAGACAAATATGGTTAACTCTAGAGCTACTTAAAGTGAAATCCTGAATGATAGTAAGGATAATAATAAGAAAATTAAATTCCTGAAGGAGAGTGAGGAAAGTATGCCCCTGAATGAAAGTAAGGAAGGTGTTGAATGTAATTTCCAGAATGAGAGTATGGAATATTTTAAACAAGGTTTCCTGAATGAGAGTAAGGATAACGTAAATAAAAATTTTCAGAATGAGAGTATGGATTATTTTGAACAAGATTTCCCGAATGAGAGTAAGGAAAAAGTTAATAAAAATTTCCAGAATGAGACTATGGAATATTTTGAACAAGATTTCCTGAATGAGAGAAAGGATAACGTAAATGAAAATTTCCAGAATGAGAGTATGGAACATTTTAAACTAAAAATCCTGAATGAGAGTAAGGACTACGTAAATAAAAATGTTCAAAATGAGGTTTTTGAACAAGAGATCCTGAACGAAAGTAAGGATAGCGATTACAACAGTGTCCTGAATGAGAGTAAGGAAGGAAAGCAGTCTAGAAAAATTTCAACAAATGAAATTGGTAATAAAGCTAACGATATAACTAGAAGAAGCGAAAGATTGAAAAATAGACCACACATATCTTATACTGAAGATGATCTAAGTCTAAATAATTTTATAATGAATGCTCACACTGTTTTTAATGAAGTTCCTTAATCATTTGATGAAGTAGAAAGTAGAAAAGATAAGTCTTTATGGGTCGAAGCCATTAAGGTCGAACTCTCTGCTCATGAATTAAATAAGACATGGACTATTGTTAAATGGCCTGAAAATAAGAACATTGTAGATTGTAAGTGGGTATTTACTTTGAAGCATGATGAAACGGGAAATCCAATTAGATATAAAGCAAGACTAGTTGCACGCGGTTTTACACAAAAATATAAAATAGACTACGACGAAACGTTCGCTCCTGTTGCGAGTATTTCTAGTTTCCGTTTTATTTTATCGATTGCAAATCAATATAATCTTAAAGTACATCACATGGATGTTAAAACTGTTTTTCTCAATGGTACGCTGAAGGAGGAAATATATATGAAAGTTCCTCAAGGAATTATTTGTAATCTGCGTATATTAAAAAAAATAAGTTTAATATGGAAGACTGCAAGTCTGTAAATACTCCGCTTCCGTCTAAACTAGATTATGAAATGTTAAATGCAGACGACAAATACGATGCTCCTTGTCGAAATTTAATTGGTAGTTTAATGTACATAATGCTTTGTACACGTCCCGATATAGCTACTGCTGTGAATATCCTAAGTAGATATACTAATAAAAATAATATAGAGCTATGGCAATGTTTAAAAAGGGTCTTAAGGTATCTTAAAGGAAACATTGATTTGAAATTAATTTTCAAGAAAAATATGAATTACGAACACATATTTGTTGCCTATGTCGACTCAGATTGGGGTGGAAATGAAAATGACAGAAAAAGTACATCTGGTTACCTTTTTAAAATGTTTGATTCAAATTTAATTTGTTGGAATACAAAGAGACAGAATTCTGTGGCAGCTTCATCCACTGAAGCAGAATACATGGCATTGTTTGAAGCTGTAAGAGAAGCATTATGGCTTAAGTCCCTCTTAGAAAGCATTTACATTAAATTTGATAAGCCAATAAAGTTGTTTGAAGATAACCAGGGATGTATAAGCATAGCCAGCAATCCGTCTTGTCATAAGAGGTCAAAACATATTGATATAAAGTATCATTTTTCCAGAGAGCAAATAGAGAATAATATTATTTCTATTGAGTATATTCCTACAGAGATTCAGCTGGCAGACATCTTCACGAAACCATTACCTCCTGGAAGATTCTCGTTATTAAGAAGGCAATTGGGACTACTCCAAGAAGAATAACCTCAACAAAAGAAGACACGATTTAATCTAATTTCGTTAAACTGAAGTACCTATCTAAATTTTAATTTGATTGATGTTAATCGATGAGGAAACATTGAAAAACAAACACAAATAATCTAACTAAGTTTAGTAATTGAAGTTCCTTTTTAATTTTAAATTTTGTATATCTGATGTTATATTAAGTACGTATAATGATCTGGTTGGGTTTTATCTGGGTTTCCTTAATCCTTGCAAATGCTGGATCATATTGTAACACTTCCCAGAATGCACACTAGCCACATTAGAATAAGTAATGAAGTAACTATTGAACTTTAAGTTTGGTTTAACGTTGTGAAATGTTGTTTTTGAGGGGGCGTATTGAATAGCCTTATTCTATTATCAAAAATAACATAACACAACACTGAATTTAGTATTTTGATCAGACCTATAATCTGATCACATTTGAATTTGTCTCTTTCCTTTTTCACGATTCCTGTGCATGTGGCGTGTGTTATTAAAAGCTCATAAAATAATAACTAAAATATAAAACCAATCTCAGTGTGTTATTTGTCTTGGTGCTAAGGGATTACAACATGCCCTTACCCCAATAACTCACCTAATTTCGTTGGCTTCATTAACACTTTGATTCTTTGGCTCTCCCCTTCCGAGTGAAAACTTTTGGCACCATAAAAAACTTTTGACTGCGGTATCAACCTCTCTGGTGAAAGGCTCAAAGGGAAAAGAACGCTGGTGCCGCCCAGTTATGGCGGCAAGCCCCTTAACAGCGAAAGAATAGTAATGCTCTCTCCAGATCAGTGCTTGACACTTAGCTCTGTTGACCCGCCAAATTTGCCACGAACTGTTTCCGCCACCTGCTCGTAGATGGCGCCAGAAACTGGGTTCAGTTTATGCTACCAGGGCTACAGTGTCGAACTTAAGTCATTGGTAGTTATAACTTAATTTGCTTTGTGCATTTCGGTGTGGGTGTGCGATCGGGTTCACATACGAACGGCGCTCAGCTCGGCCGCAAGAGGTAAGGTTAGGGCCGTATGCCCGCTAAACACAATTTTTACACAACAAAACGCTACTAATTGCCAATTTTAAATCGGTTGCGCTGGGCTCGACGGTTGCGCTCCAGTATGATGTGAGCTCGATGTACTGGTTGCGCCTGCGCCAACTGTCGCTTTTCTTTGCTTTGCCTCCGCTTCTTGGGCCTTGGGATTCTTGAACATTCGCTCGCCTAATTAATAAAAAAAACACCGAGGAACTGCTTGGATTTTCCTCTTTTTTCTTTATCGACTCACCCCAGACCACTGCACAAACGTCTGGGAATCCAAAGCTTTCCCTTGGCGTTGGAATTTCTGCACCTTTTAATACTTTACACTCCTGCTGCCAAAATGGGAAAGACTGATACCCACGCCGGAAAGTTGGCGGTAACCTGTAGAGCGGTCAGATCGACTTTTCACCCCTGCCAGAACCTTCTACGGCCGAGCTCTAGATGGCGCTAATAGTACCTAAAATTGCATTCCTAGATGGAGCCATAAACGTATCTTTTCCTTCCTTTTTTAGAGCTGGCGCTACACAACCAGTCCTGAATTTCTGCAATCCGGTTTGAAACAAAAACCGACAACGACGAGGGATGGGTTTTGATCCAGTGTAAAGTGCTCTCGGAGTCCGTCCACAGGAAAACATTCTCAATGGGACTTATTATAGAGATCTGCTAAAAGGTGAGCTGCACACAGCTCAAGGCGGAGCAAAGTTTTCGTCTTGAGGGGAGCTACTTTCGATTTGGCGGTTAATAAAGACACTTTCAAACCTTCAGCAGTTTGAGTACGAACGTAGATGCACACTCTGTACGCTCGCATGGAAGCTTCAGCGAAACCATGTATTTGAATCGGGGCTTGTGGATCTGTGTTGACGAATCGCGATACCTTAATTTAAGGCAGCTGCAGAAGCGTCGCTTTAAACGTCTCCCACGATGTGAGCAACTGCATCGGTAGCGACTCGTCCTAATCTAATTTTCGAAGCCACAGTTCCTGCAACAACATCTTTGCCTTTGTGACCAAAGGACACAAGAGGCCAAGTGGGTCGAAATTGAAAGTAATCATGCCAAGGGTCTTAGTTACGTCTGAGTCTGCCATAAGTGGCATTACAGCGCTATCAGATGCGGATAACTCTGGGCAGTTTGAAAACCACTTTGCCCATTCAAAACATGCCTCTTGCAGGAATGGAGAAACTTTGTCTCGAAGACTTTGCAGGTCCTCAACGCATCCGGCGCCAGTCAATAAATCGTCAACTTAAAAATCATTCTTAATAACCTTTGCTTGCGCCATCTCTCCTAGCCGCATTAAACACCGAACAGGATCATGTCTCCATACTATGAGCTGGAAGTTTCGATCAGCTTCGTCCACCATCGTAAACTTTGTGGCCGTAGAACGCATTGGTGCGGAATAAAATAGGGTGGAGTATTCGGAATTTTGTCATTGGTGTAGGACATGTGGCCCATTGAAACATAATCCTACATAATATAAATTAAAGATACATCTTCTTCAGCGAAGGGTCCTTTGACAATTTCCTTTCTACCCAAAAAAATCTACGTTTCGCAACTTCGTATGATGAACCAAGAGTATATGGGTCAGATTTGAACGGCAAACGAACCGAAAATCTACCGGACGACAATCTTTGAGTATTTTTCTCAAAGTGTTGTTGACGGAGTTGTTGCTCAGGAGTATGGACCTTAGCCTTAGACGGCAAGTCCTCCACAGACCAAAATTTCTGCTGGGTTGTGTCGATGTTGTGTCAGATGTACCATGTTTTCAGTCTTTTACTTTATTTTTAGAGGCACATCTCCCTGACACTATCCAGCCGAGAACTGTCCTTTGTAAGATGGGGATAAAAGTTCAAAGAAGGAGCTTGAAGAAGAATGGATCCGCCAACTGAATATTTTCAGGCACCCTCCAGCCATTGGTGTTCACCGCTTGATCCGGATGATAACTATATATATATTTCATGATCCAAAAATCGGACGACACTTGGCTGTTCCCCACTCGCGACTTCACAATCGTGAGTATTTTCTTTGTGGCTTGGGCATTAGTTTTACCAATTTTGGGCCTCTGAGCGAGCTCATCGGTCACAAAGTTCATTTGTGAACCAGAGTCGAGCAACGCTCGAGCTAATACAAACTTGGATTGAACGCTCACAACAGCAGTTGCAATAATGATGAATGAGTGATGCAGTCGCATGCAAAACATGCGAAGTGGATGGAGTCTCCTGCATGAGCGTGGGCTGAGAAGGGGGTGGCAACGCGAGATTTGTGTTTGGGGAATATATGTGTAGCAACGCACACTCAACATCTGTTCGGTTTGCATTTTTTGACCGTGTGAGCCTTACTTAAGCAGTTAAAGCATAAGGGTGCTCTTTTAGCGAAATCGAATCTTTGCTGAACTGTTAGGGCTGCGAAGGAAGCGCAGTTTCCAATCTGATGTTCAGCTGAGTTGCAATACACGCATTGAACAGAGTCGTTCCTGGCAGCGAAAATCGAAAAACTCCTATTTCCATTCTTCTTAGGTTTAGATTGGGTCTGCTTTTGGTTCTTGAGGCTGTTGCTGAAGGCTGGGAAATTTTTTGTAAACTAAACAGTGTCGATATGTTGTCAAAAAAATAAGACAATCATTATCGTACACCCGCTTCGGCCTAGCAAGGGCTTTCGGATAATTTTCCGCAGTGACTTGAAAGGCCCTTACTGTTCCTAAAGCGTCTCCAGCTAAACACGAATTTAAATGATTGAATTTTTCAATTACGTGTAAAGTGCTGTTTTTGTCAGCGAAGGTTTTGAAAAGGCTTGTTAAAAGTTCATGGTGACCCCCACGTGATCGCAGTAGAGTTCGCGATTTTTTTACCAATTTTTTTCGGTGAAAAATTAAAACAATTACTAAACAAACCCATCTTTTAACTTTTTGCATTCGTGTAAAAATCGGTAGATAGTGAGCATTCAATCAAAAATCAAAACTCTGCAAAAAAAACATAATATATTTCAAAATTTATTTGAATCGCTTTGGCCCATAAGCACGCAAATAAAATACTCGTGCAAAATTAGTGCAAACTTAATTCCGCCAATTTTCGTCGTAGTGAGCACCAATTATAATTTAATTACAATTTATACAATATATATAAATCAGCTGGAAAAAAGTGCAAATTGTAAAAAGTGTAGTTCTCAAAAATTAGCGGCAAAAACCTTCGCCGCAGTTTGTATGAACATTTTCCCGCGCTTATCAGAATTTTCCCGCGCTTTTCATAATTTTTCCGCGCCTTTCGGCATCAGGCTTATATATTCGTTGCCCTTAGTTATCGGTCAGTGTATCATTCTCCGTTAGCATTTGCCTATGAAGAGACGCTAGCCGCGTACACATACACACGCACACCGACACCGCTGCCGCTATTTCGAGTTATCTTTGGTCGCTTTCGTTCTCGATCGCTGCAGCAGTGCAATTTTCGGTCTGCTTAAACGTTTGTTCGTTTTTTCAGTACGCTTGAGCTTGAGCGTTAGCTCCCCTACATTGCGTGCGTGCGGCATATTACTGTCGCAGGGTCTATATAAAAAATATATAAACCCTATTTAGATATTTATTGCTTTATTGCTCTCTGCACTTAGCTCCCCTACACTGCGTGCGATCGGTATATTACTTGTTTCGTTTTTTTTTAGAATATATAACAAATAAATAATATTAATAAAAACAAATATTTAACACCTCTTCGATACCAACAAAAATAGATACAAATAGGTGCAATGACAACCAAGGATATCGAAGAGCTTAAACACCAACGAGATGTTTGCATGAAAAGTATTAACCGAGCGTAATCGCCATTTAAAAGAAGCTAAATTATCTGAGAGTCTGGTTGAGCTTGAGTGTCAATTAGAGATTCTAAATACGCAGATTGAAGTGCTTCACTTTTTCAAAACCAAATAGAAGTGAAAGATTCAAAAGATGTATACCGCGAAGAGTTGGAAGAGAAGGCCGTATTGACAAAGTCATTGCTGATTTCGATTTTAAATAAATGCAAACAAAATAATATAGAGAAATCCGCTCCGCCAGCACTCTTCCAACTTCTAGCGGAAAACACTCAGAAAATACCATTTTTATAAGCCTTTTCGAATCTTTCGTTGACAAAGACGACACTTTACATGATTTTGAAAAATCATTTAATTTCGTGTTTAGCTGGAGACGCTTTAGAAACAGTTAGGGCCTTTTAAGTCACTGCGGAAAATTATCCCAAAGCCCTTGCTAGCCTGTAGCGGGTGTACGATAATTGTCTTATTTTTTTTTTGACAATATATCGACACTGTTTAGTTTACAAAAAAATTTTCTTAGAACCTAACTTATGCTAAGCTGGCGAGAGACGGGACGAATTCGCAAGAGCGAACGGACGAAAGATTTAATGGCTCCCGCTCTCGCCCTACAACTAGTGACTTCAATTTAAATAAACAATATTGAAAAACAATTTTTTTACAAATTCAACTTTCTATTTTGTAATTTTTTTAAAAATTCTTTTTGATTTATTAATAATTTGACTGTTTAGAACTACGCTTTTTATTTTATAAAGATCGGAAAACGATATGGTATAGCTGTCATAGGAACTATCGAATAATTGACTTGAAAATCACTATATCTATATATATATATCACAATGCTTTTAAACATATACGCAAGTATACCAATCATTATTTTAATGTTTTCAAGAATATTTAATTTTTAAATAGCTGCAAGGGTATATGAACTTCAGCTTGCCGAAGTTTGCTTCCTTTCTTACATTTCTTCCTCTTCTTTTCTTAGTTTTAGATGCATGTGTGTCTCTGTTCTTCCCGGTTAGATGTCGTTGCGTGCGATTATTAGAACAATTACACTAAGGTTCGATTTTGATGGAATTTTTTGACTTTTTGGGTTCACAACAACAACAAAAAGTACATTTGGGCCGGTCAGTTCTGACTTCGTTAGAGAAAGACGTTTTACCGCCAAACCTAACTTACACAATAACAACACCTTTTGAAAAACAAATAAAAGCATAAAACGAAATTTGAAAAAATACAGCAACAAAAAAACAAAACCGAACGGTTACAAACGCAAGAGCAGCGGGCAGCAGCCCAAAAAATCATACGATGTCGCGACCACCGGACTTACATGACCAACCACAATGGGACAATTTATTATTTTTGGAACCAAAATACATTCTCATTACGACAATTAACAAAAAAATCTTTTAAAGACGACAACCCGTTATAATAAAAAAAAGTTATTGATTATCAATGCAACGGCGTTGTGGCCTCAGTAAAAAAAAACTAGAGATGGAAACCTGTTGGTAAAAACCAAAGGTCTGGCTCAAGCTCTTAGACTCCTGAAACTCACCCAATTCCCCGACTTCTTAGTCACTACATCCGAACACCAAACACTAAATTCACCCAAAGGCGTCATATACTCTAATGATCTTCGATCCATTGAAGAAGACGAAATATTAAAAGAACTCTTAGCTCAAAAAGTAACCGAAGTCGAAAAAATATACCAATTCAAAGACAAAACTCTTCAAGAAACAGGACTCATTATCCTAATATATGATAATATAGATATGAACGCGTTAAAGTTCGTCCTCACATTCCTCGCCGCCTTAAATGCCGCAACTGCCACAGATTTGGACATCCCACAAAGTTCTGCAAAAGCCCAAAACTATGTAACAACTGCTCCGAACACCACCCTTCAGACGAACTGCACCAGTCCAGAGTTCTGCCTAAACTGTAAATAGATACCTGAAATTAAATACAACACTGCCCTCGATAAAGCCTGCCCAACATTTATAAAACAAAAGGAAATTGTAGCTATTAAACTGTCGAGGAAGTCGACTACAAAACGGCAAGAACTCGTACCACCAACGCCACACACATCAGACAACATCATACTCCAATATATTACAACACTCAAACAAAAAAGCAGCAGCACATATAGTCAACAACACGCCAGCTCCCTCCGTTAAGATTCTGCCCTAAAATAAAAGAAAAATGTATTCCTACAATGACATTCAGGAACAACCAAAGAACGCGAAACCTACCCAACGCCCCACCGACAAGGAAAACATGGATACATGAACCTCCAAACGACACACAAACCAAGAATAATAACGCAGACTCAGAACGTAAGCTTAGATCACAAACAAAAGACAAACCAAACCTACTTAAGAATAAGCTTAACGCAAAAAACAAAACTGAAAAATCTATGTCATCCAACAAAGCAACAAATAATTGAGCTGCAAACCAATAGGCTTTTCGCAAAACATAATTACATAAAACACATTAATTGTTAACTCAACAGCATATCCCTAACGAAATGTTCAAGATATGATAATTCAGTAGAATATCCATGGTTAAAAATACAATTACCCAGAACTTCAAGTACTAAGTAAAACTTACAACCCCAACATCATAACACTTCAAGAAACCCACCTCAAAATTCCCTCCCAAATCCCTACTCCGGTTACCCCAAAAACAACTATCCCTATCCACTGACTTCGACGCAGTTAGAGCCACTATGCACTCCAAAACAAAATTTAACATAATTTCCGCCTATATGTCCCCCAGTAAACCCTTTAACACCAAATACTTGGAAAACGTATTAAATTCTCCAAACGACTAAACACTTGTGCTGGGGGATTTCAACAGCTTGCATCCCTATTGGGGCTCACCTAAAACCAAAAAAGGGGAACAAAATTAGCGACTTACATAGACAAGTCTAACTACATCCTACTCAATGACAAATCACCAACCCACTTTTCGACACACCAAACACACACACACACATAGACCTTTCCTTTGCAACAGCCAATATAGCTCCAGACTTCCACTGGGAAGTAATGGACGACTACCATGGTAGCGACCACCTCGCTCACCTCCTGATGCCCCAAAATACCACATTCCCCTTACCCCGCACAGTTCCTTTGTGGAACAAAAAAATCAAAAAAAATATAAACACACACAACATGGTAGAATACAAAAAATCCAACGCTAAATTTAAAATTAGAAAAGCTAAACGGACCTTAATCTATAATTTCGCTTCACAAATTAATCATAACTCAGACCCATCCAAAACATGGGCAATTAAACGCCTGTGCGGCTTATACCCCTCTAAAACCATTCACTCCTTAATTAACCCAGAAACTCATTCAGCTAAAACGGACCAAACAGAAATATCTAATATCTTTCCTCATCTTTCCGCCAAAGCAAGTACAGTCTTAACTCAAACCTCTAAAAGAGCAATATAAATCGAAAAAGACATTACGTTCATTGAATTTTCATCAGCTCTCAACTCCCTAAAAGCAACGCTCCAGGTCTAGACCCCATATCATACTCTACGAATAAAAACCTTTCCTTAACCTTTAAACACAGAATTATCAACAACTTCAAAAACATCCTCAAATCCCACGTCCCCCATCTTTCAAACTCAGTTTAGTCTTCCCTATTCTTAAGCCCTTAAAAACCCAAACAGACACAAAGTCCTAGACAAAATAGTTGCAAAAAGGTTGTGGTGGTTCGTTTTAAAAAACGACCTTATTCACAGCAACCAATTTGGGTACGAAAGAGGTAAATCTGTTTTAGACACTTTACTCTACATAGACCACATAGCTTTCAGATCTATTTCCCTCAAAAAACACCTCTCAATAATACTCTAGACTTTACAAAGGCCCTCGACAAAATTGGCATACACACTGTTATTAACCAGCTCCACAATGGAAAATGGGTCATCATATTATTAACTATGTCAAAAACTTCATGACAAACCGTAAAATAACCGTAAAGTCATCCAACAACCTATCTATATCTTTCCCCCTCAACAATGGAATCCCGCAGGGATCCCCCATTTCTGTCATTATATTCCTTATTGCTTACAACTCCCTTACAACCATAGTTTCTATTCACAAAAAAGTAAGTTTCTGCGCTTACGCAGACGATTTCCACATTCTCAACGAACATAACAAACTTAAAAACCCCACAACCAAACTCGACCAATCTTCAACAAATAAATGACTGGTGCCCGCTCTCTGGCTCAGTCCTGTCGAAGGACAGGAGTCAGACACTCCATATCTGGGGAAAACAAAACTGCTCACAGGAAACACATCCATTAAAACTCTTAAAATCTTAGGCTTTACCATCAACAGCAGATACGATTGGATATCCCACATAACCAAACTTAAAGCCGACCTTGCTAAACCTTTCAGAAATATTAGAACACCATTCCTCACTGAAATATAACACCAACACCACAACACTAATTCAAGTATTAAAATCTTTAATGGTCTCAAAAATTGACAACTGTTTACCTATTTATGGGTACTCACTTAAGTCCCACCTAAATAAACTAAAAACTCCATTAAGCGCTGCAATAAGAGCAGCACTTGGAGCATTCCGATCCACACCCATACATAACTTACTAACAGAAGCCAACGTTAATACTATCGAACACAAGCGAGACTTGCTTACCGGCAAGCTCTCAAAAAATCTATTACACTCCAAAGATACCCCGCTAATCAAACTTGTAAAAACAAATAAAAGGAAACACAGATACCCTAGCACAATAGATAGAACAATCCAAATTTGTAAAAACCAAAACATCCCATACCATACAATAAAAAAGAACACTTGCAAAAATTTTGACCTGGTTGTATCCAAAAATCGATCAACACCGATCTAGCCAAACAAAACAAAAACTCCACCCCTCTAATAGTCTTTCAACAACTCTTCTATTCCCTAAAATCTACGTACCCTATCGAAAGCAGGAGACAACATCGAGTACAGTCTTACCAATGAAACAATGTATTTTAATTAGGCTTCTACAGTTCTTTTCAGCGAAATAATAGCCATCCATCAGTCTGCACAAATCTGAATACAGAAAAGAGGCAAGCACACCATATGTTCCGACTCCCTTTCCTCCATCATCTCCATCGCAAACCCTAACAACAATTCCTACTAATAATAATATGGATACCGAGCCATGTTGGCATCAAAGGAAACGAAACAGTGGACTCTGAAGCAAAAAAAGCAATTAGACAACCCCTTATATACACAGTCAATCACAACTCAAGCTATATCACGCAGCACCTTAAAAATCATTAAAACGCAGACACACAGAATTAATAAACAAAACCTCGACCTGGTACCACAATACATATCCAAATTATCACCACCTAACTTCTCCCATAACTTTACCAAACTTAATAGGAGACAGCAAATAGTTATCACCCGCTTGCGTCTTGGCCACACAAAAATGACAAACGCACACTATCTTGACCGTTAACATCGCTTCTCTAGACGTTCCATATCCACCATATCCTTTCCCTCTGCCCTTCTCTTTCTGCACAACGATCCTCATTATTTCCCAATCTAAACCCCACCCCGACTTCAGCCAACCCCACCAAAGTTAATTCCCAAATTATTCTCTTATTCCTAATTAAATTAAATATAATCTACAAATTGTAAACTATACATATATACCTCATGAGTTCACCAGAAAATGTATATATTTATAAAACTATAAGTAGCTTAAAAAAAAAGTGATAATATAGCTATAGCTCTAGCCAAATAAATAAACATTTGGGCAGGTTTTGAGAATTTCGAAGTTTTACGGATGTTGCAAGGGTTTTAAAATACAACTTTGGCCACTTTTTACTTAGTAAGTACTTACTCTTTATTTAATAGCTTCTGATTGTTAGGAGCGATGATTTCTTCAGCAATTACTGCTCAAATATATTTCCTTGGTATAACAAAAATTTTTTGTTTTAAATATATATTTATATTGCTTTTTTTCACTTATCAAAAAATGACAATTAATAGATTTCAAACATATTAAAAAAAAGAAACATCTTTAACAAAGATTTGAGAAACACGTGTATATAGATTTACCTGCGGAATTTAAAGGTTAATAACTTCTTAGAATCGTGAATGTTCCATCTTCAAGATAAAGTGATAAAATTATTTTGGGTTTTCACGCTTGTATTTTTTAAGAGTTGATATATGTTGTCGGAAGTTCAGTTTTAGCAATTGGTTCAAACTTTGTCGAGCTCTAGCATCTATGTATATTACGAAACCTATCCTTATCACTATGGACGACAGTACATGTAGTGACGAGGAGCACCGGAAAGTCAAGGCTTGATCTCTGGACGTTTACATCGATTTGAATTTGTAAGCCAGCGTTATTGTTACTGAGCAAGACCACCACAGCCTTAGCCGACGATCCACCAGCCGGACAATCGCGTGAAATTATTTATTTTGCCTAATTCATTGCGGCCCTTTTTTTTCCCGACATTACGATTTTATGCACATGCGAGCAAGACAGACAAATGACAATTCCAATGAGCACTATATGAAGAAATTGACTGAACCTATAAACAAAATACCAGGTTTCGGTATAAAAATAACATTTGATAATGTATGTCAACGATCAATATTGTACCTAAAAAGAATCTTGAAGCACAATTTTGTCCATTCATTTAAGTTGACGACAAAACGAAATGAAATAACCAGGTTCATTTAATGCTTTTTAAAAACTTCTTAACATTTTTTGCAACAAAATTAGGGTAAAAAATTTTTCGTACACTGGTAAAAAAAACGATAGTGAAATCAAACATTTTTATAATTGATTTAACATAATATTTTCGTATTCGAATCAATTATAAAAATCATTGATTTTAATAGAAAACATATTTGAACCTTTAGTCAATTAAGAACATAATTAAATCAAAGTGAATAATATTGAAAAAGATATTTCATCGTTATTTTTACTATTTGAAAGATCTGCAATTTTGTATAGTATGATGAATGTTGTTTCATATTTGATTTAAACATTTTAGAAATTTATCAGAAACATGAAGCCAATTGTTTTGAATATGAAAAATTTTAAAAACTGTAAAAGAAAATAAAAATTTGACAAATTTTGAAGTTTGACATCGTAGTTTTTCCTATGAAAAGTGGTATCTAATTAACATATGTATGTAGTTTTACGAATGTTATTTCATATTTGATTTAAGCATTTAAGCAATTTATTTGAAATATTAACATATTTATTATGAATATGGGAAATATTAAAAGTTGACACACGTATACATATAATGAACATGTATTTACGTGCGTTCACAAAATATGTATTGTGTGCTCTTTTTATATGTAATTGTTTATAGAGACGAAGAGGAGAGAGAATAAAAGCAAAATGCGTCGAAAATTCGCCAGACATCCATTCTACATTGTGCAACATATGTACATACATATGTATGTATTGTAAATGAAAGGTCAAGCAACCAAAAACTGAAGATCCCGTATTTGCTTACATTTTCATTCTTTTCGTTTTTTTTACACACGCAAACCGCCATGCGTGTACGCAAAGCAGCAAATACAAGCCGCGTCTGAATCTTCTATCCGTTTTCGTACATACAATTGTATGTTCTGTATATTAAAGTGTTATTATTGTCCAAAAAAAATATAAGGCCCGCTTATTAAAATACAATTTTCCTAATAAATTAAACCATTTTCACCAAATAATTAATGAGAAATTCGCATATTGTTTTAAGTAAGTATCCACAATAATACGATTGGTTATAAATTTAATAAATATAAATATATAGCTGACATCAATCCTTTAAACTAAATCATATTTTATATGCTATTTTTTTAACCTCTACTGTAACATAGCGGCACATGACAAAATTTGACAAATTTGTCCATTCTTTCACACACTAATTCGCTTGTGAATATTCTTACACGCCGCTCTGTCGCTAGGAATATATGTAACTTCGAATTTTGCGCTTGGGCAACACGGACGCGGTTTGGTTAAAAACAAAGTCTGATAGTGCAAGATAGTGCAACCATGTACTGATTAAAAAGGTGAGTAAAGCCTTCACAATCATAATTATTTAATTTGCTCAAAGACAACGTCTTTATTTATAAATTGTTTTCGACAGTTTTTAATTCATAGATAAAAAAGAAATAGAAAACACACTAGAAGGGAAAATAAACGAAAAAACTTGTGAACAGAGAATTTAAGGATGCTAACTTCAAAAACGATTTATAAATAAAAAGGAAATAGAAAAATAGAGAAAGAAACGAAAATGCGCGGAAAAACAAGCTTGTGAAACGGGAATATGAGGAAAACGAGGTTGAAACTAGCTTCGAAAAGATTTATAAATAAAAGGGGAATAGAAACCACACATAAAGAGAAAAGAAACGAAAATGAGCGAAAAAAGGGAATCTAAGTAAGCTAACTTCAAAAAGATTTACAAATACAAAAAAAAAAAAATAGAAAATAGAGCAAGAAACGAAAATGCACAGGAAAACAAGCTTGTGAAACGGGAATATAAGGAAGAAGCTAACTTTGGCAGGCTAAAGACTCAATATAATTATTAATTATTTCAAATTTGCCTAACCTTTATTAGAGATGGAGCCCAACGACGAAACCAAATTAATAAAATTTGCTCTTCACATTTGACTTGGAAGAGGTGTTTGAATATCTCTGTAGTAAGTCTTTCTTTTCATATTAATAATTTATTATTTTGTTCAAATTTTTAAAATTGGACAGGGAACGGTGTAACGTTCAAATCGCTACAAATTTTGTCTGCAGATGACATCCGCGATGCGGTTCCGAATATCGGAATAAGAGCGGAGTCTCGCGAAAAATTGTTCGACCGGCGAAAGACCCAGGTTAGAATGTTAGTCAAATTTTTGTTGTTATATAATTAAATAATTTATACATTTACAATAGAATTTTGGTGAAGACGGGCAGAAAAAACTGTAAATGGAAAACAAAGAGAACAACGCTCCAATCGCTCAAGGAAGTTTTGTGTGATACAATTTTTTTACAAATAATTAAATATTTTAATTTATGTATATCTAAACAACTATTTTTTTAGAATTTTTCAGCCGTTTTAAAGTCATACCCGAGAGGCAGAATTCTACTCGACATACATATACAGCCGAAGCCAAGAATTAACATCGTTGCGAAGGGAGAAATTGTATCCCTATTTCCATCTGAGGAAAACAGCAAAAAAAACTTCGGCTTGCCGAAGTTTGCTTCCTTTCTTGTTTTTATTATTATATTATATTTATTATTATATTAGAATAATAAGTAAAATAAATAATGTTTAAAATAATACAGAATAATTGTTAAAAAATAATTTTTTTTAACTAAATTAATAAATATTACGGCCCCTGATTTCAGGAGGTGTATTTTAGGCCCCGCAGCCAACATAAGAAAAATCCATCAGGAAAATTGTATTGTAAGTATGCAAATCTCCGAAGCACGCTGCATAAGTGCGGACGATTCGACACCTCCCGATGTCGATTTTACTGACGTCATTTGCTTGGGCCTGAAAGCTGAGTTTAAGCGGAAAATTTCGGATTGGGACTTGCAGAGGGTATTATAATTTCAGTCAGAAGTTTGCATCGCAGCACTAACCATACAACATTATATAGCTGCCATAGGAATTATCGATTAATTAAGCTGCAAATCATCATAGCTTCAAAGTTTTTAAGCATATACGCAAGTAAATCATAATTTTAATGTTTTCAAGAATATTTATTTTTTGCAATAGCTGCAAGGGTATATGAACTTCGGCTTGCCGAGGCTTGCTTCCTTTCTTGTTTTTTTTTAATTCTTTTTGACTTGTTTAAAATTTGATAGTTCAGAATAACGCTTTTAATTTGATTAAAATCGGAAAATGATATTATATAGCTGCCATAGGAACTATCGAATATTTAAGCTGCATATCATAATAGCTTCAAAATTTTTTAAACATGTAATAAATAATAATAAAAATAATAATTCAAACTATATCTCGAAGAACTAAAAAAAAACAAGAAAGGAAGCAAACTTCGGCATGCCGAAGTTCATATACCCTTGCAGCTATTGCAAAAATGAAATATTTTAAAAAACATTGCAAATTATGATTGACTAGCGTTTATGTTTACATTGAAGCTATGATGATTTTCAGCTCAATTATTTGATAGTTCCTATGGCAGCTATAGGATATCGTTTTCCGATTTTAATAAAATTAAGAGCGTAATTCTGGACTGTCAAATAATTAATTAATCAAAAAGAATTTAAAAAAAAATTACAAAATAAAAAAGTTAAATTTTTTTTAATTTTTGTTTTTAAATATTTTTATTGTTCCTATGGTAGCTTTATGTTATAGTCGTCCGATTTTGATGAAATTTAAACCGTAATTCTGAAATATTTAAGAATTACTTTATGTCGGTAAACTTAAAAAAATATGAAAAAACACCAAAGTTATTATTTTTTCTTATTTTTTTCCGATTGTTTTAATGGGAGCTATATGCTATAGTCGTCCGATCCGGCCCGTTCCGACTTGTATACTACCTGCAATAGAAAGACAACTTTTGGGAAAGTTTCATACAGATAGCTTTAAACGGACGCACAGACGGACAGACGGACATGGCTAGATCGACTCGCCTAGTGTTGTCTCCTTCACTGCGTATAAGGGTATAAAAATTGCAGAGGGTACAACGTTATCGTACAGCTGTCATCGGAACTTTCGAATAATTGAGCTGTAAATCATCATAGCTTCAATTTTTTTAAACATATACGCAAGTAAATCATAATTTTAATGTTTTCAAAAATATTTCGTTTTTGCAATAGCTGCAAGGGTATATGAAATTCGGCTTGCCGAAGTTTTCTTCCTTTCTTGTTTTCAATTTTAAAATTGCTTAGTGGATGCATTTTCGGGGTAAATCCCAGGAAAGGTCTTTTGCTTTACAAAGCGTGTGCCAGAATTAGGCTAGAATATGCATGTTCTCCATTTAGCAAAATGTCCAAAATAGCTATGGATAAAATAAAAGTACAAACAAATTTCATTCCTAGACGCGTACTTAATAGAGTGTACACCGGTACCGATCTTACATATATCACATGTAACGGCATCAGAATTGATAAAAGTTTTTGCCCATGAGTCGCCAGCCAAGGATACACTTGTATCCAATAGTGAAATTAATACTAGTTATGCCAAAGCTTATAAAGACTTTAAACATATCCTAGATCATGTTAAAATCTGTGATCCATTACTTGTACATAATAGTAAAATTAGGGTAGACCTAGATTTCTTTAAAGGATGTGATGGCATTCTTTGGCACAAACAAATCTTTTTGTATATATTCTTAAGCATTTTAAGAATATAAGAATGTTTAATTCAAGTGCCGAAAGTTGCCGAACGGCTTGCAATTATACGAAAAGGTAACCTAACCTCAATTTTTCAATATGACGTGTGCTTCTGCTGAGTGTTGTAGTTTGTTGCGGTTTGTTGGTTTCTATTGTCGTTTGTTGTTATTTATGTGTTATGTTTTGTGTTTATATTCTTTTCTTTAAAATAATAGCTTATTATTTCCTTAGGAGTGCCAAATTTCACGATTGCGTTCTGTTTTGTGTTGTATCAATGTAAGCTATATGATATAGTTGTCCGATTTCAATAATATTAAAACCAAAACTCGGGAATATTAAACTATTACAAACTAAACAAAATGTGTAAAATTTTTTTTTTTTCATGATTGTTCCTATAAAAGCTATACGATATAGTGGTACGATCTGGCCAATTCTAGTCCTATATACTTATGAAATTTTTCTAGATTTTTGGTTCAAGTTTTAAAGCGATAGCCCCTCTAGAAGTATTTATGGCCGCGGCTCCATAGAGTAAGAATTATATAGAGGCACCATTTGCTCTGCCCGGACCTCTGCCCAAGCTCTGCTGAGAGCCATGTTCGAAGCTAAGTTTGATTTCCCCCCCCGTTTCTACGCAAACTAGTCTCTCAGTTTTAAAGCTATCTGAATTAAACTTTCCCAAAAGTTATCTTTCTATTGCAGGTAGTATATAAGTCGGATTGAGCCCCCATAGGAACAATCGCAGAAATAAATAAAAAAAAATTATAACTGCTGTTTTTAATTTTTTTTTTATGGTTAATATTTCAGAAATACGGTTTTAATTTCATCAAAATCGGACGATTGCTTCCCATGGAAACAATAAAAATAATAAAAAAAAAACAAATTTTTAAATTTAACTTTTTTATTTTGTAATTTTTTTTTAATTATCTTGAAATCGAGAGCGCCTATGCTTGGACTCAAGAACCTATTCGTTCTCAGAACCAAGAAGAAATATTCTCAAAGATAGAATAATCATCTCCATAGTTCCACTTCTTAATGCTCAATCAATCAAAGACAAAACTTTACCTCGCGCCGCGGTCGAAAATTTTAAAGGGAAACGACGAGGCCCAAAGTTTACCTCGGTAACTTTCTAAACAATTTGAGAGAGAACTTCTCTCCCAATTTGTATATCTTTCAATTTTTTAGGTTTTAGACTAATTTCATCTCGAGGCCAAGATCTTTTATTCTTCAGTTCAAGAGCGTATCTTCTCGATAAGCGAAAACGAGAACAAAAAGAACAATTTCTCCTCGATTTCAAGAACGTTTCTTCTCGGTTAAGTGAGGAGTAACAAGAAAAGAAGCAAACTTCGTCAAGGCAAAGTTCATATACCTATGCAGCTATTGCAAAAATTAAATATTCTTGAAAACATTAAAATTATGATGAACGTGCGTGTATGTTTACATTGAAGCCATTTGAAGCTTATTTAATAGTTCCTATGAAAGCTTTATGATATCATTTTCCGATTTTAATAAAATTAAAAGCGTAATTCTGAACTGTCAAATAATTAATTAATCATAAAGAACTTCTTAAAAAAAAAATTACAAAATAAAAGGTTACATTAAAATTTTTTTTTTTTAAATATTTTTATTATTTTAATGGGAGCTTAATGATATAATCGTCCGATTTTTATGAAATTTAAACCGTAGTTCTGAAATATTTAACAATTACTATATCTCGAAGAACTAAAAAAAAAAATAAAAAACAGCAAAGTTATAAATTTTTTTATTTATTTCTCCGATTGTTCCTATGGGAGATATATGATATAGTCGTCCGATTTTGCTGAAATTTAAACCGTAATTCTGAAATAATTAACCACTACTATGTGTCGAAGAACTAAAATCACGGACAGACGGCCATGGCTAGATCGACTCTCCCAGTGATGCTGTTCAAGAATATATATACTTTATAGGTTCGGAAATGTCTCCTGCACTGCGTTGATAATGCGAAGTTCTGACTGAAATTAAGAGTATAAAAAATAACAAAAAATTTAACTTAAAAAACTTTTTTTCTTCTGAAAAATTTTGTTAAATGGTTTAAAAGTAATGGTTTAAAATTTAAGAATTACGCTTTTAGTTTTATTAAAATCGGTCGAAGATTTCTTTTAGCTGACATAGGAACGATCAAATAATTGAGCTAAAAACGTCATTGCTTTAATGTTTTAAGCACTCACGCATATAAATCGAATTTTAGATGTTTAAATTTGGCAATAGCTGCAAGGGTATATAAAGTTCAACTTGCCGAAGTTTGCTTCATTTCTTGTTTTTTTTTGTTTTCAAGAACAAAACATACCCTCAATTTAAGTATTTTTCTTAAAGTGAGTAAAAAAAATCAGCAATTTGAGTTCTAAGGCAAAATCTGTTCTCAAAATGAGTATATCCTCAATTTGAGAGTTCATATTCTCAATTTCTGAACGTCGGAATTTTCTCTGTGCACTGGTACTGTGTTGTGTACATCTATATTCTAGGTACTTCAATGACCTGCAGGCGCATTAATTTATAGCAAAAATTCATGTAAATTGCCTCTTGGCCATATTTCTCAAACCATCCGGCCCACATACTTTTCAGCACGCATCCATGGCCCGCAGATAAGTCACTTGCCTCGCAAAAGTATACTATGGTATTTTCACCCAAAACCTTGTCCGAGCTGCAGTCGGTGGCATTTTATAAATTCAACGGCAAGCGCAAATAATACATAAATAACCGCTGAAAAAATAAAAAATCATCACGAAGGAAAAAAATGTCCAAAATCCACTGACCGTAAAACGTGGAAAGGGGAATTTCGATATCCCACACATTTCCGTCCTCTCTCTTCACAGCCCCGGTGGATGTGGGAAAAGAAAAAAAGCAACATGCGTGCGCAAAATATTTACACATTTTTAACTGAATATTAATTTATGGTATTTTCTGTTGCTCAGGATAATGCGAAGTTTTTGAGCCCTGCGGCTAAAATTGATTTTACTTCAGTTTCTGTTTTTAGAAGTTAAGCCGATTACATAAACTTTTACATAATTCTACGAACAATGAAATAAAAATTCTAGCTAACGTTCTTTAATAAAAACAAGAAAGAAAGCAAACTTCGGCAAGCCGAAGTTCATATACCCTTGCAGCTATTGCAAAAACTAAATATTATTGATAACACTTAAATTATGATTTACTTGCGTATATGTTTAAAAACATTGAAGATATGATGATTTGCAGCTTAATTATTCGATAATTATGTCGAAGAACTAAAAAAAAATAAAAACAGCAAAGTTATAATTTTTTTATTTATTTTTCCGATTGTTCCTATGGGAGCTATATGCTATAGTCGTCCGATCCGGCTCGTTCCGGCTTATATACTACCTGCAATAGAAAGACAACTTTTGGGAAAGTTTCATGCAGAGAGACTATTTTGCGTAGAAACGGACGGTCAGACGGAAGGACAGACGGACGGACAGACGGACAAGCCTAGATCGACTCTCCTAGTGATGCTGATCTAGAATATATGTACTTTATAGGGTCTATGAATGTCTTCTTCACTGCGTTGCAAACCTCTGACTAAAAATATATTACCCTCTGCAACGGTATAAAAACAAAGATACATATGTACATATTAATTAAAATTACAAAAAAAAAGAATTTGTGCGTTGTTGTTCATACAAATTTTAACTCTGGAAACTTAATACCCAGGAAAATGGATTCCCTAAGGACCAGAGTTTGTTGCCATAGAGACCCAGCTCCATTTCCAGCTGGTTCTCATATTTTTCTTTTATCTCCTTCGCCATCCGGAGATGCGGATCTAAGTCTTAAATTACTTAAAAAATATGATGGGAAATGTAACAAGAAAAGTAGCATTCAAATTGAAAAAGTCCCCATGACTTAAAAGATATCGGAGTGTGTCGTGACGAAAGCTATACATGTTTTTCCATGAAATAAGAGACTGTTAATTGAAAAACTCCCCATGACTGGAAAGGTATCGGACTGCGTCGAAACGACAGCTATAAATGTTTTAAATTGAAAAATCTTGAATGCTCAACTAACAAAAAAGGCCAAAGGAAAGAAAGCTAATAAGCACGTTGCCAACACAACACAGGTGACAATATGGGTGTTGTAAAAGTCGCAAGTACTGAATTTCCTTCACTGGTAAAAAAAAACATAGTAAATTTAACTATTTCACTATTAAATCAATTATTTTTCGTAACGATTTATAACCACACATAAAAATAGTAAATATAATTATGTCGCATAGTTATTTTTTATTTGATTATTCAAACATTTTTGTGTTTGATTCAAATACGCCAAAATAGTTAAAAAAAATTTAAATACGCCGCGTAGTAAACCTTAGAAACTAATTCCATATTTGATTTGAGATGGACAAATTTTAATTTAATAAGAACACATCTTATTTCAAATAAAGTTCATATTCACTATAAACAAAAGCCCATAATTATTTTAAACATTTTTCTGTTCAATCTAAGTAGAACCTTATATTTAATTTTAATATTGACCGTATTTCGAATAAATATGTCACATTCTTATTTTATATTTTTTTTATTTGGAAAATAACTTGAAAATATAAAAACAAAACAAAATATAACATTATTAATATAATAAATTCATTTTATCTTCACTTAGTTTTTTCAGAACTCGATCGCGATTTCGTTTATTTTCCATTGGCACCTTTTTCTAGGGTTCTTCAGAAAAATTCTATTCAAAAAATGTATAAAATGTCGATAAAAAATCAATAAATACTTGATTAAAATCACTTACTTTTGACCGAAACTCCGCCTTTGTGCCGATTCTTGGAATAGAATCATGGATGTCCGCCGCTTATAAAACTGGAGCGCCCCAAAATTAACTCAGTTTCCTGTAAAATTATTGTAATTAAATATTATTATTGAAAAGATTATACTTACGACTTAGGTCATCATAAGGTTCCAACCTTGCTCGAAAACGAAATAAAAAGATAAGAATAAACACAAAAGAAAAAAAATTAATAGAAAAACAAGAGACAAAGATAAAAATGCAAAAACACACATGTATAAGTTTTAGAATATTATCAATAAAATAATAATTAATTAACATTATAATTAACGTTATTTAAGTTTTTACTCACCTTTTCATCACAACCCTAATCCACTTTTACAGAAAAAACACTTTTTTTATTTTAATTGAAGTCCGTGTAACCGTAAAACTTAAAGTGATATTCTTCACGACAGCGCGGCGTGTAAGATTATTCACATGCGTATGTGTGTGCAAAAGAATGTACAAATTCTGTCGAACTTTGTCGCATGCCGTTATGTTACAGTAGAGGTTAAAAAAATAGCATATAAAGTTTAATATACTCAAAGGATTTATGCCAGCATGAATACATTATCCTATATATTGATATTGTACATGCCTAAGCATTATACAAAATATAGGAATATGTTATATTTACGAAATAATTTTTAATTTTTATCTAGAAAACGAATTTTTTTGTTGCTTGTTATTATGTTTTTCCATCGAGAAAACTTCAAAACACTGAAAGACATTTTTACATAGATTTTTGACCGCTGGTGTACGAATTCGGATTAAAAGGTCTGATGCAACCTTGCATTTGCTTGTTGTTCACGCATGTGTGTGTGTAGGAAAAGCGAAAGAAATAAAAAAACGAAAAGCAAATACGCGATCTTGGTTTTTTGATTGCTTGACCTTTTTATTTACAATACATACATTTGTATGTCTGTATGTATGTTCCTGTACACATGAATATAAAAACAAATGCGTAAAGGTATAAATGAATTTTATATAGTACTTACATACTTACAAATTTGACGTTGCAAATTAAATTTTACAAATAAAAAATTTTTCTTAAATTAAAAAAAAAAATTCTAAGGAAAATATTTTCTGTGTTTTAGAAAATTTTTTTTAATAAATAATCTATTTTTTTTAATGGGCTGAAAAGTTATTAGTTATTTTGTTGCATAGATTTCTTTTTGAATTCTTATAAGGGTTTTGTACAAAGCTGAATGTGATGCCAGTGTGGGGGAATCTGCTAATGAATCCAAAGTTCCTCTGTTTAAATCCAAAACATTATAATTTATCGTAATGAAAGGAAAGGTCATTCCAATTTTAGAGAGCGGGTTATAGATTGAATTCTATATATGTATGTACATATGTATATAAAAAAAATATATATGTATAAACATAAGAGCGTTTTTCTTAGTTTTAAACAAGAAAGGAAGCAAACTTCGGCAAGCCGAAGTTTATATACCCTTGCAGCTATTGCAAGAATTGAATATTTTTGAAAACATTAATATTATGATTAAAAAACAGAAAAGTTATAATTTTTTTCACTTATTTTTATGATTGTTCCTATGGGAGCTATATGCTATAGTCGTCCGATTTTGATGAAATTTAAACCGTAGTTCTAAAATATTTAACCATTACTATATCTCGAAGAACTAAAAATAAAATTAAAAAACAGAAAAGTTATAATTTTTTTCACTTATTTTTATGATTGTTCCTATGGGAGCTATATGCTATAGTCGTCCGATTTTGATGAAATTGAAACCGTAGTTCTAAAATATTTAACCATTACTATATCTCGAAGAACTAAAAAAAAATTAAAAAACAGAAAAGTTTTAATTTTTTTTATTTCTTTTTCCGATTGTTCCTATGGGAGCTATATGCTATAGTCGTCCGATCCGGCTCGTTCCGACTTATATACTACCTGCAATAAAAAGACAACTTTTGGGAGAGTTTCATGCAGATAGCTTTAAAACTGAGAGACTAGTTTGCGTAGAAACGGACGGACAGACGGACATGGCTAGATCGACTCGCCTAGTGATGCTGATCAAGAACATATATACTTTATAGGGTCGGAGATGTCTCCTTCACTGCGTTGCAAACTTCTGACTGAAATTATAATACTCTCTGCAAGGGTATAAAAAAGAGTTGCCTTCAAATTATATTTAATTTAATACCCAGTTTCTTTTTTTTTTTTTGCAGAGTATCTGATTTCATTAAGGTTTGCTTAAATTAAGAATAGTTTCAAAGTTAATTTTTTTAAAAATACTAAGTATTTTACAAATGTTAAGTAAAAATGATTCTTCCTTTAACCTGTAACCATTTTTATACCCTAGAAAGTTATAACTTTGCTGTTTTTTACTTTTTTTTTTAATTCTTCGACTTATAGTAACGGTCAAATATTTCATAGTTTATATTTCATCAAAATGGGGCGACTATAACATAAAGCTCCCAAGGAAACAATAAAAAACATTAAAATTTTTTTTTTTTAAATTTAATTTTATTTTGTAATTTTTTTTTTTAAATTATTAATTTTTTAATTATTAAAATCGGAAAACGATATCATATAGCTGCCAAAGGAAATCAAATAATTGAGCTGAAAATCATCATAGCTTCAATGCTTTTAAACATCCGCGCAAGTTAATCATAATTTTAAAGTCTTCAAGAATATTTAATTTTTGCAAAGGCTGCAAGGGTATATGAACTTCGGCTTGCCGAAGTTTGCTTCCATTCTTGTTAAAATTAAAATCACGACTAAACAGTTATATTCTGATTTTTATAATAAAAGTAGTAAAAAGACTTTATTTATTTATTTTTAATAATGAATAAGAATTTTTTTATGATTTTTTTTTATAAAAACTGTAACATACCAATTATTTTCGATTTTTATACCCTTGCAGAGGGTATTATAATTTCAGTCAGAAGTTTGCAACGCAGTAAATTACGGTTTAAATTTACTCAAAATCGGACGACTATAGCAGATAGCTCCCATAGGAACAATCGAAAAATAAATGAGAAAAAATTATAACTTTTGTTTTTTAATTTTTTTTTTATTTCTTTGACATTTAGTTATGGTTAAATATTTCAGAATTACGGTTTAAATTTCATCAAAATCGGACGACTATATCATATATCTCCGATAGGAACAATCGGAAAAAAAATACAACAAAAATTATAACTTTGCCGTTTTTTATTTTTTTTTTTTAGTTTTTCGACAAATAGTAATGGTTAAATATTTTAGAATTACGGTTTAACTTTCATCAAAATCGGACGACTATATCATATAGCTCCCATAGAAATAATAAAAATATATAAAATACAAATCATCATAGCTTCAATATTTTTCAACATATACGCAAGTAAATAATAATTTTAATGTTTTCAAAAGTATTTAATTCTTGCAATAGCCGCAAGGGTCTATGAACTTCGGATTGCCGAAGTTTGCTTTCTTTCTTGTTATTTTATATATCAAATGTGAACTTTATTTTCCTAATAAAAATCTGAAATAACTGTTATTCTCTGATTTTTATACCCTTGCAGAGGGTATTATAATTTCAGTCAGAAGTTTGCAACGCAGTGAAGGAGACATCTCCGACCCTATAAAGTATATATATTCTTGATCAGCATCACTAGGAGAGTAGATCTAGCCATGTCCGTCTGTCAGTCTGTCCGTCCGTTTCTACGCAAACTAGTCTCTCAGTTTTAAAGCTATCTCCATGAAACTTTTTCAAAAGTTGTCTTTCTATTGCAGGTAGTATATAACTCGGATCGAGCCGGATCGGACGTCTATAGCATATAGCTCCCATTGGAAAAATCGGAAAAATAAACAACAAAAAATTATAACTTTGGTGTTTTTTAATTTTTTTTTTAGTTCTTCGAGATATAGTAATGGTTAAATATTTCAGAATTACAGTTTAAATTTCATCTAAATCGGAAGACTATAGCTTATAGCTCCCATAGGAACAATCATAAAAATAAATAAAAAAATTATAACTTTGCTGTTTTTTTTTAATTTTTTTTAGTTCTTCGAGATATGATTAATGAGATATGAGTAATGGTTATATATTTCAGAATTACGGTTTAAATTTCATCTAAATCGGACGACTATAGCTTATAGCTCCCATAGGAACAGTCATAAAAATAAATAAAAAAAATTATAACTTTGCTGTTTTTATACCCTTGCAGAGGGTATTATAATTTCAGTCAGAAGTTTGCAACGCAGTGAAGGAGACGTTTCCGACCTTATAAAGTATATATATTCTTGATCAGCATCACTAGTAGCGTCGATCTAGCCATGTCCGTCTGTCCGTCTGTCCGTCCGTCTGTCCGTCTGTCCGTCCGTTTATATGCAAACTAGTCTCTCAGTTTTAAAGCTATCTGCATGAAACTTTCCCAAAAGTTGTCTTTCTATTGCAGGTAGTATATAAGTCGGAACGAGCCGGATCAGACGACTATAGCATATAGCTCCCATAGGAACAATCGGAAAAATAAATGAAAAAAAATTATAACTTTGCTGTTTTTTAATTTTTTGTTTAGTTCTTCGAGATATAGTAATGGTTTAATATTTCAGAATTACGTTTTTAATTTCATCAAAATCGGACGACTATAGCATATAGCTTCCATAGGAACAATCGGAAAAATAAATGAAAAAAAATTATAACTTTTCTGTTTTTTAATTTTTTGTTTAGTTCTTTCAGAATTATGGTATAAATTTTATCAAAATCGGACGTCTAAAGCATATAGCTCCCATAGAAATAATAAAAATATATAAAAATAACTATCTAATAATTGAGCTGCAAATTATCATAGTTTCAATGTTTTTTTTTAGCACATACTCAAATAAATCATAATTTAAATGTTTTCAAAAGTATTTAATTAATGCAATAGCTGCAAGGGTATATGAACTTCGGCTTGCCGAAGTTTGCTTTCCTTCTTGTTTTATTTTTTTTTAGTTCTTCGAGATATAGTAATGGTTAAACATTTCAGAACTACGGTTTAACTTTCATCAAAATCGGATGACTATATCATGTAGCTGCCATAGAAACTTTACGCAAGTAAATCAAATATTTAATGTTTTTAAGAATATTTCATTTTTGCAATAGCTGCAAGGGTATATGAACTTCGGCTTGCCGAAATTTTGTTTCCCTTCTTGTTTTACTTTTAGATTAGAGTTTTTTGATCATTTTAAATCATTTAAGTTTAAACTTTAAACTTCGGTGTCTAAGTTGCGAAATTCATTTTAAGAACCGAGTATAAGCCCACAGGTCGCGGATTGGAGTCCGCCAGCATGCGTGCAAAAAAAGTTTTTTTTACAAAAATATAATTTAGTTAAATCATGTTATAATTAGAAACTATATGTGTGTGATATGTGTAAAAATGTAATGTACAAAAAGCTAAATAAATAATAATTAACAAGAAAATAAGCAAACTTTGGCAAGCCGAAGTTGCAGCTATTGCAAAAATTAAATATTCTTGAAAACATTAAAATTATTATTTACTTGCGTTTATGTTTAAAAGCATTGAAGCTATGATGATTTGCAGCTCAATTATTTGATACTTCGTATGTCAGCTATATGATTTCGTTTTCCGATTTTAATAAAATTAAAAGCATAATTCTGAACTGTCAAATTATTAGTTAATCAAAAAGAATTTCTGAAAAAATTACAAAATAAAAAAATAAAATTTTTAACAATTTATTTTCTTTATATTTTTATTGTTCTTATGGGAGCTTAATGTTATAGTCGTTCGATTTTGACGAAATTGAAACCGTAATTCTGAAATATTTAACCATTACTATATCTCGAAAAACTAAAAAAAAATTAAAAAACACCAAAGATATAATTTTTGTTTATTTATTTTTCCGATTGTTCCTATGGGAGCTATATGCTATAGTCGTCCGATCCGGCTCGTTCAGACTTATATACTACCGGCAATAGAAAGACAACTTTTGGGAAAGTTTAATGCAGATAGCTTTAAAACTGAGAGACTAGTTTGCGTAGAGACGGACGGACATACAAACGGACAGACAGACGGATACGGCTAGATCAACTCTCCTAGTGATGCTGATCAAGAATATAAATACTTTATAGGGTCGGAGATGTCTCCTTCACTGCGTTGCAAACTTCTGACTGAAATTTTAATGCCCTCTGCAAGGGTATAAATTCAAAACTCTTCAGAGAAAATAGACCATGTCCCGCAAGGGGCATGTCTAATTGCCTGAGACAAATTTTTATTGAGTATAAAAATTCTCAGATTGAATGCATGTACATGATTATTTTTTTCTGTGTGCGTAACGATGTAAAATGTTTATATTATTAATATAAGATTTAAATATTTCACTTTTTATCCAATTACAATACAGAAACAAATCCAAAATAAAAACATGAAAGTTATTATATCAAGCAACTTTTAAAAACTTGTTATATAATTCCATGAACTCTGCAACGTGCTGGAAAATACCAAGTACCTTGTAATAACAAGGTATTAACATATGTTAACTCTACTGCTGTTTTCTTTTTACCAAAAAAGGAACAATGGTACAATGAGAGTTTAACATTTTAAAAACAAAAAGCCGATAAGTCAAAACAACCTTAATTCATCTTGAGAAAAAAAGTTCTCGAATTTTTCGGAGCAAACAAAAAAATTCAAGACCAATTCGCACTCACTCAGATGCGAGTACGGACAGAATCGCTTATTAATAAGAAAGAAAGCCAGCATCGGCATGCCAAAACTTATATACCCTTGCAGGTATTGCAAAAATTAAATATTCTTTATAACAACTATAATCTGTTGTTTATGCTTATAAAGCAGTAAAGCTAAATTGATTTGCCGATGAAGTTTTATATATTTTTTTGATTGTTATTTTAACAAAACTAGACCCGTAACTCTAAAATTTTGAGCCAATATAATATCTTAAGGAACTTTAAAAAAAATAATAATAAAAAAATCCTATGGGAGCTATATGATAAAGTCGTCCGATCAGGCTTGTTCCGATTTATGTACTACCTGCACTAAAAAAGACAGATTTTGGAAAAGTTTTATGCAGATGGCTTAACGCTGAGAGACTTGTTAGCGTAGAAAGAAACGGACGGACATCGCTAAAGGATCTAGGTATATTTTTTAGGGTCGAAAATGTCTCCTACACTGCGTAGCAAACTTTTGACTGAAATTATAATACCCTCTTTAAGGGTAAAGAAATATGTCATGCGTGGTGAAAATGTAGTTAACTGTTAAAAGTGGTAACAGGACATATGGTGGCAACTCTGATGTGCGTTTTTCACAATGCTTCCCATCAAAACGAAACTGAAAATCGTTCTGGTTGAATGTGAGGAGTGGACAGTCAGTGTGCATCTGTATGCAGATATCCAAAACGTTTTTTCATCAACTTCGGTGGTTATTCAATTAAAAATTACTTTATTTGTAATTAAATTGAATCATCAGCTTTGTACCACCATATGCTATCGCCTCCTCCACTCACTTTTGCAGCTTATACTCATTTGTGGGCAGCCATATTGGCTTTGTTTGTTTTGTGTTCGACCTCCCACGCCCAGGCGCCTTTAGGACAGGGTAATTTCACAAAATCGTGTAAAATGTTTTCGGCCATCTCCTGCGCTGTTAGTTTGGTCCAAAACTGTTGTCTAATAACAGATTTATACCCGTGACTCGAAAACTCAAAAAATGTTGTTCCTAAAACATACAACCAAAGAAGAAAATGACATAAAAAGTGAGAAAATTTCCTAAAATTTTATGAAACATGACCTAAAAAGGTCGCTAGGACCATGTATGGCCTAAAATGTAGGAATCCATGACTTTAACATTACAGGCCAGACATAATCTAAAGTTAAAGAAAAATAGGCCTATATTTTTGGTTATAGACAACCAAAATTATTCTGAAAAAATATAGGCTATTCAAGACTTTAAATTTTGCATCAAAGAATGACCTAAGTCTTTGTTTATTGGCGACCTATAAAATTGAGAAAACTCCCAGTCCGAATTTAGGTCACTTACGACCTG
Organism: Drosophila gunungcola; assembly: GCF_025200985.1. Taxonomy (NCBI): domain Eukaryota; kingdom Metazoa; phylum Arthropoda; class Insecta; order Diptera; family Drosophilidae; genus Drosophila; species Drosophila gunungcola. Next base: position 3,046,105 of record NW_026453162.1, read on the forward strand.
AAAAATCGATCAAAGATGACCATAAATTTTATGTACAAATTTACCATTTGTTTTGACCTTAGTCCTATTTTCAGGACATATATGTCCTAAAACTAACATTTGAATTTGTTTTATTCTTATTACTTTTTATTGTTCTTTTATTGTTTTCTTTTTTTTTTTTAATAATAAAATAAAAAAAGTTTTTAATTATAAGACTGTGCATGTTAACTGGAGGGTCTTCGATACGCAAACGCTTTTCAAAAAGTTGTTTGGGAGCTATTTCCTTAAGAAGTTCCCCCTTCAATAATAAGATGGACTTCTTATCAATTCCATGATCTGCTGTAAATATTATAATTAATTGGTAATAAGTTTTGAATATTCATTTTAATCGTACCTTTAAAACGACCTTTTGGCTTCTCGCACTTCCATTCTCTTGAAATATTTTTTATTTCTACAATTAAACAAAATTCCTTTACTTATTTCCACGAACTTAACTTAGAACTTAACTTTAGAAACCAGCAGTGCACATTTAAATGCGTTTAAACATGTGTTAAAACTATGTTATTTCGCATTTCTTACTTGCAAATTAATTTTGGTACAAAACTTTTTACTTGCACTTGATCTGAAACTTTACGAAATGCGCGTTATGACACCGATTTTATGGCGATAACGATAGCATAGTTTTCTCTATCGAAATGTCGTCCACCTCCAGCATACACCTTACAGTACAACATTCAAGAGAAATTAAACGTTAATTATTTCCTTAAATTATTAACTGTATAACGATAAGCAACTAATTCATACATTGTATTGTTCACCATCATTATTTTATCGAAATGTTTCACTGAACTGGTTTGAAAAAAGCTAAAAGTTTTAAGTAAAATGGGCTACTTTTAATAAAGCTATTGGCATAAAAAACAGTTCACGCTTAACCTTAAAAGTAGGAAAATAGTCCACATTTTAAGAGTTTTAGGTAATGCCTTCAGATGATTTTATAGACCATATTGAATTTTTTAGCCTACAAATAAGTCTACTAATTAAAAAATATACCATCATAAAAACATGTTTTTTTTGCTCTTAAAACCCTACCCCCTGTTAATGTAAACTTTTAAGAAAAAACTGTTCCTAAAAATGTAATGTAAACTTTCAAGAAGAAATTGTTCTTAAAAATAGAAAAATTCTTTTTTTCGGACGACAATGGCAACAACATTTTTTTTTTCGTTTTTAGAGGCGAATGTCCTTCAAAAATTGAAAAGCAGCCTTTGATTTAGCCGCTTAATGGTAGCGGCAAGCCAAAGTTCATATACCCTTGCAGCTATTGAAAAAAATAAATTTTCTGGGTTGGATTCTGGAAGACGATCAAATAAAAATGTATGTACGTTTTATTAAATTTAAGCATTATTTATTTATGAGAATGTTCTAATATGAATTTTACAAACCTTGTTTATCTATTTCATCTTAAATTGAAATCAAAATGCATGTGTTTAAAAGAGTCGGGTGTACCGTACAATGAATATATATATGTACATATGTATGTCGTTCGTTCTCGTCGCGCTCTTCGTTTGCGTGAATAATTTACATCTTGTCAATGTGTGTATGCCGCCGATTTCATTCAATTACTGTTCGAGTCGCGACGCGTCCCCTGACAGAGAAATTTTCTTGTTTTTGAGAAATATATTTTTAGTTTTAAACAATATTTTTTCTTATTTCAAGAATTTTAATTTTTTATTTTAAGAAATAATATTCTTAAATAAAAAAAATATATATATATATTTTTAAATCAAAAAATATTATTTCAAGACTAAAAAAAAATATTTCTTGGTTTAAGAGCTGTATTTCTTGTTCGAAAAAAGAATCACCATTAATTTAATAAAGACATTTTTTCAAATGAAGGTGACTCCTTTTGTCGAAAATTCAATGGAGATTTTTCTGGATTTTAGGAAGAAATTTTTAGGACTGCACGCTAGCAATTTAATTAAAATCGGAAAACGATTTTCTTATAGCTGCCAAAGGAACAATCGAATAATTGAGCTAAAAATCGTCGCTTTAATGTTCAGCATAATAGCTCGATTTTAAAACTTTTTGGGTCTACATGTAGATATGACCGAAACGCATACACAGAACAAACCCCTACGATTTGTGGGCGTTAGAGTGGGCGTGACTCTGATTTGAAATAAACTTGCGCTGCTTAGGAACTACGAGAATCTGCATGCCAAGTCCCAAATCTCTATCTTTTATATTTTTCGATATTTTGACGTTCATGCAGACGGACAGACAGAAGGACATGGCTAGATCAACCCGGCTATTGAAAATATTATTGGAAATAACCAAAAAATTTAATTTTATATTTTTTAGAAAGGTTTTTTTTTGAAAGTTCCAATTAAAAAAGGATATCTTCATTCACTTACAAATTTTTCTTGAAACCAAAATGTTTGTTCTTTTTTCAATGCAATAATATGTAAATATTAATAAGTAGAGCCCGGCAATACCAGTCCACTTCCTACATTTCAAGGCATGAGCAGTTCTCAGACGAAGAGGTTTGACGAGACGCGGGTGAGCACCAAAGATTGCGTGCTAGGGTGGTGCCATTCCAGGAATTCTTTGTGACTGACGCTTTCATGTGACAAAATAAATTTCAATATATTGAAATCGCTATTTAAGTAGTGTGCACTTGGTGCCCAGATTCCTCTGCATTCATGGGGGTTGGCCACTGCCAGATGTTGTTTGCCGGTGTATCCGCTCGTTTCCATCGCTTCTTGCAAATAGTGTCATAAATAAATTGCCGTGATTTGTGAACCATTTCCATAGATTGCGGCGTAGGCTCTGCCAACGTGATGCCAACGGGCAGGAAAAATAACAACAACAACTCAAGCAAAACAAAAGTATGTGTGTTCATTCCACGTCTAACGTCTCTGAAACTTTTGGAAAAACTCTGAAAAAAATGTGCTCTATAAAAATGCTACGTTCTGTCAAATTTTTATCTTTTTCCTTTACTAAAAACGTTTAATTTATGTTTGGAAAAAAAAAAACAGTTTTTGTGAATGAAAATGCACAAATGGTTTTTTAATTTTTAAAATTAATATTTTGTATATGATCAAGAGGGAACGCTATAGTCGAGTTCCCCAACTATAAGATACTTGATTTCAAGGTACATTCAAAAATTTCTTTTCTAAAACATAGAAAATCGTCTACGATTTGGATTTATATGCGATTTTGTCTATATTACAACTGGCTTTTAAGATATAGGGAGAAAACAAAATCTCTTAACCCCTTTAAGCTTGGTGGGGAGCGGGTTGGTAGCTTTTATAATATAAATATGTAATTTTTTATTGTATTAATGTAATTTTATATTTTTATTAATGTAATTTTATATTATATTAATTTTTTTATGTGCCCACCCTCTTGAACCCGTCCTATGTAATTGAAATAAAAGGAAAGGAATTACGATAAATTTAAAGTTATGAAAAGAATGGAAAAACAAACTTAAATTTACTTTTACGATTGTTCCGATCTGGCTCGTTCCGACTTATTTACAACCTGCAATAGAAAGACAAATTTTGGGAAAGTTTCATTCAGATAGCTTTAAAACTGAGGGACTAGTTTGCGTAGAAACGGACGGACAGACGGACGGACATACGGACATGGCTAGATCGACTCTCCTATTGATGCTGATCCAGAATATATATACTTTATAGGGTCGGAAATGTCTCCTTCACTGCGTTGCAAATTTCTGACTGAAATTATAATACCCCCTGCAAGGGTTTACAAATTGAAAAAAAGAAAAAACAAAAAAGTGTTCGTGAGTGTCTGCTGATTTATGTTTAGAAGTAGTGTCCAGACGTTTTCGGGAAAATCGATTAATAGTTTTTCATACGTGAGCAATCTTTTAGAACTGCGGATTGACTTGAAATTTGTACAGAATATTTTCAACACATTGCTGATTCAGAAAAAAAATTAAAAAAAAAAGATTAAAACGCTTCTCTTTTCCTTAAACTTAACAATCCGCTGTTTAATCGAATTTACACGAATTTCGTAATTTGGGAAAATGGTGATTTTTGTGCTTTTAAAGGATCTAAAGCAAGTGCCACTGAAATTAATTGAAATTGGTTAAGCAGAACTGGAGATATAAAATGAGCATAAAACAAGAAAGGAAGCAGACTTCGGCAAGCAGAAGTTCATATACCCTTGCAGCTATGATAAAAATTAAATATTCTTGAACACATTAACATTATCATTTACTTGCGTATATGTTTAATAACATTGAAGCTATAATGATTTGCAGCTCAATTATTCGATAGTTCCTATGGAAGCTAAATGATATCATTTTCCGATTTTAATAAAATTTAAAGCGTAATTCTGAACTATCAAATTATCAAATATTCAAAAAGAATTTTTAAAAAAATGACAAAGTTACAATAAAAAAAAGCTGCATGGAAGCTTTATGTTATATTCAACCGATTTTGATGAAATTTAAATAGTAGTTCTGATATATTTAACCGTTACTAAATGTCGGAGATGGACATGGCTAGATCGACTCTCCTAGGGATGCTAATCGAGAATATACACACTTTATTGGGTCGGAAATGTATCCTTCACTGCGTTGCAAGCTTCTGATTGAAATTATAATACCCTCTGCAAGGGTATATAAAGGTGAAGGTGAAAAAGCAAATTACACTTAAAAAATGGTACCATACAGAAACAGCATCATTAGAAGTTTCTCAAAAACAAAAAAAGCAAATCAAATGTGGTGTTAAAACTTACGGACGGCTTCAACTAAAAAGAGCACTGAGTGAATAAGTTACGAGGCAAGTTCAACGGCCAAAAAGCAATCTTAACAGTGCAGAGTGCATAGAAGGCCAGTGGACGGACGGATGGTTGGAGTTTATTCAGGATTCAGCTTGCATCAATAGCGGGCTCAGAGCGTTTATTGAAGTGAATCAAATTAGATGGCCATCAGATAAAGTAGCAATTCAATGGGAGTTCTATTGACTGGTCAGCCTGTCATAAGCCTAATGTAATCCTCCCCAACTCTGTGCGCCACCCGATGTCGTCGCAGTCTGCACTGAAAACGTCCATTAGCTAAGAAGATTAATTGCTAAAAGGTATTTAATTCGTGATGCTTATTTATTTCGCTGAGCTTACTTTATTCCCCACCCTGCAATCTGTTAGTATTGGGGCTTTCAGCGCAGCCAGTCATTCCACCACCCAAACAAATATTTCTCAAAGCTTTCTTTTCTTTTCTTTTATTCTGTTCAGGTTTTGATTTTTCTCTGTTCACTCAGCCGCTGTGCTTTTTGAGCTCCTTAAAAATATTGTGTTAAGAATTGCGTGCTCGCTTCTCTTTTCTTGATTTTTTTCACTTTTTAATGGCATATTAGTTGCTAATGGAAATTGTGTACGGCTGCCTAAGGACATCTAATGAATTTGCTGCAGACTTTGATTTGCCTTGGCTTAAACTTTGTTAACAAATGTTCGAAAATAGCTAAATGGTTGGAAAAGGAAATTCAGAATAAACTAATAATTTTAACTTTGCTTTTTACCTCTAAGGTATGAACTTTAGTTTCTCGTTTCCACCAAGAAACTTGTGGGATTTATGTGCAAATAAAGCACAAAAGCAGTGAATGTTGTATGCAGTAAAACAACAAAATGCATCGCGAGGAGAGTAAGAGGGCTGTGCAAGTAGCAATGAAGTAAGACGTCAGGCAATTCAGACAATTCAAATTACCGGAGCAGCTGTTGTCTGGCCAAACAAACAGAAAAAAAGCCAAGATCTAATGAAAGGAGTATACGGTACTCAGTTAGCTTGGGACGAAAAATAAAAACGTCAGCTGCATCAGATTTGGAAAAAATAAGAAAGGTAACAACTTTGAGTGACCCTCTAAAAAAATTAAGTTTGGTCGACTTGTATTACTTGCATGTCTAAGCACTTTATTTTAAAAAATGTTAAAGTGACGGGGATCAAGCTTTGAAATTTTGAGTTACTGTTTCTTTAATTTTTATTTTGATTGCTGTAGCTCTGCGTTAAAGCGTTAACATTTTTTATATGTAAGTAAACAGTACATTGTTACTTTTGACATTAGCTACAGCACCAAGGGTTAAACCCAGTTTGAGTAGACCTTAAATTTGAAATTTTAGTTCATTAAAACCAGGGTGTTAGGCTTTGCTCTGCAAACTGAAACGGAAACAAAGCCTTGAGCAAAAACGAGCGAGGTCTAACCTCACTAGATGACATTCTCATACATCTTAGGGTTTCTCTGGATGTTTTCTTCCATGGTCTTCTTGTGCATCATCTCCAAGGTCTCCAGCCTGGCCAGGACATCAGGTAGGACTTCGCGCACCTTCAAGCGGTTAAACTCGGGACCGTCCCGCAAGTCTACATTGGTTCTAAAGTTGTAATTGGGCGTGTAGCCGTTGATTTTCAGGAAGTGGTCAAAGTAAAAGGGCACGATTTGCTCCTGCATGTTGTCGACAGTCAGCAGCGAGGTGTGGGTGATCTGGTCGCCAGTGTAGCCGTCCTCCCTGAAGGCGCGCACAAAGTTCTTAGTGTTCTCCGATATCACCAGCACCTCCTTTTCCTCCGGAACGACCCTCTTCTTAAGGAAGAGCCTCGGCAGACGTCCCTCTCGTTTTGGCTTCTTGTAGGGTGGCTCCAGGTTGCGCCGCACCTTCTTCATCTCCATGTCGATGCGTCGCTCCACCTGGAAAGCCTGGTGTGAGAGCTTTTCCCTGTACCGGCGTCTTTTCCGCAGCGTGGCTTCTACGGACCGCACCTTCTCAATGTCCATGTGCTCGAACTTCGACAGAATCTCCATAACTACGTCACTGATGGCGGCCACCATGTCGGCAGTGCTGGGCAGAACGTCGCTGGTGCCGCGAACCGAGTCCGGGACCACGCGACGCCACACCTCGGCCAACACGGCACGGTGCTTGTTAAAGTCCTCGTCCGCAATCGTCTCCTCGATGGGCCGGCCCAGGTACTGGTGGACCCTCTGCTCCATCTCCATGGCACGGTCCTCCATGAAGAATTTTTTGGCAGACTTGCGGGCAACATACTCCTGCTTCTCTTTGAGGTCCTTGGTGCACCAGTCGACAAAGGTCTCTAGTCGGCCCTGGAGTTCAGTGTGAATGGACAGCGTGAGGTGCATTTCCAGCAGCAGCATGAAGGTCTTGGTCTTCAGGCTTTCGAGGCCCTGCAGGAAGGACTCTGCGTCGGGGAAGACCTGCAGGATTGGGTGGACCCTCTGCATGTAAACGTCGTAGTAGAAGGTGCGAATGGCCCAGGCATCGTCCTTGTCACGCACCCGAATGTTGACGACTGCTCGCTTCGCAATCGACACGTCGTAGGGCTCCAGTTCCATGCCCTCCTCGTCCCCGATCTCCGTCGCTTGCACACTGGGCTCCTCATCAGCCTCGCCCTCTGCACTGCCTCGGCTGCCGCCCTTGGGGACCAGGTGTATCCAGTCGTGCTCCGCCCGCCAGTCCTGGTCGCCCATCAGGTAGTGGAAGTTCTGCAGCATGATGCAGCGGATCCAGTGGCCCTCGATGAACACAATGTCCATGTTGAGCATCATCAGCTCGCGCTCCAGGTTGCGGTACTCCTGCTTCAGCTTGTCGGTGGTCTCGTAGTACGACTTCACCTGGTACACCATCGTCATGGCCGCATTGTACTCCTTCTTCTTCCACTTGGCGAAGAGTGCCTCGTATAAGTTCTTGGTGTTCTTCATGTCCACCCAGTGGCGCTCGTTCATGCGGTCGTAGATCTTGGTGCGCACCATTTGCCCCTGGATCAGCAGCGACTCGTACTTCAGCCGCATGGCGTCCTTGAGCAACTGGATGCTGGTCTTGAACTTGAAGGACTTGATTGTGGCGCGGCTCTTCAGCTCCTCAATGTAGTTCTCGTCGAGGTCGGTGATCACCGCTCCGAAGTACTTCTGGTTTCCGGGTCCAAGCAGCGTCTTGCGGACGTCCGGCACCGCCACCTCCAGTCGCAGGCGAAGGCTGTTCCGCAGCCGAGTGCTGAAGGTGAAGAACGTGTCCTTGGGCCCCAGCATATTGGCCTGCTCCTTGTGCTGGCCCGAGAAGGGCAGCATGCGGTAGGGGTCCTCGTCCTCGGCGTTCACGTCAATCACCGCGGCGTGGAACCGAGCACGCCGCATCTCCTCGAAGGGCACCAGGGGCTTCCGGATGTAGTCCAGGGGCAGCTTGGTCCTGTCCTCGATCACCAAGTAGCTGCCGCTGTCGTTCGAGAGGTCAGTGCAGTCGGAGCTGCTCAACGAGCTCAGGCAGTTCTCAATGCTCCTGAGATCCTCCTCGAGGTCCGCCACAACTGCGCGGCGGTCCACCAAGAGGTGCTCCTCGCCAGGTTCGATGTCCTTGGTCTCGTAAATGGCTTCGCGGGTCTCACGCAGCAGCTCCAGGTACTGTTTCCGGCCAGGAAAGTCCAGCTTCGCCAGCTCCTCGGGATCCCGCGAGTGGAAGACGAAGTCGTATGGCTGGCACATGTCGGGCACCACCTCTCCGGCAGCCTCTTTGTTGTCCGTGCGCGTGGCGGCCAGGTGCTCGGCGATCACCTTCTCGAAGTCATAGCTGGGCATGGTCAGGTCCTTGTCCACGTACTTGCTGCTGGGCGGGTTGGCCCTCTCAAACTTCAACACCGGCTCCCGGACCTTCTTCGCCACCTTTGTAACCTCCGGCAGCACGGTCTTCGGCTGGTACTGAACGTGCACGTTTTTTACTTGGGTCGGGGCCCAATGGTCGTGGTGGTGTCTGGCCTCGAATATTTCCGTGTACGGGCGCTTTTTGGTTCTCACATTGGCGAAGCGCAGCTTCTCTGGTTCCGGCTGCTCCAGGAGCGGCAGTGCGGAGTTCTGCAGCACCTCGTTGAAAATGGCCGATGGAACGCGCTCGTTGGCGTAGTCGCGCCTTCTTCTCGGGTGAATGGTCAGGGTCTTTTGCCGCTCTGTGGGTGCTGGCATATTTCCCCGCCAGCGGGCCGGTTGGGACTCCTCGCCGGCGGATAAACGACCGCGCCTAATACCCTCCTGGCCAGAAAGGGCGTGGGCATTGCCGGAACAGCGAGTGTTTTGAAACAGTTGAACAGTTCGAGTTCGCTCGCCACCACCCTCCTGACGCTCCTGGCCTTCGCCCTCGTTGTAGGCAGGCTCTGGGGTCGGCACCCAGTCGACGTCCAGCTCCTCCTCGACCTCCAAACAGGGATCTGCCGCCCTCAGCTGCTGCTTCTCAATACAGGGCAGGCCGAGCAGCTGCATGCGGGCGAGCTTCTTCTTGTGGCGCTTGGACTTGGCCAGCTGCTGCTTGAGGTCGAGGTACTCCAGGGTGGTGTTCACCTTGGTGGCGTCCAGAACCTCCATTTCCTCCACCGGCACCCGATCGTCGGGAACAAGCACTTTCTCGGGGAAAACGTAGCGAATAAGATTGAACTTCTTCACGTTGTATGCCGGCTTTGGCTTTACGATTTTTAGGTTCTTGCGTAGCCGGCGGTGGTAGTGCAGACCGAGGCGCTGATCGATAAATTCCCTGACGGCGCTTCGGCGTTCGTGCCTTCTCACGAGCAGAGGCTCCGGCGGAAAGAGGTCCAAGTTTGGGTCGTCCGGGTCAAGAACCTATATTATGCGGATTTATTTATTTAGAATTTAATATTTAACTATATGTAATTTACAAGATTAAGTATAACATGTAACAAATTAAATTATAAGTTTGATGTTGAAAGAAATGCATAGGAGTACTCAAAGGACCATAAGTGGTACAGTTTATTGTAGTTATCATATAGGACTCGGAAGGGGTCAAGTCGGGAACAGTTTGACCTGCACACTGGTAGTGCTAATGGACGGAATCGGCGAGTTGGTATGCAAGGAACATTCCAATTGAGGGAGGTTAGCATATGAGAAGAGTCGACTGCGCCATTGATGAGTTTGTGCAAAAAGATTATACCATAACAGGTCCGACAGTCCTTCAAGGTAGGCAGATCCAAATGCGCAACCTGACTCCCAGTTTAAGCCTCTTAACGCAAACAGGAGAAATTGTTTCTGAACGGACAATTAATCAATTCTTGATTATGCTCTTACTAAGTAGACCATTTAAAGGAGCAATTAAGTCTGCTAAAAATGCCATGTTTGAAACGGTTTAAATGGTCATGCTCTCCGCAAACTTCATATTTCTAAATTATAGAGTATATATATTCTAAATCAGCATCATTAGGTGAGTCGAGTTTTAAAACTATATCATATAGCTCCCAAAAGAACAACCGAAAAAATAAATGAAACAAGAAAAAAAGCAAACTTCGGCAAGCCGATGTTTATATACCCTTGCAGCTATTGCAAACATTAAATCTTCTTAAAAACATTAAAAATGTCATTTACTTGCGTATATGTTTAAAAACATTGAAGCTATGATGTTTGCAGCTAAAATAATCGTTAGTTCCTATGGCAGCTATATGATATCGTTTTCCGATTTTAATAAAATTAAAAGCTTAAAAATTACAAAATAGAAAAGTTTCATTTTTAAACAAAATGTTTTTATATATTATTGTTTCTATTGGAGCTATATGATATAGTCGTCCGATTTTATGAAATTTAAACCGTAATTCTGAAATATTTAATCGTTTCTAAAATGTCGAAATTATAAAACAGCAAAGTTATAATTTTTTGTATTTATTTTTCCGATTGTTCCTATGGGAGCTATATGATATAGTCGTCCGATTTTATGATATTTAAACTGTAGTTCTGAATTATTTAACCATTACTATTTGTCGAAGAACTAAAAAAAAATTAAGAAACATCAAAGTTATATTATTTTCTTTTATTTTTCAGATTGTCCCATGAAAGCTATATGCTATATGCTATATATGTAGACGGACAGACGGACGGACAGACGGATATGGCTAGATCGACTATCCTAGTGTGCTGATATACAAGTATATATTTTATAAGGTCGGAAATGTCTCCTTCACTGCGTTGCAAACTTCTGACTGAAATTATAATACCCTCTGCAAGGGTATAAAAAATTACAACTTTACTGTTTTTTCAGAACTACGGTTATAATATATAGGCACTCCATAACTTCGATGTTTTAATTAATTTAAATATACTTTGAATATTGCGATGGCTTACTATTTAGAATTGCGGTTTTAAATTTATTTAAATCGAACAACAATATCACTAAGCTGCCATAAGAACAATCGAAAAATTCAGAGTAAAATCGACAAAGCTTCATTGTTAAAGACTAATACGCATGAAAATTGATATACAGTCGTTTTGCAAGGGTATAAAAACTTTGGCTTGCAAGATATTGCTTCCATTCTTGTTTTTATTTGCGTCATAAGGCAGTTTTGAGCACCCCTGCTCTGTAAAATGCCTCTCTTAGTTTCTTAGAGCCAGCAAGTCGACCCACTCCACCACACAAGGCCTGTATAGAATAAATATGATCGATCGGACAAGTTGCCCCCTTCCAAACCCTCGATTTCGATCACCCACCTTGATGATGCCGCGCTCCACGTCCAGCTTGATGGGCTCCTTGTGCGGCACCAGCTGGTTGAGCCACTCCTCGCGCGTGAGGCACCCCTTCACCGTGCGCTGACCCTGCATGATTTGGTGGCGGTGCAGCTTGCCGCGCAGGCCGTCGCCGTGCTTGAAGTGGAAGCCCCGCAGCTGGAACTTGTCGCCGATCTTGCCCACCTGCAGGTAGTCCTCGTCGTCGCTGCTCTGCTCGCTGGGCGTGGAGCCCACGCTGCCCTCGATGCTCTGGTCGCAGCCCAGCTGCTGCTCCGCGTCCGGCAGGTGCTTCAGTTTGCCGGTGCGCTCCAGGAAAAACTGCTGGGTAACACGGGCCTTGTCGCGCCTCGCGCAGTCCTCGCGGTGCATGATGGCCTTCAGGCGCTCCGTTTCGGTGAGGGTCTTGGGGAAGACCTTGCGCTTGCGGATGATGGGCTGGAGCTCAACGTGCTTGCGGAAGCTGCGCTCGATGGCGTCGTCGATGACCGCCACGTCGGCGCGCAGGTCGTCCTCGGCCACCGTGCGCGCCTCGACCTCCTTGACGGCCGCCTCCTGCCTGCGGCGCTCCTGCAGCTGCGCCTCCTCGCGCTGCTTTTTGCGCAAATAGATGTCCTTGTAGCGTGCCGCCCGTCGGCGCCGCTCCTCCTCGATCTTCAGCTTGTTGCCCGGCTTGTCCGGGCTGCGGTACAGGTGCACGAGGCGCGGCGACCGCGGCGGCGACGGCTCCTCCTCGGGAACGTCCTTGATCTTCGTGTTGTACCGCTGCGGCACCGCCAAGCGCTCCTCCTTCAGCTCGGCCTCCACCTTCTCCTTGGTGCTCTTCTTGGCCTTGCGCCTCGCCATGTAGCGCTGCACCCGCCAGAAGGTCAGCGTGTTCTGCTGCTCGACCTCATCCTGCTCGTAGGTCGTCTTGTAGTCCATGCCGTGGAAGTCCAGCTTCAGCGGGTTCTGCAGGTCCATGACCTCGCAGATGTGCGTGTCCGAGGTCTCCGAGCCAGTGCTGGCGCAGAGGTTGTCCCCGTGCTTGACCAGCTTGCTGATCAGGCTGAACTCCTGCTCCTTGGTCAGCGGCTTGTGGCGCAGCGCCGCCGGATTGACCAGGCAGTGCGACTTCCGCGGGTCCTGGGTCAGGAAGAACTTCTGGCGGGCCGGCGTCAGCTTGGCCAGCTGCTCGTAGTTCTTCGGACACCGGCCAATGCGCGGACGCGGGGCCCCGGCCACGAAGCTGGCCGGGCACGGGCGCCTCCACTCCTCGCCCTGGAAGTTTGGGGGACGCGTGGAGGGCGCGTGCATGGAGTCCACCAGCTCCTCCGAGTCAGGCTCAGCCTCGGAAATCTTCCCCCACGACGACTTCCGTTCGCCGCTCGGTCCAATGTCGACCTGGTTCTTCTGCGTGGTGCTGGGGCACGCCTCCTTGCGGATCTTGACCGTCTCGACGCCGTCCCTGAAGTGGGAGTTGCTCGAGCTGGCGAAGTCGCGTCCCCTGCCGCGGACTACGCTTTTGCCGCACTCATTGCGCAGGTGGAGCTCGGTGCGCTTGATGTTGGCGTCTGGAAACTCCAGGTTCTGCACCGTCAGTATGTTGTTCGAGTCGCGCTGCCCGAAGAAGTCGATGTTTCGAAACTTCTCGATGGTCCTCTCGTCCCTGGTCTTCCTTTCCGGGTGCTTGCGCGGCGGACACTGGCGCTTGCCTGGGCTTTTCACAGTCTGCCGGGGCGGCTCAGCGTTGCCAGGAACTTCGGTGGTCCCGGGGGGTGTCGTTTCATAGCCCATCTTCATTTTGATATTGGCGTGCATTTTTACTGTCCGCCCCACGGACTCCATCCTATAGTTCTTAGTCTGCAAATGTGTGTTTGCCATCGACATTTTAAGGCTTGGCTGCGTGTTCAATATCCAATCAACAAAATATATGGATTTTTTGGGAGCTAAGGATAGACAGGTGCTATGCTCTGTCCATTTCTGAACTGGGTTTTGTATACTGAAATCTACTGCAGTACCTTCTCAGTCCTACTGGTTTTTCTTTATATATCAAATATTTTCAATATCAAATCTAAAAGCCTACCAAACAATAACAACTTTTAACCCGGCTAAAACCTAACACTAAGGGAAAATCGCATTTTAAACACCCAAAGTTTTAAAATGTTTGTACAGTTTATATTACCTATCAAAAATGTTAAACAACAAAACCTCTGAACGAGGTAAAAAAGACGGGTCGATCGCACCTTCAACATACAACATTTCTGATATCAATTTTCTTGAAGAAATTTCGAAATTCGACTAAATGTATACACTTTTAAGATGTTCCCATTCGGACCGCATCAGCCAGCTATTTTAATTGTTGTTCATAGCAGCGTGCCGAATTATAAGAAGATTATGGGGTCGGAAATGTCTCCTTCACTTCGTTGCAAAATTCTAACTGAAATTGTAATACCCTCTGCAAGATTATAAAAAACGATTTTTATTAAATTTGGATTGGTCAAAGCTTTTATGCTGATGAAAGAGTTCTCATGCTGGACCACATGTCAAAACTATTTTATCAAATTATGTCATAATTTTTATATCTAATTATTAATAACAAGAAAGGAAGCTAACTTCGGCCATCCGAAGTTCATATACCTTTGCAGCTATTGCATAAATTAAATATTCTTTAAATCATTAAAATTATGATTGACGTATAGCAGCTTTATGATATAGTTTTCCAATTTTAATAAATTAAAACCGTAATTCTGAACTGTCAAGTTAATAATTAGTCAAAAAGAATTTCTAAATAAAAATCACAAAATAAAAAAGTTAAATTTAAAACAAAAAAAAATTTTTATTTTTATTGTTTCCATGGTAGCTTTATGTTATAGTCCTCCGATTTTGAGTAAATTTAAACCGTTATTATTAAATATTTAACCATTTTTCATTTATTTTTCTGATTGTTCCTATGGGAGCTATGTGCTACAGTCGTCCGATCCGGCTTGTTCCGACTTACATATATACTACCTGCAATAGAAAGACAACTTATAGGAAAGTTTCATGGATATAGCTTTAAAACTGAGAGACTAGTTTTCGTAGATATGGACGGAAAGACGGACAGACGGACGGACAGACGGACATGGCTAGATCGACTCTCCTAGTGATGCTGATCAAGAATATATATATTTTATAGGGTCGGAGATGTCTCCTTCACTGCGTTGCAAACTTCTGACTGAAATTATAATACCCTCTGCAAGGGTATAATAACAGTAATATTATTGGAATTTGACATAGTTAATTTCTGAAAAGATGGTCAATCTAAGACATGTGGTATGAAATATATTGAATACAACAAGTGCATATCATTCTTTGGTGCTATTATAGCATTAGTATTATTAAATATTTGGTATAAATAAATAAAATAAATATGATAGTATTAATTAAAATATGAAAAAAGTCGGTGTGGCTCCTAACTCCAGAACACTTGCGTGAAATTCTACCAAAAAATCTCTACGGCGCTATGATAACAGAACATTTCATTTCAATTTATTTAAATTTAAATATATTTTTGTAGATCAGTCCCATTTCGAGTTTGCAGGAGTCAAATCTGTTTAAGGGTTAACAAAATTTCTACCGTCTAAACAAACATCTAGAACAACGTCAGAGGAAGGCTGTTTGTGATATATTTTGCGACTTTTAAGTACGGTTATGACATTACATTGTTCGCCTCATTCATTAACGAATTCATTGAAGCTCAGAGACAGAGACAACTATATGAATTTGTTTTTTTTTTTATTAACCAAATTATTATATAGTGTTTATCCCGCAAATTTTAAGTTTTAAAGGTTTTCAGTTCTTATCTTTTAATGGTCAAAAATATTTCGTATACATTTAAGCCTCGCTTTTTCATATCGATTTGCTTGGATGGGCTCTGTGGGACTGGGCTATTATTCTTTCGAGTGCTCAAAACAACGTTAAATTCAACCAAAAATTAGCACCAAATAGAACATTTATTGAATATGGCTACTATTTTGGCCAAACGAGCATTGCGCTTTTCTGGTTTTCATTTATTTTTAAACTGAGAATCTAATTTGCGTAGAAAGGCATGGACGGCCGGGAAATGCTAGATCACAGGATCGGCAATGTCTTCTTCTGTTCGTGGAAACCTTTTACTGAAATCATAACACCCTTAACCGGGCATACAAAATGTATGTTTGAGACCCGACGACAACGGCAGTCTTTGCAAATTGTAGTTTTTTATTTCAATTTAAAATAAATTCCCAAAATGTGGCTCTTTGACCCTAATCGCACGATCCGGGCCAATTACATATGAGATAAAAAAAAACGCTTGGTTTTTGGAAGTTCCTTGTGTTGGGGAAGGTCACTTTCTTGCCGGGATACCGAGGGAGAATTCCCCTTCACCTTTCGTTACCTTAAATTTAACAAAAATTTTATCAAGAGCTTAAAAACAATGTTGTGAACCACAACGTCGCGGATGTTAAGGGGGAGATGGCTTGCGATTATTTAAAGGATGGGAAAGGACTGTGCGCTTGGTGAAGCCTGAATTTAAACCGTTCAACATTTCCGTTTAATACGTCTGCATTTCCGTACAAATTTAATTAAAAGCTGAAATTTTCCCTACGCTTGTGTTGGTCGTACAACTTCCCCACTCTATCGTGATTGTTCATACGTCCTTAATTTTATAAATAGTTTGACACGCCAACAAACAAAACAGCCGGATAAATTAAAACTAAAAAAGTAAATAAGAAAAAAGAAGAGTCAACACATTTTTAATAAAACCTAAGTTAAATCAAATTGATTGTAATTTCAATGCGTTCACATTTATGATAACAAAGCAGTCCTAACCTAAAGCTTGAGTTTTTAAGCGAAGAGCATTTGAAATGCGACCAACATGACACATTTAACTTATACTTCTTTTGAAGATTGTTTTTCCGTTGGAGTGCATGACCAAAAATGAAGCAAAAAAAAAATCTGCTCTGTGTAACCGTAGTGGAACATATTTTTATCATTACTGTACACTACAATGCACTTGTTCTGCGTATCCATTATTTTAATTAAATGCCTCGAAAAAGGAGAGTTCCGCCATCTACCCACCGCACTGATACATCAATAAAAAATCATAGTAAATTTTAATAACTTCTCTATATATATTATATTATATATAATTATTATTATATAGCTGGCTGTACTGACAAAAATCCCATCTTTTTTTTATTTAAAAAATAATTTATAATTTGGGATCATGATTTCAAAACAAATGGGTCCAAAATCCCACATGACAAACCGGTTTATTAATTTAAATTTCGCGATTCGCTTGTGAAGGCAAATGGAATCCCATCTGGCAATGCTACATACCGTTTGAAAGAACTTGACAGCACCTGTCAAAAGACGTATTTAAATCAGTTTCCGCGCTTTAAAATTATATTATTTCGTTGCCTTGCTTACAAGTTATATGGTAACTTTTTAATTTTGTCATTTTTACAGTGTTAAATGGTAAAATTCTTTAAAAAATCACTTCATTTCCCCCTAAAATATATTTCCCACTAAAATATCCCCTTCACCGTCTAAATACCCCTAAATCTAGGGTAAAAGCCCCTTATCTGGCTGTTGAAACTATAAGTTTACATATCAGTTGACACCACATATTAACAGTTTTCTGTAAGCACTCATTATACCCTTGCAGAGGGTATTATAATTTCAGTCAGAAGTTTGCAAAGCAGTGAAGGAGACACCTCCGACCCTATAAAGTATATATATTCTTGATCAGCATCACTAGGCGAGTCGATCTAGCCAATCTCCGTCTGTCCGTCTGTCCGTCTGTCCGTCCGTCTGTCCGTCCGTTTCTACGCAAACTAGTCTCTCAGTTTTAAAGCTATCTGCATGAAACTTTCCCAAAAGTTGTGTTTCTATTGCAGGTAGTATATAAGTCGGAACGAGCCGGATCGGACGACTATAGAATATAGCTCCCATAGGAACAATCGGAAAAATAAATGAAAAAAAATTATAACTTTGCTGTTTTTAAATTTTTTTTTTAGTTCTTCGAGATATAGTAATGGTTAAATATTTCAGAATTACGGTTTAAATTTCATCAAAATCGGACGACTATATCATATAGCTCCCATAGGAACAATCGGAAAAAAAAAATACAAAAAAATTATAACTTTGCTGTTTTTTAATTTTTCTATTAGTTCTTGGACATATAGTAATGGTTAAATATTTCATAATTACGTTTTAAATTTCATCAAAATCGGACGACTATAGCTTATAGCTCCCATAGGAACAATCATAAAATAAATAAAAAAAATTATAACTTTGCTGTTTTTTTATTTTTTTTTTTTAGTTCTTCGAGATATAGTAATGGTTAAATATTTCAGAATTACGGTTTAAATTTCATCAAAATCGGACGACTATATCATATAGCTCCCATAGGAACAATCGGAAAAAAATACAAAAAAAATTATAACTTTGCTGTTTTTTAATTTTTTCTATTAGTTCTTGGACATATAGTAATGGTTAAATATTTCAGAATTACCTTTTTAAATTTCATCAAAATCGGACGACTATATCATATAGCTCCCATAGAAATAATATAAATATATAAAATAACTATCTAATAATTGAGCTGCAAATCATCATAGCTTCAATGTTTTTTAAACATATACGCAAGTAAATCTTAATTTTAATGTTTTCAAAATATTTAATTCTTGCAATAGCTGCAAGGGTATATGAACTTCGGCTTGCCGAAGTTTGCTTCCGTTCTTGTTTAAAGCTGGCATACTTTTATATTTCGGCCCCTTCCAATTTCGGAAGTTCTAGCTACTGGAGGACCTACACACTTTCCATCTGATACCAGGAGGAACTCAAGTGCAATTGATTTTTCTGTCTACAAGGGTATTTCACCAAATTGTTTCACTATTCATGACTCGGCTGAACTCAGCTCTGATCACATTCCGTTTGATATACTTTTATGCGCCGCTGTTTCAAACCATTCGGCTAAGCCAAGGAGGCGGAAATAGTGTTGGGCCAACACTGATCGTTTTAAGGATCATCTTACCAATCTTATTGAACATGAGGAATTCACTGATCTGAGTTGAATGCGGGGTATTGTTGCAAACGTTTGTGACCTTGCTGTCAATATCATCTGTTAACAGAATTCATCCAACTATTTGACAGTTAAATGCACATTTAGGTCCTTGAATATTGGCTTTGGTTAGGCAAAAGCGTGCATTATGGCGACATTGGATGCGTACGCGTCATGCACAAGACTTAGCTGCTCTTAAAAGGGCCGATTGTCTTTTAAGTTTTGAACTTTTGAATTGCACTCGTAGGCTGAAGCGCCAACCACCTAAAAAGCCTTACTTCGTTCTGATGGTTCTTGGATTAATAAGGACTATGAGAGGCTCCAGTCTTTTGACTTGGCAACGGAAAAGGAAACTGCTGCTACGGTAGCTTTTGATGAAGTCCAATCTGCTCCTTTACTGAAAAATGTGGCTATTGATTTGGCTTAAGATTTTCAAGGCTATACTATACCACCCTTTCCTTGGGCATACATTTTTGGGACACTGCCTGTAACACTTCCATAAAACTTATTGAGTCTTGCCAAACCAAAATTTTAAGGCACTTGGGCCCATACTATAAGGTCAAGTAAGAAATAATTTATTATTTGAACAATAGATGACTTTAGTGATCCGTATCTCGCGGTGGAGCTAGAAAGTTGAGCTTTCGTACTATAAAGCTTCTTTGAAAAGTTTTGTTATCGACAACAAAAACGCTTTAAGAGCTCGATAAATATGAAGAGCGGCAAATAAATAATCGCTATATTTTAAAATTTTTCTTTGACAGAGGCGAAAACGTAAGCCAGACA
This sequence comes from Drosophila gunungcola, assembly GCF_025200985.1. NCBI lineage: Eukaryota > Metazoa > Arthropoda > Insecta > Diptera > Drosophilidae > Drosophila > Drosophila gunungcola. The sequence continues at coordinate 3,065,440 of NW_026453162.1, forward strand.
GCTGAATATGTAAATGGAGTATATGGCCCTAATACTGTAACTGCCAACCCTGCTCAATTCTGGTTTTGTCGATTTCGTTCTGGGAATTTTGATTTTAAAGATAAGACACGCAGCGGAAGGCCAATCGTCAAAAAGGACAAAATAATGGAAATCGTTGAGTCTGTCCGTTATTCAAGTAGTAAATCAATTTCCCAGGAGCTAAACATTGCTCAAAAAACAGTTTGGACCCATTTGACAAAGGCTGGATACAGAAAAAATCTCGATCTTGGGTGCCACATGAGCTATAAAAAAAAAACCTTTTGGTCCGAATTTCGATCTGCAAATTGCCGCTGAATCGCAACAAAACCGACCTGTTTTTAGAGCGGATGGAGACTGGTGATGAAAAGAGGGTCCCTTACGACGACATTCGGCGAAAACGGTTGTGGTCGAAGAAGGATGAACCGGCACAGGCTGTGGCTAAGCCAGGATTGACGGCCAGAAAGGCTTTGCTGTGTGTTTGGGGGTATTGAAAAGGAATTATCTACTATGAGCTGCTCACCTATGTCCAAACACTTAATTTGGTTTTGTACTGTCAACAATTGGACCGTCTGAAGGAAGCAATTGCCCAGAAGCTCCCCGCATTGGCCAATAGGAAAGGAATTGTTTTCCATCGGGACAACGCTAGACTACACATATCAATATCGACTCGCCAGAAGCTCCGAGAGCTTGGATGGGTTGTTCTTTTGTATCCAACTTATAGCCCGGACATCTTACCAAGTGACTACCATCTTTTCCTATCAATGACGAACAATTTGGATATTGTAAAATTAGCTACAAGAGAGGATTGTGAAAACCGACTGGCTCAGCTTTTTTGCAAATAGGGACGACGGATTTAATGAGAGGAGTATCATGAAATTACTATCGAAATGGCAATCGATTGTAGAAAAAAATGGTGCTTATTTGAAATAAATCGGTTAATTCCAACCATAAAATAAACTTTGAATTTCATATACAAATAATGAATTACTTTTTACTTGACCTTATATATACTAAACACGACCATTTTTCAAGATCTCAAAAAAAAGTATGTACCCACCCGTTACAAAACCAGACATCTTTTACAAACAAGTAGACTAGCCCTGACACTAGCCAGACCTATGAACAGAAGACTTAAATGACTAAATCCATCTGACAACTGAATACTAGTGGGAGACTTATACTAGGACACTGACCAGTTTTTTGAGGACCTTTCTTTTTGTAAACTTAGCATGAATGTTCAAAAAACGCCTTTATATTGTATTTACTTGTGGCAATATGAAATAGGTTTCATTAAGTTTCGATTGCTTATTCCTTTGTTGTCACAAAATTTGATATCAGATATTTTGTATGTTTAAGGTGCGACTTTTTTACCTTGTTTAGAGGTGTTTTTGGATTGATATCAGAAGTTTTTGCTTGAAATATAGTCAAAGAATCCCAATATTATTAACGTGGTTTAAAAAAAAATTTAGCTATACTTCAGTACTAATTTTAATTTTATTTAAGCAAACTACGTTTGACAAGACTTTAGAGCTTAACTAACAAGAAAGTAAGCAAACTTTGGCAAGCCGAAGTTTATCTACCCTTGCATCTATTCCAAAAATTAAATAAATTTAAGAAAATAAAACAATATTCCGGTCAAAAATGTGTCCTTCTAATTGAAATTCTAATACCATTTTTAAGAATATAAAAATTAACGAGAAAGTTGTCGGGCTCCCAATAGAGCATTACATTTTTCATAACTTCGTTGTTTTTTTTTTTGGAAAATCCCATTTTTTTTGTTTCAATTTCTGTTTTTTTCTACCCCCAAAATTTATGTAAAAACCTACTTTTACCGCAAAAGGTCTCCGAAGGGGCCCAAAAAATACAATACCGCAAAACTTTCGGGACGCTCGAAACGTACTCCTGACTCGGAGTCATATCGTTTCTTTTCACGCTGCCATCCACGTATCCTCTCTTAGCCGGTATCGCGACAGTAATACTGCATCCGTATGTCGAAAATTGATTATTCATTCTTTGTCATCTCTAAATGCATTTTATTTTATTTCTTACCTCAAACTCTAAATGCCTTTTTCTCAAAACAGGATTCGGGCCGAAATACTTGACCGATTTGCCCAAATTTTGCATGAATGTTCAAAAAACGCCTTTATATTGTCTTTACCTCAAACATAATTTGAGTTAATTATTAACAACATATGTCGTTTTACAAAACAAAATAAATGGGAAAAAAATAAAAAAACATTTTTTACTTGTTTATTTATTAACATATTTTTATAATTGGGGTGGGACGATAACCACTCATGTACTTATTAAGATTCAATTAAATTTTTTTTGTTTCAGATGATCCATACGTGCGAAGCCATGTCCACCATAAAAAAAAGGACGTTATTCTGCCACCTATTTCAAGGCTATTAAGCATCAAAATGTTTTTAAAAAATTTTTGTTTGATATATGTAAGAAAACTTTTATTGTTAAATAAAAATTCATTCAAAAAAAAGCTACTAAAAACGTTTTAAAGTAGTGCACTACTCCCTTAAGATATCTGATTTTACAATAGTTTGCTTGATATTGGAATAGTTTTAAATTTAATTAAAAAAAAATAAAATAAAACTTTTAAATATCTTTAGTGAAAATGTTTCTTCCTTTAACCGAAAAACATTTTTTATAACATTCGCCTAATTGAAGGTGCTTAATTTCAAGAGGAAAATCTAGCAAGTGCATCGTTAAATGCTCTATACCGAGAAAAGTGACTGTTTTATTGCTAATTATTTCGAAAACATTCATGTAAGTAAACTTGTTGAGGAATCTCAAGGGCTGAATACGTAAAAAGTTAAACAAAATTTGGTTTTAAAAATTTGTAATACCTTTTATATATTAAAAAAAGAAATAAACAATTTGTTAAATATTTTATTTAGACCAATTATGTTAAGGCAGCGTGATTAGCATTCGACAATACCTTTTATTACATACATTACTTTTCTTTAGCTTTACTGTTTTAAAAGTTAAAGCAGAGTGAAATTTTGCTATTTTTAGCGATTTCCCGCTAAATAAGCTAGTTTTTCAAAAAATCGTAGAACAAACAAACAAATTATTGCAGAAAAAATTATTTTTAATAACTTTTAAACGGAGCATCCGGTCCAAGCTAATTGGGTGTCATTATACCCCTGCAGAAGGTTTTATAATTTCAGTCAGAAGTTTGCAACGCAGTGAAGGAGACATCTCCGACCCTATAAAGTATATATATTCTTGATCAGCATCACTAGGAGAGTCGATCTAGCCATGTCCGTCTGTCCGTCCGTCTGTCCGTCCGTTTCTACGCAAACTAGTCTCTCAGTTTTAAAGCTATCTGCATGAAACTTTCCCAAAAGTTGTCTTTCTATTGCAGGTAGTATATAAGTCGGAACGAGCCGGATCGGACGACTATAGCATATAGCTCCCATAGGAACAATCGGAAAAATAAATTTAAAAAAATTATAACTATAGCATATAGCTCCCATAGAAACAATCATAAAAATAAATAAAAAAATATTATAACTTTGGTTTTTTGAAATTTTATTTTTTATGCGTCGAGATATAGTATTGGTTAAATATTTCAGAATTACGGTTTAAATTTCATCAAAATCGGACGACTATAGCATTTAGCTCCCATAGGAACAATCGTATAGCTGCCATAGGAACTATCGAATGATTAAGCTGAAAATCATCATCTTCAAATGTATATGAACTTCGGCTTGCCGAAGTTTGCTTCCTTTCTTGTTTTAATTTATTTTTCCGACTATTCCTATGGAGCTATATGCTATAGTCGTCAAATCCGGCTCGACTTATGTACTACCTGCAATAGAAAGACAACTTTTTGGAAAGTTGCATATAGCTTTAAAACTGAGAGACTCGTAGAAACGGAAGGACAGAGGGACATGGCTAGATCGACTCTCCTAGTGATGCTGATCAAGAATATATATATTTTACTTCACTGCGTTGCAAACATCTGACTGAAATAATAATACCTCTGCAAGGGTAAAAAAATCCCACATAATGAATATTTAAGATTTGTCAAATAAAAATCCCATGTAACGATTATTTGAGATCTGTCAAAATAAAAACCTACAAAACGATTACCTGTGACTTGCCAAAATACAAATTTTTAATAACTATTCTTCAGATTTAAATAAATAAAAATCTTAAAAAACATTTTTTTTTTAATTTTTCAAATAAAAATCTCGCATAACGATTAATTGCGAGTTTTATTCAAAAAGTTATAATTATTACGGTTTATAATTTTAAGGAATTATTTTTGAAAAACGTTAAGTATTTAAATAAACAAAGGTAGTACACTTTTAAAACTGTCTTATTCGTCACGCTATTATAAAATAATGTCTAATGCTTGAACGAAAAATAAAATTTCCAACAGTAGTTTATTTGAATGCTTAATCATTTTTCGTTTCAAAATATGGTATCACAAAGTTTTTTCGTTGAAATTTTTTACCTCTAAAGAGTTCCGCACATATAAACGCAGTAGTGCATATCTTTTCCACTCCCTTTTCTAGAATTTTATGAGTTCCTTCATTTTATTAGGTTATTATAAAATAGAATTACGCAAAATAAGAATTATGTACAAATTTACCCTAGGCAAATTATTTGAAACTTTATTTGGATTATGCAATTAGCACACGCCCAGCTCAATAAGTTTTTCCTACATTAAGCGCTTTTTAATTAGGTTTCCCTTTTCTCGTGGGCTTCGACAAGCTTGGCCTTTGAAGTGGGCCATTTAAGTAAGTGGTCGGTGAGGTGTATTTTAAACGGCAGAAGCTTGGATGGGGCACAAGTACTTTATAACTGTGTGCTAAATGTTGGAATAGAAAATAAATTTGACGAAATGCAATTAAACTTTGAGTCGAAGGAAATGATGAAGCAATAACGAAATGGAAAGGACAGAAAATACCATTCGAAGCAATCAGCCGAGAAATGTAAATGAAAATTGACAGAAAAGCAACAAAGTTTTCTTGGTTTAACAAAAATCACTCATGAAATTTGATTGACTGCATCAATGAGTAAGTGACTTTACCCACTGACAGATGAACCGAAGCTCACAGCAAAAAAGTTTTTTCTGCGGAAACGTCCTGACAATCACAACTCAACTTTTCGGAAAGCCAAGAGAACCCTGCTGCCCCGCCCGACCGCTCTAGGGCTCATGAAAATTGACAATCAAATTGCAAATAGCTTTATCTTGTAGTTTGTTTATTTATTTATATCATTTCGTTCGCTTTCTGTGCACGGCAGGAAACAATGAGTAGGTCCGAGGGCAACGGTGGGGTCGAGGCAGTTGGCGGCCGTAGTTGTTAAGCCGGCTCCGTCTCGCTTTCTCATTTTCACTGTGGCCACCATTTGGCTGGGATGTGTGAGTGGGTGTGTGATTGCCTGTCCCTTTTAGCCTGTTATCCTTGGCTTATGTTTTCAATTAAATTTCCATACAATTTTCATGACATGATGAAATACCTAGGGCCAGGAGCAGATCCAGCGCCAGGACTCAGCTCGACTTTCCTCTCAGCTGTGACTGACTGGACCGTTGTGGCTTCGTGTATCTGGGTTTTGTCAGTCAATTTATTTAATAAAAAACGAACAGGACGCTCACACATATACGCAGCCAGTAACACGCTGGTTGTGGCAAAAGACCACCCCCAGCCCAACTCCTGTTTGGTCATAACAATCTCTGTGGAGGTTTCTGAATACATCAAGAGCCAAATATTTTATGTCATTCAATTTTCATTTTGGCAAAATCGTCAAAAAAAAAAAGAGAAACAAACCAGGCAAATGCGCATCAGAGCAGAGCAACCAACTTGTGTGCCAACATTTTCCTTTGTATCAATTATATAATCGATAATTACACAAAACATTAATTTATCTAATTTTGTATGGTGACTCTAGTTTTTGTCGAGTTCTCAGTTATCTACATGAGGTTCCTGTTTTAAAATTTGGAATTGAAAAGAACAATATACAACCCTAATTATTGATTGCAGTTTTGCAAAGCTGCTGTGTTGTAGCACTTTGTACTGTTTTGACTGCAAAATTTACAACAATTGAGATCTGGGAAACTATAAACGCGTGAGATATAGGATTTGCCATGCAGATTTCCCAATGTCATGTCACTCCGAGACATGGAGATTTTTCTGTTTATTCGGTATATCTAGCGACTCATAAATTTTCCAAATCGAACCATTATTTTAGAAGTTATTAGCATAAACGTACATTTTCCGGCAGATGGCGCCACCAATACCCGATTTTTTCGGGGGGCTTATTATTTTGAATTATGTTAGGTTATGTTAGAGCGGCTGCCAGACGTAGTCTGACACACTAACGTTTTTCCAGGCTACATAGATGATTTAGGCACCAACATTGGAAACGCCGCTTATATCCTTAGGTTGGACGATTCCACTGACATTGGTGTGTCAGAAATTAAGCTTTTTGTCTTAGTACACACAGAAAAAAAACCAAGAGTTTTGTTCTTGTTTTAAGTATAAACGCTCATGAAAGTGAGTCAAGTTTAAAATGTTCTTATTTTTGTCATAAATTCCTTTTTCAAGAAATTTTCATTCTTAAACCATAATTCTTTATTTAGGAAATTGTTGGTTGATAATTAACAGTAAATAATACTTACATTAATATTGAATTGTGCTTAACGTAAGTTTGAATTCTGTTTTAAATCCCGTGAAATTTATTCTTAAATCCACTACAACGTGTACTTAATTGAAGTACGAATTATACTCCAATCATGTTTTGAAAATTTTTCTTGAAGCGCGTGGTCGGTCTAAGTCTAAGTCTAGTCAGTCAAAAAGCAATTTTTATTATTTCCTCTTCGACAGCTGAATTGGGACCCGGTGAGGCGTTTGCCACCTTACTCTTCAAGATTAATGTTAATTGATCTAAAGTCTTTAAAACATCGTAGAATGTGCAGCGGAGTAATTTTTTTTCATAAGCTTCGCATAGGTGAGGTGAATTCTGGTATTGGCTATATTAACATCGCTGTTCCCTCAAGATTTACTCGTACTTTTCGCCCTATTCACTTGCCAATTCATGAGCCCTTTCGGGTGCTTTGTTATTATAATTAGTATATCCTGCAATATCTTTGAAAAATGCTATTGATCGGATATCATCAAACATTTATGCTATTCTTGAATCATATAATATTTAGTTAGTTTAAGTTATACTTATTTTTAGCATATATGTGTAAGTTAGCATTGTTAACTATAAATCAATAAATCAAACCAAATCAAAATTCTGACGTCAGATTGAGAATTGAAATTCTCAACTTGAGAACTCACATTCAGAATATTTGTACTCATTTTAAGAAAAATTACTTAAACTGAGGATATATTCTGAACTTGAGAAAAAATATTCTAATAATGAGGCAAAATGTACTCAATATGGACCAGGAAGCTAACTCCCAAAACTTGGACGTTCCGAGTTCACTTCGAGATGTGTAATTCTTTTTATACCCTTGCAGAGGGTATTATAATTTTAGTCAGAAGTTTGCAACGCAGTGAAGGAGATCCGATCCTATAAAATATATATATTCTTGATCAGCCTCACTAGGAGAGTCGATCTATCCGACTGTCCGACTGTCCATCCATCTGTCCGTCCGTTTCTACGCAAACTAGTCCCTCAGTTTTAAAGCTTTCTGAATGAAACTTTCCCAAAAGTTGTCTTTCTATTGCAGGTAGTATATAAGTCGGAACGAGCCGGATCGGACGACTATAGCATATAGCTCCCATAGGAACAATCGGGAAAAAAATACAAAAAAATAATTTTTTTTGTATTATTATAATTAATTTTGCTGTTTTTTAATTAGTTCTTGGACATATGGTAATGGTTAAATATTTCAGAATTACGTTTTAAATTTCATCAAAATCGCACGTCTATATCATATAGCTCCCATAGGAACAATCGGGAAAAAAATACTAAAAGTAATATAACTTTGCTGTTTTTAAATTTTTCTATTAGTTCTTCGACATATAGTAATGGTTAAATATTTCAGAATTACGGTTTAAATTTCATCAAAATCGGACGACTATAGCACATAGCTCCCATAGGAACAATCGTATAAGCTGAAAATCATCATAGCTTCAATGTTTTTAGACATACACGCAAAATTTTAACGTTTTCAAGAGTATTTAGTTTTTGAAATAGCTGCAAGAGTATATGAACTTCGGCTTGCCGAAGTTTGCTTCCTTTCTTGTTTTAAACTTATTTTTCCGATTGTTCCTATGGGAGCTATATGCTATAGTCGTCCGATCCGGCTCGTTCCGACTTATATACTACCTGCAATAGAAAGACAACTTTTGGGAAAGTTTCATGCAGATAGCTTTAAAACTGAGAGACTAGTTTGCGTAGAAACGGACGGACAGACGGACGGACAAACGGACATGGCTAGATCGACTCTACTAGTGATGCTGATCAAGAATACATATATACTTTATAGGGTCGGAGATGTCTCCTTCACTGCGTTGCAAACTTTTGACTGAAATTATAACATCCTCTGCAAGGCCTTCATAAGCAAGAGGCTCCTTGGACTATTTTTTGTGGGGCGACGTCAGGAATTAGTGCTATGCCAACCATCCAGAGGCGTTTGAGAACCTGAAGCCAAAATTTTTAGTCGCCACTGTCGCAACTATCGAAAAAGTGCTGAAAAATTCAGTCGATCGGTTGACCTACTTTTCTATTTTTCCAATGAGAGCTATATGATATATTCATCCAAATTTAATTATTTTAATACCGTAGTTCTGAAATATTAGACGTCTACACCTTTTTTAAATTTATTTTGTCGACTGTTCTTATGGGAACTATATGATATAGTAGACCTATCCGGCTCGTCCCGTCTTTAAACTACCCGCAATAGAAAGACAACTCTTGGGAAAGTTTCATGCAGTTAGCTGAAAACTGAGAAAGTTGTTTGCGTAGAAACGGACGGACGGACATGGCTAGATTGACTCTCCTAGTGGTGATGGTCAAGTATATATAGTCGGAAATGTTTTCTTCACTGCGTTGCAAACCCTTTGGCTTAAATTATAATACCCTTTGGAAGTTTGATAGAGTTGAAAGACCCTCTTCAAAAAATTCTGCTCACGCCACTTTGATTGCTGGCGGTTTTTTTGGGTGGTGGTTGGCAGATGGTGGATGATGGCTCTGTGGGAACACGAATTTTACCTCTATTAAAATCCGATAATTCCAATCGGATGGGCCTTATGAGACCTGGTAATTTCAACCAACAATTATCGATTGGCGCACTGAAACCGTTTGATTTTGTTAAGAAATATATATCATCGTAGAATATGCCTAAAAATTTTCAATTTGCAATTTTCCGCGCTATTGATGTTTAAGGAACCCTTCTGGCCGTCGAGTAACCGGTAAAAGTTGGAGTTTATGCCAACATAATAAGACTTCAGACCATTACACAATATGCACTGCGACAGACAATGAACCTATGTGTGATCTACGGCTAACTGGGCTTAGTAAAATAAAAATTTATTAATTATTGTCCTCTCACTCATAGGCATACAAATTCAGCAAGGCAGCCAAAGCAAATCCCTTTGCCATATTTCGACCGAAATTCGCCTCGCAGCCTAAGAAACCCATTCCTTCTTATTCTTCCGGTTTCGCCTCACGGAGAATATAAAAACACGCAAAACACAACTGCGGTGAGAAAACGTGTTCATATGTGTGTGCTTGTGAGTTACATAAAAAGTAACGCTGAAATAAAAATACCTGAAATATGCTCGCAAAACCGTACTCACACCTTAACGATTGCCGAAGGAGTAAAAATTGTAACAGCTCGGGAATGTAGAGTGAATTTACACGCTAAAAGCGGCTAAAAGCGGCCCAAAAGAGAGCAAGTCAAAGTCATTAAATGCTTGTTGGCCAGGTGCCAGGAGTCCCAAATCGCCCTCCCCCCTTAGACACACTCGAGGGCTCAGGCTCGCCAAAAAGGTTTTACATGTCATTGCGGCCCAGCACACACAGGAGAGTCAGAACAGAAATTGACATAAATACATAATGAGCAACAATTTCGCCCCACATATGTATGTACATGTGAGCCAATTCGGGAGGGGCCGGAGCGTGGGAGTGCTCAGAGTGCGTAGGGCTAAGAATCGTAAACTTTTACTTTAATTTCCCGCTAGAATTGGACCAAGAAACCAGCCAACAAGGGAGTGCACACTAGTCGGGCCAAGAAAGCGAGCTGTCAACAATTTACCATCGCAGCGCCTGGTTGTTTGCAATTAATGTTCAGGGTGGCTCTGGCTGGAGGAAAATGTGTGTGTGGAGCGAAAAAGATAGAAATTTAAAGAAAATATTGAACTTCTTCTGTGAGGAGGGTAAGGCAAATGTAAAAAGGAACTTGTTTTGTAAAACCAGATTCGTATATTAACAAATTGTTTACGTGAGTGTACATTTCGGTCCTATCTTATCGAATCCAATTTTTGTAATTACCAAAACGTTCGTATCTAAATTGAGATTGATAGCCATTGTTTCTGGAAATACCTTGGATTCTTCGAATCTTGGAATCGCAGAAATTCGTATCATGACAAGACAGATGTACCTTTCGCATGTAGGGTGAACGCCGACTACGTCATGGCAAAGACCTGCTTCAATATTAGGGCCAAGTTGTTGGCTGGCAAAGTTCACAAGAAGGCAATGGAACAGCATTCCCGTGAGGCATTTTCAATTATTAATCATTTATGTCAGGCGGCGGAGCCGGCTCCAGCGCTGGCCATATGTGCCGTGTCTTGTTCTATGTGGCCTGCCAGTTGACAAATTTCCAGCCAGAGCCTGGCGGGCTTTAATGTGGACCAGGACACCAGGACACCAGAACACCAGAACACCAGAACACCAAGAAAGAAGGACCTAAGGCCCGGAAAAAGACAGACGGCAGAAACGGGGAAAATTCGTTAAGAAAATTATTTACATTTGCAAATTTTATGAGCTTTATTCCGTTCGAGGAGAGCGGCAGGTGGGCGGAGCGCTTCTCACATGTCTGCATGTTTAATGTAATGCAGTGTGCGAATTCCCACCCACCTCATGACTGACTTTCGGCTCCTCTTACCCTACACGTGTTGTGCTTTTTAACCGTATTAAATTACATCCCTGTTGGCGTTTATTAATGGCGCAAACTTTTAATGAGAATGTGCATATTTAATTGCAAAGTCAAGAGGGAAAGACAGCCAGGAGGTGGAAGCAAAGCAGGTAAGAGAATGTGGTGCTGGCCTAGCAACCGCTAAGATTCTTTTTGTTTCGCGCGGGTCACCAATATTCCACATCCGCTCTAGTCGACACACTTGCCGCCTGATGTCCTGGGTTAGCGACATGGGACTGTAAATGAGAATGAAATGGGTACTGGGAATGCTACTTAGCGGCAACATCTCATCAGCATTAATGTGCCCTGTTCGTCGTCATAATAAGCGCTGAGGTCGCGAACGCAAATTGCTCCAGCACTGGCCTGTCTTGTGTCATATGTATATATCGGGCCATTTTAATTTTGTCTTAGTTAAATGCCGACAATATTCGATTTGGAATTACTTCCATTACAGCAGGAAAAAACAAAACTAAAATAAATATCGAATTTCGTATCTTATGCGCAGAGCTTAAGTTATTAGTAAAATGATTGCCCAATTCATTTGAACTATATAATTATGTCATATTATAATATTAATTAAGTATTAATAATGGGTAAAGAAAAGAAGCAAACTTTTGTCAAGCCAAAATTGTATACCCTTGCACCCATTACAAAAAATATATATTCAATAAAACGACTTCATTTCAATTTTTTTCGTATATGCCTGGAAACAAAAAGTTTTCTATGGCAACTATATAATATAATTGTGCGACCCGACTCGACTTTTACACTACTTTAACACTTGCTCTAGAATATATTTGGCTGGAAAAAATGCACCTATTTCACTGTCAACAATTTTTATCGGTTATAACAAAATCATTTATATATAACGTTTTTTTAGGCATAGTTTTATTTTGCCCATACCTGTTAAAGGGAAAATAAGAAAATTATTATGAGAATAATAAAAAATCGACCATACTTTGCTGTTTCTCAAAATTACCCTTTTACAAAAACCAGTCAACAAAATTGGCATCGATGTTTTTTAAAGAATTTAAAAATTTCCGATTCCATTCTGCAGACTGAAATCACACAACATTTTCTCGTCTTCTGGTTGCTCGTGCTGGATAAAAAATCATTAAAATGATTTATATTCCGTTTGACTCCAGTTCCGCATAAGCTTGTACTCCGTTGCTTTCCGCCGACTGAATTTGAGTTCAAGTTCGATAAAAGGGTCGCAATCCGTCCCAATCCAATTTCGCATGTGTCGGGGTTGCTTAAAGGTTAAGTGATTTCTTGCCTTTTCTTTCTCCCTTTTGATTTTGTTTCTGGTTTTGTTTGTACCATAATACGACATAAGAACTGCTGCAAACTAAAAGACGTTTTCAAAGATCTACGAATTAAAATTAATTTTAATTGAAGTTCAAATATAACAAACATTAAAATAATATTTAAGTCAAAGTGTAAGACTTTTTATAAAAAAATTTTTTTTCAAAAAGGCTGTACCTCCAAAAATTTCAAATTTTAAGGATCCATGTACTTTGGGGTCCTGATAACGAATAAATGGTCAAAGTTTGCACAAGACCGATTTCTTGGAAAAAACGTTATACACGTACAAAAGATGTTACAAAAGTTTTACATATGTATGTCCCCCAACGTCTCAATCTTTGAGATTCTCGCTTATAGATAGGCTAAAACTCGTAAAAATTACTAAAAATATTTTTTTTTATTATAAGTTTATGGAATAAAAATTATATTTAGCTTTGAACCAAAAATGGTAATTGCCTAAAAACAAGATTTAATTTCCTAAAGCGTAATTCTGAACTGTCAAATTATTAATAAGTCAAAAAGAATTTAAAAATAAATTAAAAAATACAAACATTACATAAAAATTTTTTTTTTAATATTTTTATTGTTTTAATAGGAGTTGGACTATATAGTCATCCGATTTTGATTAAATTTAAACCGTAATTCTAAAATATTTATCCATTACTATATGTCGAAGAACTAAGAAAACTAAAAAACAGCAAAGATATCATTTTTATACCCTTGCAGAGGGTATTATAATTGCAGTCAGAAGTTTGCAACGCAGTGAAGAAGACATTTCCGACCCTATAAAGTATATATATTCTTCATCAGCATCACTAGGCGAGTCGATCTAGCCATGTCCATCTGTCCATCCGTCTGTCCGTCCGTTTCTACGCAAACTAGTCTCTCAGTTTTAAAGCTATTTTCATAAAACTTTCCCAAAAGTTGTCTTTCTATTGCAGGTAGTATATAAGTCGGAACGAGCCGGATCGGACGACTATAGCATATAGCTCCCATAGGAACCATCGAAAAAAAAAATAACTTTGCTGTTTTTCATTTTTTTTAGTTCTTTGACATATAGTAATGGTTAAATATTTCAGAATTACGGATTAAATTTCATCAAAATCGGATGACTATAGAATATAGCTCCCATAGAAATAATAAAAATATATAAAATAACTATCTAATAATTGAGCTGCAAATCATCATAGCTTCAATCTTTTTAAACATGTACGCAATTTTTTTAAAAATATTTAATTCTGGCAATAGCTCCAAGGGTATATGAACTTCTGCTTGCCGAAGTTTGTCTTGTTTTTTATTTTTTTCTTCGATTGTTCCTATTGGATTGTTCCTATATGCTAGATGCGGCTCGTTCCGACATATGTACTTCCTGCAACAGAAAGACAACTTTTGGGAAAGTTTTATGCAAATAGCTTTAAAACTGAGAGGCTAGTTTGCGTGGAACGGATGGACTAGATCGACTCTTCTAGTGATGCTGATCCAGGATATATATACTGGAAAGGATCGGAAAAGTCTCCTTCACTGCGTTGCAAACTTCTGACTGAAATTATAATACCATCTGCCTGGTTGTACCAACAGAGGCAAATTTGATTAATAACAATGATAATAAAAAGTTTCAATTTTAAAAGTTGCACTGCTATCTTTATGTACACCTTAAATTGGATAAGCAGAACTGGAAAAAATATTCAAGTGTAATTAAAACAGCTGAAAATCGGTAATTACACTTTAAAAAAATACGGTAACATACATTTCTCTGGAGGATTTTGTCGATTTACATTTGTAAATGTTTTTCAAAATATTCAAGTTAAACAGTGATATTAAAGAAAACAAAGTCTTTAATAAATTTTTAATTTACGAGAAGCAAGTTATCAAATTCGAAAATCACTTTTGATGAAAAGATAATATTATTCCCATTTTGTCATTTGTGAACATTGCTTGTCTAAGGTACCTGGTTTTTCTGAATGTAATAACGTACATAGTATGCTTACAAGCTGATTGTTGTCAGCAATTTAGAATCTTTTGCTGCTGCAAACATGTGTAGGCCAAATGATCTTAACATTATATCTATGTTTCGGTAGTTTGATACCTATACACAAAAAGGCAACAAAGAGAGATAACTTCAAAGAGTATTTAGGTGAAGCGGCAAAGTCAATTTTCTCGTTAACCGCAACAAAACATTTTTAACACTTATATTATTAGTAATAACGTTTTATAGCGTCTGCACACAGCCGTTTAAAAGTGTTGTAGAGAAAAAGTTGAAGAGACCCATTAACACGGGCATTTGAAAAGTCGTTAGAACAAAAAATGTTGTTTTAGGATGCATTAACCGAAGACCAATTTGCAATTTAACGTTTCAGAAATTCCGATAACGGGCGCCTATGTTCAGATATTCAGATATTCAGATTCAGATATTTTAAATTCTAATTTTACATTGCAGTTTAAAAGTGCATAAATAAACAATAGAAAACCGTTTTAAGAAGATTTTGTTAAATGAATTTGAAGAATTGTGGTGCATTCTAAGTGTTTGTGTGTTTAAATGGTGGAAATCTATCCTGTTGTCCATGTAATTAAGCGTTAAATTTGTCTTACACGCTTTTTAGTTACAAAACTAACTTTTAACTGGAGCAACAAAGTGAGTCCAGCGGAGTCCACTTCTAAAACGTTTTAAGATTTGTAGAGTATTTTATTCTTCTTCAAATGTAAATGGTTAGAATCGAAACTTTTTGCTTTTTTTTCTGATATCTAGTTTTTTAAGACAAAACCTCGAGGTGTGCAACTTTGAGTTTGTAGTAGGACAGCTATGTTAACGTAACATGATTCTGTTAAGAAGAGAAGACTCGGTAAATTAAGTCAGTTCGTGTTTGAAAGAAAGAGAAGACGGACGTGCTGTCACAAATCAGAAGTGGGATAAATCTGACGCCATGGAAAATTTAGACTTTAGATCGATCCTGCCGAAAGCGGCGCCGGAGCAGTTGGCAAGATCGCGACCCCGTAGATCATTTCTTCTATCGAAATAAACCAAGAAGGTTTTGCAGCATCACTTTCTTTTGCAAACAAGAAGGAAAGCAAACTTCGGCAAGCCGAAGTTCATATACCCTTGCAGCTATTGCATTAATTAAATACTTTTGAAAACATTTAAATTATGATTTACTTGAGTATGTGCTAAAAAAAAACATTGAAACTATGATTATTTGCAGCTCAATTATTAGATAGTTATTTTATATATTTTTATTATTTCTATGGGAGCTATATGCTATAGACGTCCGATTTTGATAAAATTTATACCATAATTCTGAAATAATTAAACATTGCTATATGTCGAAGAACTAAACAAAAAATTAAAAAACAGAAAAGTTATAATTTTTTTCATTTATTTTTCCGATTGTTCCTATGGGAGCTATATGCTATAGTCGTCCGATTTTGATGAAATTGAAACCGTAATTCTGAAATATTAAACCATTACTATATCTCGAAGAACTAAACAAAAAATTAAAAAACAGCAAAGTTATAATTTTTTTTCATTTATTTTTCCGATTGTTCCTATGGGAGCTATATGCTATAGTCGTCCGATTTTGATGAAATTTAAACCGTAAATCGGAAATATTTTACCATTACTATATGTCGAAGAACTAAACAAAAAATTAAAAAACAGCAAAGTTATAATTTTTTTTCATTTATTTTTCCGATTGTTCCTATGGGAGCTATATGCTATAGTCGTCCGATCCGGCTCGTTCCGACTTATATACTACCTGCAATAGAAAGACAACTTTTGGGAAAGTTTCATGCAGATAGCTTTAAAACTGAGAGACTAGTTTGCATATAAACGGACGGACAGACGGACAGACGGACAGACGGACAGACGGACAGACGGACAGACGGACATGGCTAGATCGACTCTCCTAGTGATGCTGATCAAGAATATATATACTTTATAGGGTCGGAAACGTCTCCTTCACTGCGTTGCAAACTTCTGACTGAAATTATAATACCCTCTGCAAGGGTATAAAAAGGCGGCAATGGATTTTTTTACGGAAAAATTGGCGCGCCCAGCTGGGTTAACCAGCTCAAAAACATTGGACGAATCTACGGTCGCGGTCAGCAAGATGAAAAGTAACGCTCAACGCTCGCTTTATGCCAACCCAACTCGCATGCTGGAGTCCTTCGACAGGCTATGCGATCGGCTGGTCATGGCATTTGGTGAGCTGAACTTCAAGTTGGAGATGCGACGACAATTCGAGCAGCGTACTTGGCAACTAGCGAAAGATTCGCTATGTATCTCGAGGAAAAGTTGATGCTAGGCCTACCTTTTTCGAATTTGAGAGAGCAGGCTCGCATACAACGCTTTGAAAACCCAGAGGATTTAATTTCCACAAAGCCGACAGGCAGAGATGACCATTACTGTTGGAACTGCAACTCGAGGGGTCACTACGCCAAGGACTGTCGCAAGCCCAAGAGAGAACCTTGGAAGAGTTTTAATAACAATAACAATTATGTAAAAAATTTAAATTTACCAAATAGACAGTATACGACAGATGAAGTAGTTAATAATACCGATCTAAGCTACGATAAGCCGTTATTCAAACAGAAGACTATTAGGACACAAGATTTAAATGATAAAACGGTTATAGAAAAACTGTTAGGGAATATAACTGTTGTTGATAAATTGTTAGGGATTGAAACTGTTATTGATAAACTGTTAGGCAATGAAACTGTTATTGATAAACTATTAGGTGACTGAAACTGTTATTGATAAACTATTAGGTGACTGAAACTGTAAATGATAAATTGTTAGAAAATGAAACTCTTACTGATAAGCTGTTAGGAAATGAAACTGTTATTGATAAATTGTTAGGAAATGAAACTGATTTTGATAAACTGTTAGGACATATAGATGTTAGAATACAAATTTTAACTAGTCAAGAAGTGGAGTTTAAAATTTGTATTACAAATGAGAACAAAGCAACAAAAAGTCACAACAATGAAAATATGGATATTCTTCAGGAGAGCTTTGAGAAAGACATGTTCAACATAAACGTAGTAGATAATAGTCTGCTAGACTATAACTGCGGCAAAGGTGTCAGCCATGAAACTAAGGATAAACTTTTGAAAGTCAAAGAAAAATGTTATAGAAAAGCATTTAGTCCCGAGATTCCTTTAATTAAATGCGAGATGAGGATTTGTGTTGAGAAGTCGAAGCCATTTAGCTGCTCACCAAGACAACTGTCCTACACTGAAGAAGAAAAGATGCAGAAAATGTTAGATGAGTACTTGGAAAAGGGAATCATTCGCCCTAGCGAATGCAGTTTTAGTTAAAAAAGACTACACCTGCGATTATGCATCGATTACCGGAAAATGAATAAATTTTTAATAAAAGACAATTGTCCACTACCTTTAATCGACGATTTGTTAGACAAACTCAATAAAAGTGCATTTTCCAAGTTAGACCTCAAGAATCGACATTTTTACGTATTCATGGACAACGAATCGGTGAAATTTACTTCATTTGTTACCCCGTTAGGAAAATTTAAATTTTTAAGAATGCCTATGGGACTAAAAAATGTTTCGGATCTATTTCAACAATTCGTAGACAATATCTTTAACGACGTAATAAGGGAAAACAAAGTAATAGTTTACATGGACGACATAATGGTCGCTTGTAGTAATAAAGAAACATTTAGAGACTTTAAAAGAAGTATTTACAAGATTAATTAATAACAAGTTAGAATTATGAATAGACGAATGCGAGTTTATGCATCCAAGTATTAAATATTTAGGATTATTAATTTCTTAGGAAGGCATTTGAGCAGATGACAAAGGTATTGAAGCCATTCAAAATTTTCTAATCCCATGCAAAGTACACACAGTTCAAAGCTTTTTAGGTTTATGTTCTTATTTTAGACGGTTTATTAAAGATTTTTCCACAATGGCTAAACGATTGTACGGTCTGCTGAGGAAAGAGCTTTTTGGGGAATGGGAGCTCAAATGTTTTTTAAAGCTAAAGGAGAAACTAATTAAGTTCCCTGTACTTGCTATCTACGATCACGAAGATGACATTGAACTGCATTGTGATGTAAGTGCTTTAAGACTTGGAGTAGTTTTGCTTCAAAAGAAAGTTGATGGCCAGTTGCATCCAATATTTTATTTCTCTAAACGGACAACTGAAACAGCTGAAACGCCAGCGATTGTGAATGCTTTTCGTAGATTTCGAATTTATTTACAAGGAAAACGTTTTAAGATCGTGACAAACTGCAACTCGCTGAAGTTGACATTCCACAGAGTTAAACTAAATCCAAGAATTGCCCGTTAGGCGCATGAGCTACAAAACTACGACTACTAACTTGTACATAGGTCTGGTGTTAAGATGCAACATGTAGTCGCGCTAAGTAGATGTAATAATGTCATCATAGTATACACAAACAGTTTTGAGGATAACTTGATAATTTGTCAATCGAAAGATTAAAATATTCTAAAAATCAAGGAACAGTTGGAGAAAACGGATTAAATAAACAAAAATTTACAGCTTGGCTGAATAAATAAGACGTATTAAATTCTTAAGCAGCTTACGAAAAAAGTCAATCTGGCACAAGGAAGCCAAAGTTGCAATTGTTAAACTTAAAAAAAAATGTTATTTTAAATTTAATTTAAATATAAAATAAAAATTATTTATTTTCAAATAAAATTGTTGGATAGATTGATTGTATGGCAGCTATACGATATATTCGTCCGATCTCAATTTTTTTATATATATACTCCCTTGATCAAAAAGTTTCCGACTTTTACTAATAAAATCAAAAATACAAAGTTATTCATCAAAATCAATATCTTCCCCTTCAAAGTACTTCCCATCGACTGCAACGCCCTTATGCCAGCGCTAGATCCAATCCCCAAAACACTTTTTAAAGTCAGCTAGCGGTATGGCCATCAGAGTCATCTTCGATTTTTCCATGATCTCATCTCGGCTGCTATAACGCGATCCGCGGAGCGGTTTTTTAAATCGACTGAACAGGTAAAAGTCGCAGGGAGCCAAATCCGGTGAATTCGGTGGTTGTTGGATGGTATTTGTGCTGTTTTTAGCCAAATGGTCACTGATAATTAAGGCATTATGTAAAATCCATGAGTTGTTTTGCCACAATTCTGGCCGTTTTTGGCGAACAGCTTCACGCAAACGACGCATAACGCCCAAATAATATTCCTTGTTGTTAGTTTGACCTTGTGGAAGGAATTCAAAATGCACAACACCTTTGTAGTCCATGAAAACTGTGAGCATTGCCTTCTTTTTTGACTGAAAACGACGTGGTTTCTTCGGATGGAATTACGGCCACTTTTGAACCGTCCATGCCACTCGCGAACTGTTGTTAGTTTCAAAGCATTGTCACCGAAACACTTCTCCAACATTTCCAAAGTAGTCAGAACACTAATTTCATTTTTATACCCTTGCAGAGGGTATTATAATTTCAGTCAGAAGTTTGCAACGCAGTGAAGGAGACATCTCCGACCCTATAAAGTATAAATATTCTTGATCAGCATCACTAGGCGAGTCGATCTAGCCATGTCCGTCTGTCCGTCTGTCCGTCCGTTTCTACGCAAACTAGTCTCTCAGTTTTAAAGCTATCTGCATGAAACTTTCCCAAAAGTTGTCTTTCTATTGCAGGTAGTATATAAGTCGGAACGAGCCGGATCGGACGACTATAGCATATAGCTCCCATAGGAACAATCGGAAAAATAAATGAAAAAAAATTATAACTTTTCTGTTTCTTAATTTTTTTTTAAGTTCTTCGAGATATAGTAATGGTTAAATATTTCAGAATTACGGTTTAAATTTCATCAAAATCGGACGACTATAGCGTATAGCTCTCATAGGAACAATCATAAAAATAAATAAAAAAAAATTATAACTTTTATTTTTTTTAATTTTTTTTTTAGTTCTTCAAGATATAGTTAAGGTTAAATATTTCAGAATTACGGTTTAAATTTCATAAAAATCGGACGACTATAGCATATAGCTCCCATAGGAAAAATCATAAATATAAATAAAAAAAAAATTATAACTTTGGTGATTTTAAATTTTTCTATAAGTTCTTCGACATATAGTAATGGTTAAATATTTCAGAACTACGGTTTAAATTTCATCAAAATCAGACGACTATATTATAGAGCTCCCATAGAAATAATAAAATTATATAAAATAACTATCTAATAATTGAGCTACAAATCATCATTGCTTCAATGTTTTTAGACATATACGCAAGTAAATCATAATTTTAATGTTTTCAAAAATATTTAATTCTTGCAATAGCTGCAAGGGTATATAAACTTCGGCTTGCCGAAGTTTGCTTCCTTTCTTGTTAACACAAAATTTAATGCAAATTCGTTGCTCTTGTTTTCATTTTTTAAAATCAAAAAAATCGAAGACACGCTTAAAGGTTAATGAAAACAACATAACGTAACTTTGACAAATGTCAATCGATGACTCTGAAAATTGGTGGGAATATAAACAACAGTTCTACCAATCTGGGAAAAAAAATTTATTGAAATCGTTTGACTGGGAGCGCCACACGGTGGCAAATTCGGGAACTTTTTGATCAAGGGAGTTGCCTAAGAATAAAAAAAAAGATTGGTAAAGTTTCAACTTGATATCTTTAAAATTAAGCGAGCTATTAATTTTGGCCAACAAAAGTGGTCGCCTACTAGAAGTAAACAAACCTTCAAAGGAAACGAAGACAACACAAAATTCTATTTTCCCGCCAACAAAATAGATATTAACGCAAAATTAAGTACAATTTTGACATTCGCAAGTGGACAATTTTCCTATGCTAATGATTTAACCACTGATGTTGGCCTATGACGGCCTATGGTGACCGCCCGATCCATTAATTTCTGCTGGATTTTCCGCTACACGCGCTAACGTGTGGACTAGGGTTGGTAAAACATTGATAGGTGCACTTACATTTACATGAACTTTAAAAGTGTAATTCACCCACTACGTTTATTTGTAACTTCTTAGCCAACCTTTATTCTTATCGAACTTTTTAAAAATTCGGTGTGACCTGAAAGTTTAAAATTCAATCAAGTTCCCAGAAATTTACCGCAATATACTCCAAATATTCTTCAAATATACCATAAATAAAAATTATTTTTCTAGACCGATAGTATCGATGGTGATCCCAAACCATCGATGTCTGCTAAATGGTTCGACTATCGATAGTGCTATCGATTGTTTTATCAACCCTAATGTGGACGACCATCCAGCTTTTTGCCCCGGAGATCAAATGAAAGGCAATACCTTCTTGTGAAAACACAGTCTCTCGTTTAAAGCTTTGAGAGACATTAAATGTGGAGATCAATGCGGATCAACTTAATAATAGAATTAAGTAATAAAATAAAAAAAAATTTTTGGAAACCAAGAAATCCGTGTAACCCTTTAAAGCCTATTCACACATACGGCTTTTCTGCAACAGCGACCAGATTCCGCTCCTTCTTCCATAAGAGGAATATGTGCTAGAAAGAGACAGGGAAAAGGCCCTGTTGTTACTTCGAACGTAGCATCGCTCAAGGTTAGTCATAATTGAATATAACATTTTTTTCAATTGGACGAACCAAAAAGTGTATGTTACTTGTTAGGTATAAGCTTGCCATTAACATAGGTAAACATAGGACTCAAGCAGTCCTTTAAAGGACTGCAACAATAGGAAATTCGATCTTATTAAGGATAAATTAATATCAGGTCAGTACACTCTAAGCGAAAAGCGAGGAAGAAGCCAGGTTTGGTACACGTTTTTAGCCATTAAAAATAAAAAAGAGGAAACAATTAATTCGATTGTGGCTAGTTCTACATCAAGGTTCAGAGCTCTGCATATGGCACCTAAAACTTAAAGCGGCACAAATGTTGCAATAACAGTTGTTCCTGATAGATTAACAAAACAAAGTATCATTAAGAAAGCCACAGAATGAACTGTTGGAAATTGCAAGATATTTCATATAAATGGATCGGGAATATTTTGTCGTCAACACTGTATTATTGTAATATATTTTGCTGAGTTCTTTGGGTTTTTCCGTGCATTTTTTGATCCGACAAATACTATGCCTCATCAGTTTCTCATCAGTTCATCCTTATCTCCTTTTAGAGAAAGCGGGTACCGAAAATATCAGTTTTTACTTTTATTATTTAAAGACTTTATTTTATTTCTAAAAAAAACTGTTGTTCAGGACATTTATTCTACCTGTCAAAAAAAAACTGTTGTTAAAGACTGATATTATCAAAGACTTATTAAATACAAAGCAGTCAGCTTCTTTTGTTCTGTGATTTTTTGTTGGTGAACAATTTACAGAGCCAGTCGGGCTCCAAACTTTCTGAGAAATAATTTTGGTTCGATAATTTTTCTTAATGCTTCCAGACAAATATGCTTCACCGTACAAATATGCTTCCTCACTTGAAGTCGTCACATAAGTCGTTAAAACCACTCAGCGATGTCCCAAAATAAAAATAAAAAGTTTATGCTGGAATATTCTGAAATGAAGTCAAAGATAGTGCCATTTTATTTTATCGATTCAAAGCCTTTTAATTTTTTAAAAATTTGTTGACCATGTCAGTTATTTTTGAAACATAAAATAAAATTTCAATATGTAGAGTGAAATAAAATAAAAGTATTTATATAACAGTTATTTTCTGACTTTAAAATAAATATCAAAACAATAACTGTACCTGATTTAAAGTGTTTTAATGTTTAGTTTCTTGTGCCATATACTACACAAAATATCGTAATCCATTTTTTAACATTTCAAAACTATTACACGTTTAAAATTGTTATTTTTCACTTGACCTTCTTTGCAACGAATACTTTTGTGTCACACTGTACATTTAAAACTTTTATGGACCCACAAATAATAATAAACTCATGGGCCTCTGCCGTGCCAAAATGGCCAAAACGTGTCTTCGAATAAATTTCCCTCATTCCATGATTCTGAGCACATTGCGCTCCTCTCATGATGTGGGACTAATTGGCGATGCTGGAACTGCGTTTTTACCAGATTAGCAAGAAGAAATGCTGGCTGCCACAATAAAAAATCAAGTGCAGTAAGTCAAGTAAGTGCAAACATATTTAAAAAATGTTTATCTTTCCTTACATTCGTTTGCCTTCCTAGTTTTGGCCTTGGCATCTTATCAGCTAAAGGTTCACGTAGTCTATCAATGTTCAATTTTCTCACTCAATAAATTTCACAAGGGGCAAGATGAAATAATTTTTTCGAGCTCTTTATTTTTTCTACTTATACACGTACGTTGAATACTTTTTTGTTTTCGTTTCTGGGGCATCTAGTTAAAATGCACCGAACGGTAAATGGTTATTAAGCGAGTTTAATATTATTTTCGTGGTTTTGAATTGTTTTTAGTCAACATTGAACAATATTGTCACTTCGTAAGCGATACTATCAATGCTCGAAACCTGTGGCCAACTTGATTGTACTGACTTTATTGCCTTCTCGATTTTGGGACCATAAAGTCAAAAACAGATTGTTAATAATTTTAAGGTACCTGTTTATGTGACCCTGTTGGGTCATGACACTATCCAAAAAAATCTAGACAGGGATTTACTTGAAGTATTAATGGAGAGTACGATAAAACAGTTTCAGTTATTAACAAGTCTGCTAGCCACTATTATTCAAAAACTATTCAACGCCAACAAGCTTTGCAATAGTAGACTCGAAGTAAACATTTCAACTGTTTTTAAAAAATAAAACTGGGCCAGCGGGCACGGGTTTTGGACAAAATTGGCCCTTCTCTCAAAGAATTTCATTGGATGGATTTTTTGCATATTTTAAAGGATGCAATGAATAAATTAAATGTCAAAATTTCTAAAAAAAAAAAGAGACGAAAACTTAGCTGATCGAAATTTTTGTAAGGGCTTTGGAATTGATTAACATAACATTAAAAAATTAAATTTAGCTTTTATTTCTATCTTGTTTCCGATTTCGCGCGGTTTTGCTTGAGTTTGAACCTAATTTGAAGGATATGAACTTTTATAAGTCTAATGCAGCCCAAAAGTATGGTGCATCCTTCATATATTGTAATCGTCGAAAATTATGTAACAGGTAGAAGGAAGCGTTTCCGACCAGTTTGCGTAGAAACGAACGGACCGACGGACGGACAGAAAGACATGGTTAGATCGACTCTCCTAGTGATGCTGATCAAGAATATATATACTTTATAGGGTCGGAGATGTCTCCTTCACTGCGTTCCAAACTTCTGACTGAAACTATAATACCCTCTGCAAGGGAATAAAAATGTGAAGCGGCGACAAGCCGGTTTCTAGATAGAGCATTTTGTTGGGCGTATTCAAATTAAATTATTAATTCAATATTAAACAATAAAAGGCCTATACTTTGTTCTTTTATTTCTATTGTATACCGAATAGTACAAATTTTCAGTTTAAATTTATAATATTATTATTAATTATTCAATTCTATTACATAGTTTTATATGTGAGCTACATTATTATTAACTCAATTGTACTACATAGATTTTCATTTTAACTACATATTAAATGTTATGTCATTTATACTAAAGGGCATGAAAAGTAAACCAGGAGTCTCGGTATAAATATACCAATTGACTTTAAATTCTATACCCGTGAGTATAGAATTGATAATTAATAACTATATATAGAGATTAATTTAATACTCATGTTTTTGAGTAAACTGTGTAGTTTAAAACTCATTTAAAAATAGTTTAGTTTTTATGACAATTGTTTTTTTTTTTTGGTGTAAAATGTCTGGGATGTATATTAATATAGACCGAATGAACATATTGTGATAGGTGTTCCTGATAAATATGTAGTTATATATACTTTATACAGTTACAAACGCTTTCTTTTAACTGTTAAATATTTTTAAACTATTTACGATACACCCTTTTAGCGGGTATAAAAATTGAGCTTTGCCCGGAACGCGGTAGCATCCTCTGTTCACGAAATGTTTACTACTGTACAGCGTCATTTAAAGGAAGAGGGGGTTGGGGAAGTGAAAGGTCTGCTCTGGCAGATGGGGGCTATTATCAATGTTGCCACTTTATTCAAATTAAGGACGGACCCCTCGACCACAAAAGCGTCTTTTTCCTTTTGCCTCAATGTTCAAATTTTAATCGCATTTCTTGGTCGTGGCTGAGTCCTTTTCTTTGCCTGTCCTTTGGCTTCGACACTTGTAAGTGTGTGTGTGTGCTCGGGCTTGGGGCTCGGGGGGCTCGGGGGCTCTGACAAAGAAGGCGGCCGAGCAGGAAAAGGGTTTTTTGTGTTTCTTTACTGCGTTTCGTCCCTTGCCGCACGTCAGTTACTCATTTGTTTTTGTCTTTTCTGTTTGCTGCGTGGCACGCGAAATGAAAATGGAAATTGGTTTTCTCTCGGTTACTTACTGTCCTCACCAGAAGCACCACCACCACCACGACCGCCAGCGCCAGCGCCAGCGCCAGTACCAACAACAATAACATTCATTTAAAATGTAAATAAAGTGACAAATTACCTGAATTAGTGACACAACGTTGAGCGAGTTTACGCTGCTCGTTTCAAATCGCACTTCCTTTTCCATCGTGCTTTTCGCTCTTGACGTATTTGCTTTTGTTTTTATTTTTCACCGCCCAATTTAGATGTTGACTTTGGTTAGGCGACTGATTATGGCAAAATAATTAATGCTGTTGAATAGCTTATCGAAGCAGAGAGCTCTGCAAAAAAATGATTATTTGGCGTACCACTTTAAGCAACACCTTGTTTCCGAAAAACAAGTAATTTCACAGCAACACATTAAATTCAGTTATTGCACAAGCAAAATTATGAATCAGTGGTGGCAAGTTAAGGGAGGGAGTGCTATATACACTTTCGAATAGCGCTCGGGAAAGCTTAAGACCTTCGCACAGCTGTCGGGTAAATATTTAATTTACGAAATTCCGTAATAAAATTTTCCCCCAGCCTGTCGTATTTCTGTTCTTTTTGTTGTTCCTTCAAGGCAGCTGGGCTTTCATTTCGCATGCCAATTGTTTGGCAAGTGTCAAAATAATAACAAGCCGCCCCAGCAAGCTTTGGGCCCAGTCGCAACCTCGTAGCAGTGCCCAAATATTTCCGAAATTTTTTATGTTAATTTGAATTAATAAAATAAATATTAAATCAGTGCGACAAGGGGATGGCGCTAGGGGTGACAAATGACAAATGGCACGGCCAAATACGACTATATTAGAGACCAAAACCACTAATTTATCCCCAGAGAGAGGGGAGATCCTGGCAGCTGTTGCCCTTATGCCATCCTCCGCTTCGCCGAATCTGAGCTCGTTGAACCCACCACCGTGCTGGTGGAGCTGGCTTTTATGGGAGCCTTGCCGTCTGCCCGGCAAATTTAAATTTCGGAAATTTAAAGATCCCTGAGCCAATTTCGTTACTGTATTATTAAATTTAACATTCCTGGCTCGTTGATTTTTATGGGATGTGCGGCATTTACTTTTCTAATTGTTTTATCAAAACTTTCCTTGCGGGAACCCTTTTGGTATCGTCAGCGGCAGTAGCGGCTGCTTGGCGGCTCATTACCCAATTGCTAGTTTTAGATTTTGTTACCCAATTACCTATCTATACAATATTAAGGTTTATAAGAAACAACCGAACGTCCTTTCACATTAAGTAAGAGTGCGTATTTAACACTCAGGTTGATATGTGGAAATCGGGAAATG
The DNA here is from genome assembly GCF_025200985.1 of Drosophila gunungcola. Classification (NCBI taxonomy): domain Eukaryota; kingdom Metazoa; phylum Arthropoda; class Insecta; order Diptera; family Drosophilidae; genus Drosophila; species Drosophila gunungcola. Next base: position 3,092,583 of record NW_026453162.1, read on the forward strand.
CAAACAATTCCAGATTAATTTTTTTTGTCTTAAAATTGTATTTTGTAGTTAGAAAGTAGTAAGAAGTAACTGTACCGCCCATATAACTTAACCCTGTTCAGAAGTAATAATGTGAAAAGTGAAAACCTGTCAGTTTGGTTACCTCATTTTTTATGTTCTCATTTTCACGGAACTTATTTGCATTCTGGTACATTCTTATATCATTTGGTTGCTATTTAGAGTATCACTTCAAATCCTCAAAAATCATTTTTGTTATATTTATCGATTTTCCTCAGATATAATAATTATTTTGGAGTAATAAAAGTAATAGTTACACTGCAAAACAGTGTTTTAGGTGCAGTCTGGTGCCTTAAAATATTTTAATAGAGCTTTACTTAAGCATATCTGTACAGACCATGTTTAAGTGTAAGAAGCATTGGCTCCTGAGAAAATTGTTACTTAAATTGGTGTTTGGTATCTTAAAAAATAGAAATACTAACTTGAAGCCATTTTTCTTTATATTTGTTAAAGCCTATTCACCACAAAAAATGACTTGCGTAAAGTGCTGAACACATCTGTTAAAATATTCATAACTTTAGTTTTACTTAAGATATGATAGAAAATATAATAAGCAATAGCATCTAAGCAGATTTGTTGTCCTGTGTTATTTATTATAGAAAAAAATATTGCTCAGAAATTATGATTATTTTATGAGTGATATTATTTCGCTTAAAAATATCACTCAAAACCCGATTGCAGCAGTTCTTTACAAAATTATTACAAGATTGAAATGTTTAGTTGTTAGTTGAAAGTTAAAGTTTATAAACGGTAAACTAGTTTCTAGTTTTAAAGGTAATTTTGGAGATAGTATATAAGTCGGAACTAGCAGGATCGGACGACTATATCAAATAGCTCCCATAGGAACGAAATTCATATACCCTCACAGCTTTTGCAGAAAATAAATAATAAGAACATCTCAATTTCTACGCAAACTAGTCTTTCAGTTTTAAAGCTATCTACACGAAACTTTCCCAAAAGTTGTCTTTCTATGGCAGATATTATATATATGGTCAGGGATGTCTCCTTCACTGCGTTGCAAACTTCTGACTTAAATTATTATATCCTCTGCAAGGGTATAAAAATAAAACAAAAATTTAAAAATTTTTTTTACACATGGTTTAATATTTGGAATTACGCTTTGAATTTTATTTAAATCTGAAAACGATATCATATAGCTGCCAATAAAGTGGTTTTAATGGGTACTCATAAAATTCCAAATTTAGATGTGTAATTTTGGCAATAGCTGCACTGGTATATAAACATCGGTTTGTCGAATTTCTTTTTATACCCTTGCAGAGGGTATTAAAATTTCAGTCAGAAGCTTACAACGCAGTGAAGGAGACATCTCCGACCCTATAAAGTATATATATTCTTGATCAGCATCACTAGGAGAGTCGATCTAGCCATGTCCGTCTGTCCGTCCGTCTGTCAGTCCGTCTGTCCGTCCGTTTCTACGCAAACTAGTCTCTCAGTTTTAAAGCTATCTGCATGAAACTTTCCTAAAAGTTGAGTTTCTATTGCAGGTAGTATATAAGTCGGAACGAGCCGGATCGGACGACTATAGCATATAGCTCCCATAGGAACAATCGGAAAAATAAATGAAAAAAATTATAACTTTTCTGTTTTTTAATTTTTTTTTTAGTTCTTCGAGATATAGTAATGGTTAAATATTTCAGAATTACGGTTTAAATTTCATCAAAATCGGACGACTATAGCATATAGCTCCCATAGGAACAATCGTATAGCTGCCATAGGATCTATCGAATAATTAAGCTGCAAATCATTATAGCTTCAATGTTTTTAAACATACACGCAAGTAAATCATAATTTTAACGTTTTCAAGAGTATTTAGTTTTTGAAATAGCTTCAAGGGTATATGAACTTCGGCTTGCCGAAGTTTACTTACTTTCTTGTTTTTTAATATTCTTGGTATAAAAATCAAACGTGGAAAGATTGAAGTCCGACATATAGCGTAGTACTCAGATCGACGAAAGCCGTTCACCGCCCATGAGAGAGACCGAGAGGAAAATAACCGGCGAACACTTTTAGAAAGTGCCTTTTTGCACGTCGGTACTCAGATCGACGGACGTCTGGGTTGAACTCTCGATGAATGTTTGGCAGGTGCTTACGAAAGAAATGAAACATTTAATCTTTACCAAATTTAACTCTGGCGTCGTTTATATTCATCATCTTCGATTTTGCTTTCTCAAAGTAGTTTATTTGTCAACAAGCCCACCTGATTTACAGTATGATCGAAGCACACGAACTCGGGTGAACTCTGAAAAGTCTCACTAGAAACAATAATGTTTTTCCGCTGGGGAAACTGTTCGTCGATCTGAGTACTAGGCTTATTGGTGGCACTGCGAAGCGTCTTATCTGCCAACAAAACAGCCTTAAAGTTCAACAAGCTTGCTGTGCAAATAATTAAGTTCGTCACTGTAAAAACAAACTATATTTTCCCGAAAATGTATCCTACGAGTGTGAAAGCATATTTGTACCACATTTCTTCGAGGGCTACAGTTTGCGGCATTGTCATTTTAAGCCTGCAAAGGGACGATACAGAATTTCGGAACAGTCAGTCTTGGTTTTCTCTGCCACTATCATTCATCCGCGCTGTTATATTTATTGCCGTGCTTGTGCATAATATACAAAAGTCAATTTGTGTGGTAAGCTCCATATTATTTTCTTTTCTGTTACCTCCCAACCTGCAACTGAAAATGTCATTCATGTTCGGTTATGCCTGGTGGTGACACTCCCACTTTTAGTCGATTGTTCTATTATGATCTTTTTTGCACTGAGCGTCCCCCTCGAGAAGCCCTGCTTTTAGCTCAAATATTTTGGACGTAGTGCCATAATTTAATTTTAACTATGGAAATCAGAATTAACTAAAAAAGGAAGCAAGCTTCGACAAACCGAAGATTATATGCTCTTGCAGATATTGCCAAAATTAAATATTCTTTAAAACATGGCATTTCTTATCGTTATCCGAAAGTAATAAAATTCAAAGCGTAATTCTGAATTATTAAACCATTCCTATGTCCAAAAATTTAAAATTTGAGAAGTTAAGATTTTTTTTTAATATTTCGATTGTTTCTTTGGGAGCTATATTATATCAAATTTAAACCGATGTTCCAAAATAAGAAACCATGACTAAATTCTTACAAATAATTATACTAAAAACTAAAAAAACAAGAAAGGAAGCAAACTTCGGCAAGCCGAAGTTTATATACCCTTGCAGCTATTGCAAGAATTAAATATTTTTGAAAACATTAAAATTATGATTTACTTGCGTATATGTCTAAAAACATTGAAGCAATGATGATTTGCAGCACCACAGTTATAATTTTTTTTTTATTTATTTTTATGATTGTTCCTATGGGAACTATATGCTATAGTCGTCCGATCCGGCTCGTTCCGACTTATATACTACCTGCAATAGAAATACAACTTTTGGGAAAGTTTCATGCAGATAGCTTTAAAACTGAGAGACTAGTTTGCGTAGAAACGGACGGACAGACGGACAGACAGACATGGCTATTACGACTCGCCTAGTGATGCTGATCTAGAATATATATACTTTATAGGGTCGGAGATGTCTCCTTCTCTGCGTTGCAAACTTCTGACTGAAATTATAATACCCTCTGCAAGGGTATAAAAATCTGGAAAACAGCAAAGTTATAATTTTTTTCATTTCTTTGCAGATTGTTCCTACGGCAGCTATATGATATAGGCTCGTTCCAACTTATATACTACCAGCAATAGGAACACAACTTTTGAAAAAGTTTTATGCGGATAGCTTTAAAACTGGAAGTCTAGACTGCGTAGGAACGGACGGACGGACGGACAGACGAACGGACAGACAGACATGGCTAGATCGACTCTCCTACTGTTGCTGATTAGAAATATATATACTTTATAGGGTCGAAAATGTCTCCTTTATTGCTTTGCAAACTTTTGACTGAAATTATGATACCCTCTTCAAACTTTTGACTGAAATTATGGCAACTCGCCTTTCATTTTAGAAAATATATGCCACAAATTTCCATGGATGTTTACTACGATCTTAGGAATTCTTCTTTCACTTAAATCTAATACAAAAAATCATCCCGTTTTGGGATTGGAACTTGCGTTGCTCAGATTTCTAGTCAAGCGTCTTACCCGCTGACCCCGTGAGCTAGCAAGCTTTGGCGTTGGGAAGTTGTGACCTTAACACTCATTAAAATTGACATCCGGTGACGTCTTAAAAAAATATTAATGGTTTATTAAATACTAAAAAAATACACTTATTGACGAGGTAAAATTGACGTGACGATCGCACCTTCAACTCGAAAAACTTTTGATAGCACATTTTGTGATGACTAATTTCTATTTTAACAAAAAAATACTTTTTTATATTCAATTTGTTTTGTAATCGGCACGCTGATATGAAATGGCTAAGTAACAAGGCTGATATCTTTTTAACCATTTCAAACCATTTACGAATAAATATCGATGTTTTATTTTCAAAAGCTGCAAGGGTATATAACTTCTGCTTGTTGGAGTTTGCTTCCTTTCTTGTTTTTAATTTGTACAGGACTAGAACCCATTTCTATATTAAAGTACGTCAGCACCATGACCAGGAGTTTTTCCCAAATAACTTGTATATTAAAAAACCGAAGAACAAAGTTCTGTCCTCTGATCACGAAATAAGTATGTCTATAACAACCTTACTTATATTAACAATAAAATGATAGCACTATTAATTCAAATAGGAATCATAATCGCATTGGACTTGCATAGATTTCTGCTCCTTCAAATAAGCATAAAATGCTGGTTTAAAAGATATAAAATGGGTTGCATTTTAAAACGCTGAATAGCTCCAAAAAACAAATTTTTGAGAAAAGGGTGTTCTATATAAAAAATCTCAAAAGCTATAAGGATTCAAAAATAAAAAGAATTCTATACTGGCGTTTTCAAAAAAATCGCTAAAATGTGAACAAAAAAACCTCATTTTTGGGAAACGTAAATAGCCCTTTAAAATACATTTTTAACGATAAACATATGGCAAGAAACTATAGATTTAGTCGTTTGGAAGTTGTGGACGTTTTTTCCAAAAAAGTGGTAGAACAAAAGCTTTTCAGCTCGAGTTGCTTAATACAGTAAAATTGATGTCAGGACCCTAAAACAGCTTTGATACGCAGATACAACCCAAAAACGGAAGTACGTTCTTACTTCAAAAATGCTGTATTTGAATAACTTTTTAACGTAGTATCGGATTGACATAATTGTGGTGTCGTTAGACGCGTGGATAATGCCAGAATACAACCATGCCATGCTCTACTCTACTTCTCCGAAACCAAATGACTTTCTAAAACTTTAAGTATCCACAAACTCTTGTAAAAGAGAGATCTTTTGATTGCTATATCATTTTTGTAAGATCAGACTATTCTTAGCTGAGGATTATTGCGGCTATAAATAGTAGCGCACGCTTACTGGTGCTCATCGTCACTACATGTACTGCCGTACATAGTTATATAGGTTTAGTGTATTAGCGATACCCTTCGATTAGGGTATTACTCGTTATGGTCGGATCATCACAGCATATTTTCAATTCTGCGGCTACGCATTATCCCTACATGTACTGTACATTATAATCGGGACTTACCACTCACCACTTCTTTCCAAAGTTTTGTGTCCGGATGCCTCTACCAGTTGAACTACGCTAATAATGCACCAAATACTCTTGCAAAGGATAATATAATTTCAGTTAAAGCTTGCAACACAGTGGAGGTGACCTCATAGAGTCTGTCTGCATCCACGAAATCAAGTCTCTCAGTTTTAAAGCTTAAATCTTAATAAAACGTTCCGAGAAGTTTTTTTTTTATTGCAGGTGGTATATAAGTTGGATCGAGCCAGATGGTTCGACTTTGTCATATAGCTTCTATAGGGACAATCGAAAAAAAATTGTTGAAAGAAATTATAATTTGTAATTATGATTTAATCAATTGCCTATAAAATAAAGTAATTGTTTAATAAAAGCCGTAGGCACGATCGAAAAATTTAGCTGAAAATCGATATAAATTTGTTTTTTTATACATAGATAAATAAAGTTGAAATTTGTCGGCTTACAGATTATTAACTTTTTGTAGAAGCTTCAAAGGTATATAAACTTCACCTTGTCGAAGTTTGCTTCTTTTCTTGTTTATAAAAGTTTTCTTTATTCTTTGGCGTTTTAAAATAACAGGTGACTTTTTCAAATTCATTTTTTTGAGTATATGACCTGATGTGACACAAACCACAACGGCAGGGGTCTCAGCTCGAAGCTGGCTTACAACGCTCAGGAAGCGCACATTTCGCCGGCAGCTTACTCCTTCTGACTCTAGCAAATTTTGGCCAGTCCAGTTTTCATTTTTGCCGTTTTGTCAGTTTCGCGTGTGACAAAACTCGATGCTGAGAAGTGGGAGGTGGGAAAAGTCCATGGGTCCTCCCGTTGTGTGTCCATTACAACAGCATATCCGCTGGCAGGCAACGCAGCGGTGGCAACTGCCACAAGCAATGCCGTTCGGAATGGAGATGAACGAGCCTCGGACAGGATGTGCAGGAATATTGTAAAATTGGGGGCATTAACATGCATGTTCCAAAGGTTACCAGAAACTTTCAAAACCATATTCGTCGGTAGGGTGTGGCTTTCATTACCTTATTATAGATATACATATTTTATGCAAAAGCAACAAACTTCAAACTAAGTATTACATCTACAAAACAACCGAAGTTAAGGTGGCGCCATCTGTCAAACTGCATTTACGACACTAGAAGGTAAGTGCGACCAGCACCCCCACCCCCGCTCACAGTTTTTTCGTTTTGTCTCTCTACTGAAGCGATTATCGGCAAGAAGCGGATGAACAGCGGCCGAGCAGCGGCAGAGCGGTGGCAGAGCGGCGGCAGAGCGGAGACCGAGGACTTAAAAACCCCATAACTTCTAGGACCTTAGCTCGTGTGTCTACCGATAGATGTGACCGAAGCACACACACAGAGTCCAACACCTAGGATCTAACTTATCTATTTTGCGATTTGTAGGCGTTGGAGTAGGCGTGGCTCCGTTTTGAAATAAATTTGCGCTGCGTAGGTAAAACTAGAATCTGCATGCCGAATTCCAAATCTTTAGCTTTGTAGTTTCCGAGATCTCGACGTTCATACAGACGGACAGACAGACGGACATGGCTAGATCGAATCGGCTCTTGATCCTGATCAAGAATATATATACTTAATATGGTCGGAAACGCTTCCTTCTACCTGTTACATACTTTTCAACGAATCGAGTTTCTGTATACATATTGGACAATAGAGCCCTGCCCAGATCAAAATGGAAAAGATCAAATAAGTGGTTTAAAGATATATATTATAATTAAACCCGTAATGTTTTTCCCTTAAATATTTGGCGTTTTTGTACAGAACCATACATATTTACTTCAGCGAATACCAAGGGTCCTCCTTGATCTGCGGAACATTGTACCGGATCTTCACGGGCGCCAGAATGTGCATTATCATGTGCTTGCACTCACTGGATGCTGACGGGGATTTTGGAAACACCAGCGACTGGTTAATGCGCTTGAGCAGGATATGTACATTAGAGCCATCATAGGGAAGACGACCAAAGACCATCGCGTAGCAGACGACGCCGCAGGCCCAGATGTCCGACATAAACGGATCGTAGGCAACACCTGGATTTAATGTGATGGTAATGCATAAAAGGCTTAGGGATGGGAACTTACCCTTCAAAATCTCGGGGCTGGCGTAAGCGTAGCTTCCGCAGAAGGTTTTTGAGAGGATCACTTGGTTATCGGGAGTCCGGGTATCCTTGCGTGCAAACCCAAAGTCGATTAACTTCAGATTCCAGTTCTCATCCAGCAGCAGGTTTTCGCACTTGATGTCCCGATGGACCACTCCCTTGCTGTGGATGTACTCCACCGCACTCACCAGCTGCTTAAAAAGCGTGCGCGACTGCGGCTCATCCAGGAACTTGCGCTCACGCACGTAGTCCAGAAGCGTTCCATTCTCAGCTAGCTGCATAATCAGGTATACTCTGTTTAAAGGTAACATTATTGATCGATTTTGAAGATTTTCTACCGATAGATATGGCCGAACACGCAGAGCCTAATAACTAAGGCCTTGTCCCAGAGTGGCTTTCATACAGACGACCAGACCGACGGACATGGCTAGATCGACTCGGCTATTGAACCTGATCAAGAATATGTATATGTTATATGGTCCAAAACGCTTCCGTATTTCCGTGCTCAATAGTGCGCCAAGAACGGATTTACCGAAATCAAGAAGACATTTTCTTCTTTTCAAGTCTGCTATTTTAAGACTGAACATACTCGATTTCAGAATAAGTCTTCTCGGCTTCAAGAGTAAATCATTCTCAAAATCAAAAATGATTTACTCTTGAAAACAAGAGCGCTCAAGAACCTATTCGTTCTCAGAACCAAGAAGACCTATTCTCAAAGATAGAATAATAATCTCCATGGTTCCACTTCTTAACGCTCAATCAATCAAAGAATAAACTTTCTTTAATAATTTGTATCTCTTTCAATTTTTTAGGTTTTAGACTAATTTCATCTCGAGTCCAAGATCTTTTATTCTTGAGTTCAAGATCTTTTCTTCTCGATTAGCGAAATTGAGAACAAAAAGAACAATTTCTCCTCGAGTTCAAGAACGTTTCTTCTCGATACAGTGAGGAGTAAAAATACTGAAATAGAGCAGATTTTCTCTTGGTTTTTTCGGTCTCAAATTTTCTCGGTGTACCTATAGTAAAATATTTATTATTTATCAATTGAGTCGAACTAATGTCCCTTTGCTTACATAAATTTGGGAGCGAGTTCGCCCGCTTGGGATATTGATTGTACATAAGTTAAGGATATTGCTTAAATACAATAATTTGATCTTAGTGATTGCAAGAATTGTTTATGTTATTGAAGAGCGGCATCTACGTTTGTTTAGCGTGGGATTTTGTAAACTGCATATTCTAATTTCTTGGTACATAGCTGAATATGTGAATATGTCACTCTACGAGTAACGTGTATACTGAAACCCTCGTTCTGAAATATTACACTCATATAAACCTTTACTCTACGATTAAATGGGAGCTAGGTTATAAATATGATGTCTCACCTATGGCTGGTCTCTATGCTCTGATAGAAGGTAATCAAATTATCGTGGTGCAAGCCCTTCACTGCCTCGATCTCCCGAGGCAGGAACTTCTGGGTGTACTCGGAAGGGGCCTTCACCTTGGATATGATTTTGACGGCAACCCTCTTGCCGTACTCCTCCGAAAAGCCGATCTTGACTTTCGCATAGTTGCCTGTGCCAATCACCTTACCAAGAATGATGCCATGCTCTTCAAGGATAGTTTTCTGCGGCTTGGTTTTGTCATCAGGTTTCGCCTGAAGTCCTGGTGGTCCAGTTGGATTCGGCGGAGGACGATCATTGAAGGTGTAGACCTTCTGCTCCTGGCGGCGTCCCGAGTTCTGGTCGGTAACGAGGTCCTGCGATGAACTTACGCCAATGACTAGCGGGAAACGGATAGATTTAGGTGGAGTTTTTAGGCCTGCGTTGAAGATGTATTCACCTCCGCCTTGGTCGTTTTTCCTTTTTGGCGCTGTCGCCATTAAGAATGGGCCCACGAGTGTGATTTGCCAATGGCGCTAATGCTGTTAGGAACTGCAGAATGTCGAGAGAAAACAAAAGAATCATTCAAATTATAACATATTCAGAAACGAGAAATTTTGAAAGATTAATTTTTTAAAGATTTTGACGTTCAATGAAAATAACTATATAATAACTATATTAGCACGAAGTTAAAAAAGTGACTTTATGTATGTAAGCAATATTGGCGAAGGAACTATAGGTCCTTAGCAAATAAAATATACCATATTGAAATCAATAATATTCAAAAATATGTAACAATTATTGAAAAAGAAAAAAATAGTCAGGGGATACAGTCAGGGGATGAATCCAAATTTATATAAAACCATTTTATTGGTAAAAGAAGAGAGATACACGCATAATTTTTCGAACCAAATTTATTAAATTTTTCGCGTTTGTTCTTAAGTCAGCTATAGGATACAGTCGTCCGATCGAATTTTATTTATACGATTAGTGGCGATTTATATAAAAGGAATTTTACTCTAACCTTTAAAGGTTCACTAAAAACATAGTTTTTCTTAAATATAAACTCTAACCCTTAAAGGTGCACTAAAAACATAGTTTTTCTTAAATATGGAGAAAAAATGTTTTTCCTACATTTCTAAAATGGGAACAATTTTTTCTGTGCTTTAAAAAATGTTTCTAATTTTTATACCCTTGCAGAGGGTATTATAATTTCAGTCAGAAGTTTGCAACGCAGTGAAGGAGACATCTCCGAACCTATAAAGTATATATATTCTTAATCAGCATCACTAGGCGAGTCGATCTAGCCATGTCCGTCTGTCCGTCTGTCCGTCTGTCCGTCCGTCTGTCCGTCTGTCCGTCCGTTTCTACGCAAACTAGTCTCTCAGTTTTAAAGCTATCTGCATGAAACTTTCCCAAAAGTTGTCTTTCTATTGCAGGTAGTATATAAGTCGGAACGAGCCGGATCGGACGACTATAGCATATAGCTCCCATAGGAACAATCGAAAAAATAAATACAAAAAATTATAACTTTGCTGTTTTTGAATTTTTTTTTACTTCTTCGACATATAGTAATGGTTAAATATTTCAGAATTACGGAATTTCATCAAAATCGGACGACTATATCATATAGCTCCCATAGGAACAATCGGAAAAAAAATACAAAAAAAATTATAACTTTGCTGTTTTAAAATTTTTTTATTAGTTCTTGGACATATAGTAATGGTTAAATATTTCAGAATTATATATAAATAATGAAAATATGTAAAATAACTATCTAATAATGGAGTTGCAAATCATCATAGCTTCAATGTTTTTAAACATTTACGCTAGTAAATCATAACTTTAATGTTCTCAAAAATATTTAATTCTTGCAATAGCTGCAAGGGTATATGAACTTCGGCTTGCCGAAATTTGCTTTCTTTCTTGTTATCGGTAAAATCGCATGGGGATCAGGGTGGTCTTTCCGCCAATTTAAGCGCTGCGCGGTTTTTAGATTTTGCCTTTTTGCGCCCTTTTTTTTAAATTTTCTATGGGTTTAAGGTCAAGGCTCCGGAGAGGAGTACTTGTGTTTGGGATCATTGTCCTGATAAAATTTAAATTTTGGCATATTGTCGGTGATAAAGCCAAATTTGTCCGCACTTTGCTTTAACTGGGTCTTTAGAATTATCACATACTGCTCTGCATTCACATAAGATCTCCGACCCCTTTGCTACTGATGCACCCCCCAAATCATGATCGACAATTGGCCAAACATAACAGTTGGAATTATGTTCCGTCTTTCCAGCGCTGTAAGTGCTTAATTGGACCATCGTTGTAGTACATCATTACTTTGGTCTCATCACAGAATATGACGCCAGCCGTCTTGCTAGTCATGTCAAGGCCAAAAGTATAACGCTTTTCAAGATTAATTAGGCAACTCTCGAATAGTACTTATGGCGCAGGACAGCTTGACGCACTGTTTAATGGGAATCGAATGTATCATACTCTTCTTGAAGCTCCTAACGATTATTGAGTATTTTGTTTTATTTTGTATTCCTTTTGCATTGTTTTGTTTCTGTTTTTTTAACTGTTAAGTAAGGCACTCTCCAACTTAAAACTGAACCGTAGGTGTTAGATTTTGTATGTAAGGTCAAAAAATAAAATTTATGTTCGGTGTGTAAAGAGTCTCTTGACATACTGTGTATAATTGTCTGTTGCTCTAATGGTGTTATCAATTCTCACTAGACCTCGGATTTTGGATATTTGCATATATTTTAATGCTTAATGTACAAACAAAGTATATAAAATAAAGTATATGAAATATACGCTAAACATTCCAATTATATGCAAAATATACTAGATATATATACATATGCAAAATATGCAAAAAAAAATGGAATGTGTATGTATGAGAAATAAAAAAAAAAGGGATACTGAGAGTATATGTATGTTGAATTGAATTTATTAGTTGTCTATGTATAAAATAAAATACCAAAATTTTTTCTAAATTGTTAATGGGGCTAGCTTTGGAGTTTCTGAGATTGAGAATTCTTAAATGCTGGATGTACTGCTAAAAGTAATTATGTGCACTACCGTCTTTTACCTTCTGTGAGATGCTGTAGCAATATGCTGCTGCAATTGAAATTTTTTGACAAGGTATCTAAAACACATGCATAGGAACGTACTTTATATTTAACAATATTTACGTTTTTTCACAAGTGATACAAATAACGTTGTTCCCATCAATTGTAAAGCACTTCTCTGGCTTTTTAGCCATTTTTCAATTAAATTTGGTTTGATTTTGGGATTCACTGTTCACTTACACACTTTCATCACTTGACAAGATTATTTTCGTTGATTTTGTTTAAAAAATAATCTAAATATTGGTCCCTTTCTTATACTTTACAAGAGGAATTAAATTTGTCTATCAGGCCCGTTCCGGTTTTCACTCGGAAGTGATTTTGATAACATTTCCCTTTAACATAGGAAAATTTCCCTTCTTTTGGTCCCTTTTGTTCCAAAACAAAATCAGCGGACTGGCAGCTGTCTGGCAGGATATTGAATTTAATTGAGCTTAATATGAATGGACTATCTATATTACCACTTGTAACATCGTTGATAAAGAGCAAGCTCGAACAAGATCGAACGCCGATCTACTAGACTGCAGGTATGCAGTAGGCAACATTGGCTAGAGTAAGCTGGCAAAGGTTCCGAAAAGTTTAACGGCTGAAGTGCAAATTTTAGGTATTTTTTCTGCAGCCTCTCAATTCAATTGATATGAACAACACCTGAAGGGTTCCAAATAATGGAAGCATATTCCACTCTTGAACGCACAAATGCTGAGAACACTGTGAGTCGTAAGTGTGGGTCCTTAAAAAGTATAGTGTTTCTTTTGACAAATCCGAACATTGCATATGCCTTCGGCAGAATGGCAAAAAGGACCCCAAGATCCATAATCTCAGTATATGGAGAAAGTGAGAACCGTGATGTTTCGCGAAAATAACTAAATTCGAGATTGTAGAACGACCGGGCATGAACCCGTGCTGATTAGGGTCAATATAAGTACGTATCAGGAAGGATAATTTTTTAACAACAATTCTCTCGAATAGCTTTGCAGTATTGCTTATTTTATCAATAGGCCTGTAATTAGAATCCTCAGACTTGCTTCCGCCTTTAGGAACCGGTAGAATTTTGGCAATTTTCCATCTAGAAATTAATTTACCCTGAGATAGCGAAGACGAGAAGATCATCTTAAGGGGTTGAAGAAGACTATGATAAAATTTTTTAAGAAAAAATTAAGAAACTCCATCAATGTCCTGCTTAATGGAGTCGTCAAATTGCGAAATAGCTTCGCAAATGTCCTCATCATTTATTTCAAGGGAACCAACATTACAAATTTCTGGAATATTATTTAGAATTTGCTGGTCATTCCAGTCACAAGCAGGCTCAAAATTGGCCGAAAAAAGGAAGCAAATAAGTTTGCAATATTTGTCCCAGAATTAGCGGTAGTATTGTTATATGACACAGCTGACGGTATGGAAGAATAAGATTTATTTGAATTAATAAAACGCCAGAACACATTTGAATTTGACTTTAAGCTATTTTCAATGTCGTAAATGTATTGATTATATAGATATTTATTAAGAAACTCAAATTCCCGCTTATGTTGTCTATATCTATCACGATCCACTCGATTACCCCATCTAATGAACTTGTTTCTTAGATTTTTATATTTCTGGAGACCTTTAGTATACCAAGGAAGTCTAAAGGAACCCCGTACCTTGGTTAAACAAGTGCTGCCAAGAGTATTTTTTAACGCGACAAGAAAGTTATTGTAGTTGGTGTCAATGCAAGCATTTGATAGCAAGGAAACCCAATTTATAGACGTGAGGCAATCACTTACGGCAACCAAGCTGGCATGATCAAAATTATACATAGGAATAAAGTTAACAACTGGTAAGAATTTATAAAATTCAATATTAAAGCATAAGGGCTTATGATGAACATCACAACTAGAAATACTAAATTTAGCAAGGCTTACCGAGGAATGAACAATAGATTTGATGAATATTAAATCTAGTAGCCTAAGCAAATCATTAAAAATATAATTTATCTGGGTGAGCCCCAAACTATAACAATCATCGATGACAATAATTTCATGTGGTTAGTGTACATTGCCATTGGCACAATAGCATGGGATTGCGGATCTCATGACCATACAACAGATCCCAAATTAAAATCTCCCGTCACAACGAGACCAACAGAGTTATCTATGCTGGCATGTAGGCTGGCAATGTTGTTCATATGCGCCTGATAAAGCGTAAAGTCACTTCCAGGGGGAATATAAGAAGCAACTATTACAGTCTTCCCAGACAATCCAAGTACATCAACAGCCAACTGGCCCAGAAGAGAGTTCTTGTTTGAAAGTACAGAAGGTACGGCGGACAGCCACGATGACGCCTCCACCTCTCTCGCACTTCATTCTGCTGAAGCCTCTATCCTTGCGATAGACATGGAATAAGTTAGTATCAAAGAACTCATTATTATTATTATGTCATTACCGCTGTTGGAAGTGCTCATGAAGACGGACTGAGTTTTGGTTCTCATTCCAGATATGTTTTGAAAATAAATTTTAAGGCAATTACTTCCAATTCTTTTGTCTGATGAATTCTCTGAAACCGTTTCCATAGCTACATACATAACGGAAGTCATCAAATGGTATCGTAAAATCCACAGGCAGCCTTTGCCTCGCAAGTCCAAAAAATCCATTCAGAGCCGTACGCAATATTCCAGTCCGGATACGTGTTGGAAGTGAGAGATTCGCACAATCGTAGAATACCTACTTGCAGATACTTCCAGAGTCGGTTAGTGCCCTTGGAAGCGCAATGCAGAAAGCTCATCATCAAAGATAGGCAATAGAAGAGAAACTTGTGGAGAGAGCAAGCGTCCGTTAAAAAGTAAGATTTTACAATCCCCGTTGGCAACCATGAGGAAGTGAGCGAAACTCCAAAAACACCGCTAAGCCGGCCGAAGCGTCGATGCAGCGGGAGGTAAAGGAAGCGCAACTCTGAAGAGAGCGCTGTATAGAAGCGGACCCTTTTCAAAATGGGAGCTGCTTAAAGAAAAGGGCAAAGTCATCTGATTTCGTTGTTGTTGCAAATATAGGTGCAAAGAGAGTGATAATTCAACGCAAACGCTCAGCCATCCATGAGTTGAGCATTGTTGCCATTTTAGCTTATTTCAAGCTAGATTTAGCATATTTTAAAATGTAATAGCTTGAAAAATACTTGAAATGCATATAGCTTAAAATCTGGCTTATTTCAAATTTCATTTAGCTAATTTCGGCTTAAAAAAATTTATAAAACGCCAGATGAAATTATTTCGTTGTTGGAACATTTCAAATAAGAAAATATTGATGAAATAGTATCCCAATTTGGAAAAATCCACCTTATTAATTGGGAAAAAAAGGAAATAACTATAGAGTTTTGGTCAGAAGTTTTGATGTATAAGGATGCTGGCCAAAACAAAGCTTTCGAGCAACTGGCGTTATTTGCTTTGCACATTCTTTCACTGCCATGGTCGAATGCTGCGGTTGAGAGGGTATTCAGCCAAATGAACATGGTCAAAACAAAAATGCGCAACAAAATGAATTTAAAAAGCTTGAACGCAATTTTAAGAATAAGGTTTGTTTTTAAATTTTAAAATTTTAAATTATTTAAAATATACTAAGTATTTTTTTTTATGTTATAGATATGGACTGCGACGTCATGGCAAATGTTGCCATGACTACATACTTCCAACGAAATACTTCGCTTTAGTCAGCTCATCCGCTAAATATATGGAATGAATGATGATATCAATAAAAGTAAAAAATCAACTATTTAAATGTTTTCCATGGTTAGCTTATTTTTAGCTTAATTTTTTTAATTTTAAGCTCATTCTAGCTTATTTTTTCTTCAATCTAGCTTATTTTATCTCTCAAAATCTGGCAGCACTGGAGTTGAGCGAAGCGGCGAGGCAACAGGAGATGAGAGAGCGAAACTCTGAAGAGAGCGCCGTGTTGTTGTTGTTGCGAAAATCGCTGCGGCTGCGCGCCTTGATTCGAAAGAACGATGTAGAGGGCGAGCGGCCTAAGCACCAGCTTATGCATTTTTTGTTGGTGATGAAGTTGAGAACTGCAGTTATAAATGATGCACGCCTATTGACAAAGGCGTTTGATTTGACAAAGTTTTGCTGCCTCAGGGCTAATTAAAATTAGGCTTGCTGGTATCCCTCATTTACTGGGATTAAAGGTATACTAGTTTATCGCATAAAATCGAAGGAACTGGCATTGGCGGCCACAAAAACAAATTTTCATTTTTTTTTATGCCGCATTTAGCCAGTGCTGGAAAATGCTGTTGTCAGTGCTGTGAACTTTTCACAAGTAGTGTTGAGAGCCAGAGTTGCCAAAGGCGATGAAAAAGGTCTTAACGAGATACGTTTTGCACAAATAGAACTATAAATTAGGCGGTAATAAGAGCAAAAACACGTATTAATTTAATTTAGTTTGAATAAATGTCTATCTTACCAGAACACAAAAGGGCGTGCTTAATATAAGTCCCAAGAAAATACTTGTTTTTTTCGTACCATGACATATAACATGGGCGGCGAAATTGCCAAAATGCCGAAGTCTAGAATCGAATCGATTCTAAGAACCAATCACAAAATAATTTGTAATAGGTCAAATATATTTTTGTAAAACAAAATTTGTAAAGCAATCATGTTCCTAAACCATTAAAGAATAAGGTAAAAATATCAACTGGACTTAAACTTGTCGCAATGTAAATTAAATCAATTAATTTCTGTGCTTGCCAATTCCTGGCGAATTAACAGAGGGAATTTAGAATCCATGTGGGTCTTTCGGAAGTGAATACTGGAACAGGTCTGGGAAATTTGAATCCGTGTCAATTTTTCGGAAGTGAAAACTGGATCAGAACTGTATAAAATATATTTACATATATCTTTCACATTCAAAAAATGTCTGCATCTGCTTTTTTGCGGAATACATATGTTCATAAGTATGTTTAAGCAATTTACGTTTTTACTTACCAAGTAACACGCCAGCACTGATACTATTGTCAGTTAGAAATTCTTTTTATAAGCATTTCTCATTTTTTTCCATTTTGGATCTGGAGCTTAAAAAATTGGGTCGACAAAAATCGAATTTTTTAAATTTGAAAAGCGGAATCGTTTGCCCATTTGTTGACAACGTTTGCCTACCGTTTAGAATTTTGAAATTCTAATATAATCAGTATTATTGGGCTCATCTTGTTTCCTTGTAAATTTTGTTTAAAGTCTTTTTAAAAACTTGTAAAATTTTCAAGTTTTAAAACTAAATGCCAAGATATTAAAAAAAAACTGCAAGTATACCAATATATATTATATTTTTATAATAATAATTAAAGTTTATATACCAATAAATATATATAATTTTTAATTTTCTTTTTAAGCCAAATAAAATTCTAAATATATATATATATATATATATATATATATATATATATATATACATATATATACAGGAGTTGGAAGAGGAAGAAAAAAAAAAAATATATATATTTATATATATATATATATATATATATATATACATATATATACAGGAGTTGGAAGAGGAAGAAAAAAAAAATATATATATTTATATATATATATATATATATATATATATATATATATATACATATACATATATATATAGGAGTTGGAAGAGGAAGAAAAACGCGGAAGCAGAAGCGAAGAGAGAAAAAGTGAAGCCTTAGGAAAAAAGCCGAAAAAGCCGACAGTGAAATATTTTGTATCTTTCATTACTAACTTTATATAATATTAATAAAAAGCAAGTTGAGATTAACCTATATATATATATAACTTAAAGAAATACATAAGATAATTTCAATTCAAGACACAATTTCTGAAAAATAAAATTTCTTATTGTGTTTTTTTTTTCTCAATAAGTATACTTCTTTACAGTGATTAGTGCTTCACACTAGTCGGCATAATTATTTTGACGAAAAACTAATGGTTCAAATTGTTATGTAACTTTTTAATGGTTTAATATCATTTTCTCAATGCAATTTTTTCTGTTTTACTTTGGGCTAATACAAACTTAAAAATAATGATGTTGAATTCATTATTTGTCATTTGAACTTAAAAAAATATAAGCTAAAGTAATTTTCATGTGGTGGCATAAGTATTTTGACAAGTAAATTTTAATATGAATATCAAAGTTTAAACTTAAAAAACCCAAAGGAAAAATAAATAATTTAGTAAAATATATAACTTCTTTTAGTTTCAACAACTTTTTGCAGGCGTTGCGGTACTGAATCGACCAAATTTTGGATGATTTCTAGAGATATCTCTTTCCAAAGAGAAGTAACCTCAGAAATTGTCTCCTTTCTGGTTTTATTCAACGATACTGTTCTTTTACGTTTTATAAGAGTCCAGACGTTTTCAATTATATTTAAATCTGGACTTTGAGGTGGCCAGTCCAAACTGGTAGCACCAACATCCTCCAAAAATGTTGTAATCTTCTATCCTGTTGCAAAATGAAGGATTGTCCAATAAGCCTGCTCCGGAACTAAACGCTTTATCATTTAAAACCCGCAGATATTGGCCTTGGTTCACCGAGCCAGTAAGTGCGCTCACTAATTGGTGTCTTAGCTGTCAAATTAAATTGATCTGCTGCGGATTGGGGCTTAAAAAAAGAAATCGGTCTTCACTGAGATCTGTTTTGCGCTTAGCACCCGATCTTCTTAAATTACGCATGTCAATATGCTTTTTAAACTTTTTAATTTGGTAGTGCACAGTTTGACGCTACACATTAAACTCATTGGCAATGTCTTTGACCGCTATTAAACTTTGCTACCGTTGAAGATCTGGTAACCAAGCTTAGCTCAGCCGTTTTACCCATGTTATTGACTAATTTTAATAACTTTCTGTTTTATTAACAACGTTTAATATTGCTCAACGTTAAACACATAAGCTCATTGATTCATGCGTGCTTAAAAGTGTGAAAATATTTTCATAAAGATGCTGGCAAAATACTTTTGCCACGCAAAAAACCGTTGTCTCATTGCACTCTTACCAGTAGAAAGAGAATGCAAAAGGTAAAGGAAATAAAATTTGGCATGCACATAGCTAAAAATAGATTCTTTGTTTTGCGCCTCATTTTCGAACCGTTATTTGACGATTTCAAGCAACGCTAAGTTCAATAGTCAAAAAAGAGTTTCCTCAAAATAATTATGCCGACTTGTCGCGCTAACATAAATTATATAACATTGTACATAGAAAACTTTTTTTTAAGCTTTTTACATTTTTTGGTGCACAGTGTTTATAAAGTGTTGGTGTGTGTTTTTGCTTAAATTGTTGTGAAGTTTTTAAGGATTTCTTCTCCCCGCCTTAGTGGATGTACTTTGCAGCGTTAAGAATCCATAATGTGTGGATGGAAGCCAGTTAGCGGTTGCAAGGAATGATCAGTGCAAAGACTCTGAATTTCTATGCCCGAGTTAAACGGAACGATGTGATTACTGTGGTAAAACAACGATGTGGCATAACGTAGCCGGATAATACTGCAAATAGTACAACATTGAATTGGACGACGGCTGAGGACGACCCGGAGTTCCAGATTATAGAACCAAAAAAAAACGGACCTTTGCCCATTCTTTACTTTAACCTTCATTTGGACGAAGAAGTGTGGAGACCAATTGCCCGTAAAGTGGATCAAAAAATGGAGTTACGAACAAAAAATTATCTGCATCCTAACTGGACGGATACTATTGCCAAGTACCTCTATACAAAAGTTCCACTGCCTTGTGCCTTCAGTTTTAAAAAAGCTAAAATATCGGACAAAGAGGATAGTGTATGGCTACGGATCGAGGGTCACTGCAGTGAGGGCAAGTCCACTTTTAAAGGACATTGCTTGGTTGAACCCGAACAAAATTCGGGCATCTTAATATCTGTTTCGGTACCAGATACACGAGGAATTCTACATGACAAAAAACGACGATGTACTGGATCCAGACGACTAGAGATAGGAAAGGAACTGATTTTGAAAAAAGCTGCGGTTTGAAGAAAGGAAGCAACCAAGGATATGAAATTGCCACACTTCGAAAACTTCGTGAAGAGGCCTTTAACATGTACCTAGAAACAACCAAGGATTGGGATCCAATTTCGTCATTATACCTCAAACAATATGAGGGTGAATTGGCAGGATGCATCTTGGATATCGGATTGGATGACATTTTCTGCATTTACTGCACAGGAGCTCAAATTAATACATACATATGTATCACGGATCAAAAATATAAAAAAATGTGTATTTCCAATCGCGAAACCAAACGGGGATACGAGTTATGTGTTTTTATACCAAATTGAGATGCATGGTGACGACAGTATATTTCTAGTGTTTCAAATGCTTTCGGCCATGCATGATACTGCTAGCATTCAATTCTGGCTTAGTCGATTTATTTCAAAATTTGGACGCTTTCCACCGGAGAATGTGTGCGACTTCTTTATTGACTGCGTTTAAAAGAATATTTACCGACTTGCTTCCGATGTCTCTCTAACGAGGAAAATATGCAACTGCCTCGAAGCTACATCTGACTTGTCATCCACCACCCACCTTATAAAAATGATGGGCCGAAATATCGTTTTTAAAGGAAAATTACCAAACGTAAAGGATTTTTCCATAAGATGCTACGATGTGGCTACGACATGCGACATGTGGCTACGACATGTGAAACTAAGAAAAGTTTTGCTCGGATGATGTAATCAATGCTGATTGTTGCGCTTAGCGAAGCCTCCGGGGAAAACATTGAAGGGGAATATCTACCAAGCGAAGAAAACGAAAAGTATATCCTCACCCGCATATTTTTCGCCTGAGTTGGTGCAGCAGCTTTTGAAATTGGGACGATACTTTATACTGTGGACAAATGTCATGAAGGACAAATTCTCCTCAAAGTACGATGTGGGTTCTTCGGCGCTGGTGGAAGCAATCTTCAAGGAGTTAAACTCGGACATGAGTATATTCAACCAAAACGAAAGTAAAAATATTGGATTACAGGACGGAGCTAATACAAAGTCCAGAGGGAAATACCTAAAGGAGTGTCCTTATGTGGATTTGCTGTACAATCGACCACATCGAAGAAAGAGGGATGAGATCTTGCATAACACGATCACGATCTTGGAACACGATCGATCCAATTCAAAAACACTTGCCCATTCGACTCCCTTGTGGAAATATTGTCGACAGCCTATACGGACAATTCTGTTTACAAGCGCCAGATGGACTCGATTTATACGGACAACCTAACAGTGGACTTTATTAAAAAACATGCTTCCGGGGGAATTTCTTCTGGCCTCTACTGCGATAGAGGATTGATATTATTTATAAGCCAAGTGCTAAGTGGAATACCCAGTGCTTCAATACGCCGGTCGCATGAATTAAGCGAGGTAAGTGAGGCGAACACCTCGAAGAAGTAATAAATAGATTGCAGCTTGTAGACGCTGAACAAGTAAGCATACTCGGCGTACATGGTGCAATGGTTGCATTCATAAAGGAATTTTTCTACAGATACAATGAAATATGCGCGAGATGCGGTGAAAAGCTCAGCCTTGAAATAGATCCAGGTCCTCATATCACCATTGACTTGGAATTCGCAATGGAAAGTACATTTCATAAAATATTTAAAACGGATGCAACAGGATCGGCAACATTACTGGAAGAAATTTCTGTGAAAAACAAAAGATATATAATATACTGAGCGGAGCCATTGCACGAACATAGGGCATTATATCGCACATTGCCGAAGAATAACTGGATTTTGGGGACTTCATAATGATATGTCCAGGAAGTGGCGGAAATCTACAGCATCGGATACTTAGATGGTGATCCACATAGTTATATATACTCGGGCCGAGTAGGGTCTCAGCCATACGGATTTATTATAATAATATACTATGTCAATATAAAGTATCTATTTAAAGAAATAAAATATACAGTTTTTGATTAAATAAACCAATTTTAATATTTTTATAAAAAAAAGCAAGTGAAACAAAGAACAAGTAAAAAATAGTACTTTTATTTTTTATAATTTTTTAGAGGTGGGGAAACGTTTTTTGGTAAAACTAATTTTTAGATTCTGAAAATTGATTTATGCCATCGGCAAAAAATTTTTGTTAAAAAACATATTTTTAAGAAGTGGGCAAGCGATTTTTTTTAAATTCTTAAGTTTTAAGAGGTGGGCAATCATTGGCAGTTTTTATTTTTTCGAAAAAACTGTTTTTATGCCTTCGGCAAATGATTTTTTATTGGGTAAAAAATTATGAAAACTTAAAAGTTCTATATTTTCTAAAGTTTTTACTTTTTCAAAGTTCTAAATGGCTAGCAAATGTGAGCAAAAGATTCTCTTGCGATTAAAATAAAAAAAATTTAAAAAGTCAACTTTTAGGTTTTCGAAAATTGAACCTCTCATATTTTCAAAACTGGAGGTGGCCAAAAAAACTAATTGGTGGGCAAAAATGGGCAACGATTCAGCTTTTCAAATTTAAAAAATTCCATTTTTGTCGTCCCAACTTCTTTGAGCTTGGATTCTGAACTCACAACGGAATTTTCCTCAACACAAGTTTTATGTCTTTCTTTGCGGAATTTACACTTGCCTTTGAGTAAAAGCGAGATATCAAGCTTTAACAGTTAGGAAGAAGCAATCGCTGGCAAACGACACTTTGACAGGCAGTGACAAGAAATCAACATAGTATACATACATATGTACATATTTCTATACTTATTAGTATGTTTGCATGTACATGTACTGTATGTTAATTGTTTGCAAAATGAAAATTGTAACACAAATTCAACTTAAACGTGAAAAAAATATATAAGTATATATTTAGATAAGTATGAGCTAAAGGTGTCAATAAAATAAATTACAAATTGTTACACAAAACGTAAAAGAGGTGAAGAAAACAATGAAACGTCACTTTTGACGCTGTCAATAAACTCTTTGCAAAATGCCAACACTGCTTTGAAAAACTATCGGGACCGAAAGCTCGAAAGCATATGATAGACGATCATATCGATCATTTCTAGAGTTCCTTGTCCTCATTCTTGCTAAACGTACTGATTAAAATATGATTCAGATAGTTTTTTTTCATCTTACGAATAGAAAAACAGCAAAAGAGTTGGCTGAAATGTTTAGTATAAAACTAAGAACAGTTTAAAACATTATCAACCGCGCGGAAAATGAAAACAGGCTGGAATTACACAGCTCAAAAGGCAGACCCAAAAAATTTTCTCGACGAGACTGTGCGCCAGTGTTAAAACAATTAAAACTAAACCGCAAACCAGCCTTTGAGAATTGTCGAGTGGCATTAAAACACACCGTTTGCCATGAGACAGTGAGGAAAGTACTGAATCGTCACAAGTACTCGTCATATGTGGCAAGGAAGTAACCCCTACTGTCTGAAGTAAATATTGAAAACGTCTTAAGTTCGGATTATTAAATTCCAACAATTCGCTGGAGTACTGGAATGATGTAATTTTTTGTGACAAGACCAAGATAATGTTCTATTATCATGACGGTTCCGTAAAAGTTTGGCGAAAACCAAATACAGCCAAAAAACATAGTGCCTACTGCTAAGTAGTTATATCATCCATTGGCGTTGGAAAGCTGCGTATATTTAATGATATAATGACCAATGAGTTCTACTTGGACATTTTACAGAACAAACTGACCAGAAGTTCCCAAAATGTTCGCTTCATTGATCCTCAGAAACAGCAGCAAACTCAAAAAGAAGCTGTACCAGGAAACGATCCGAAGCACAAATCCCATCTGTGTCGCTCCTGCAGAAAATTTATTGAGACGCCCGCCCAGAGTCCGGATCTCAATCTCAATCTCAATTTTTGGGCATTACTTCTAAACATGCCTTGATAAACAAACTAATTTATTCGATGTCAGGTCGCCTCAGGACAGTGGATGCTAATGGCGGGCCTTAGGCAAAAATATTTATTTTATTTTAATTAAACGAAACGGTATAACAATGATATTTATTTATACACAAATGGTAAGGGGCCATCTATGTATGAACTAATGGTATGAAAATTATAACCAAACGATGATATGGTTCAATATTTTTCATGTATAAACAAATTATTTGAAAATAAGACCAAACGGTTATTAAACCCGTTACTCGCAGAGTAAAAGGGTACATTGTATTTGTTGAAAAGTATGTAACAGGTAGGTTTCCGACCCCATAAAGTATATATATTCTTGATCAGGATCAATAGCCGAGTCGATCTACCCATGTCCGTCTGTTTCCTAAGCAGCGCAAGTTTATTTCAAAAAGGGGCCACGTCCACTCTAACGCCCACAAATCGTGAAAGTATGTACTGTCGTTTTGAGACATGTTAGAAGGTTGGGGTTGATTGTTGAGTGTGCGTTTCGGTCATATCTATCGGCAGTCCCAAACATTTTTAAAATGGAGCTTTTATTCTAGAAGTTATGGGGCATATGAAGTTCTCTGCCGCTGATCGGCCGCTGTTCTGCCGCTGCTAGCAGATGAGAGAGTGAGAAAGAGAGAGAGAGAGAGAGAATTACAGAACTGTTAGTGGGGTGTGGAGGTGCTGCGCGCGCTTAGCTTGTAGTGTTGGCTATGAAGTTTGACAGATGGCGCCACCTAAACTTCGATTGTTTTGTAGGGGAAATACTAAGGTTGAAGTTTGTTAGCTGTGTAACGGGTATCTAATAGTCGTTGAACTCGATTATAGCGTTCTTTCTTGTTTTTGTTATAAAAACGGTCGACTGTTTTAGTCATGTCCGTCCATCCATTTCTACGCAAACTGGTCTCTCAGTTTTAAAACTATCTGAATGAAACTTTCCCAAAAGTTGCAGTTAGAATATGAGTCGGAACGAAACGGACCGGACTACTATAGCATATAGCTCCTATTCAGCAATCGGGTAAAAAAGGAAAAAAAATTACAGCTTTGCTGGCTTTAATTTGTTTAATGTTTAGTTTTTCGAGACATAGTAATTTTTATTATCCATAATTACGATTTACATTTTATTAAAATCGGACGATTGTAAAATAATTAAAAAATTTTTCCTTTTCTATTTTGTACTTTTTTTATTTCTTTGTTTCCTTCTACCTGTTACCACTAACCGTACAACATATAGACTGGTCGTTTCATACAACGCATTTGGACACAAAAAAAAACGAATCGCGGGCATAGAGTAAGAACTATAATTCTTACTCTATGCTCTATGTGTGTGCGTTTATTTCATTTCGGCGCATCAAGAATATTTTGTCTTTTGCCACTTTTCAAACTTGGTACCCTAAGAATATGGGCGTATTTACTATTGGGTTATGATAAAAATATGAATATTATATGTTATAATACATTTTTTTTTTGTTTACAAATTCAAATCAGTGGTAGCAGTAAAATGTTTTACATATATGTATGTATTCCAATTTATAGAAATCAGTCCACTGAGATGAGAACAGGGTATATCGCAGTCGTGTCACTTAAAACACCGACTGCTCTTCAGTGGTTGAGAAAACTTCAAACTAAATCAGCTCTTGTCGATGCATACCTTACCGACGATTGCTTTTAAGGGGATCGGTCCTTTAGGACACTTGTTTTTAATGTTGTGTTTAGTGATCTTGGGTGTTTTATTTTTTAATGATTCGCAGCATAAAAATGAGAATAAGAATGAGAGCAAAAAAACCGAACGCACACGAAGTGCATGGACCTGCTGCTGTGAGCACGAGGGGCCTCCCGCGATCCGTTTTTTTGTGTCCAAATGCGTTGTATGAAATGACCAGTCTATATGTTGTATGGTTAGTGCTGTTACATACCTTTTAAAGAATACAATATATTCTTTAACTCTGCAAGTAAAGGGGATAAATAGGGCTAACTTCTTCCTTCAAGGGTTAATTTGTTGCAGAATTATTACTTTATATCAATTGCCATTTCTTATAACCTTTATATAATTTTTAACAAAATTTCGTGCCTTTTATGGGAAAACTTTTTCCCCATACATGCAGAAATGATAATGGTACCCAATCAAAACAACGGTTCATAAAGTATTTTGTCCACAGTATTCAAATAAATACCTTGACATTGCTTAAGCTTCAGAAGCACGAAATAAATTTTAAAAAAAGACCATCCCAAGGAAAAACAGCCGAGCCGACAAAATGAATAACCTTTTAAACAGAGCAATGAGTTCCTCAAATCCTTTATTAACAAAAAAACCCCTTTTGAAAAAGAGTATTTGATACTCTTGAGATAATCTAAAACAATGATAGATCAGAAAAATACGGTGAGGCACGCACTAATTTTTATTGATTAAGACGGGTATTCATTTTGTTCAAATTTCAGTTCATCCAGCGTGAAATATTAATCGGCCTAAAAAAGAAAGTTTAAGGTTAGTTTTCCATGGTTTTTAATTTGTGTACGGCCTACATTTACAAGCGCCAATGGGGAGACCTCGAAATTGGTAGCCAAGACTCGCTCCGCAGGCGTCCAATAAAAAACACAAATAATTTTGTAGTAAAGCTAACACACACGGCCCTCTCCGCGACTTTTTGGCAACGGCAATTCATGCCAGTAAAAAATTCCCTTCTTTTTTCCTCTCCAGCTGAAGAATTCAAATTAGAGTTCTGTTTACAATCGAACGCCATCGCCACCCCTCTCTTTGAACAAGAGATTTATTGAATTGCTCTACCCGCCGTCAACCCCATCCACTGAAACCCGGTGAAATTTTTATTGCTAACGATCGGTGCTTTGTTTTGGCTCTTAAGACAATTTCAATTCGCACAGTCTCCCCTCAAACAAACAGCGAACTCACCTGCAGTACAGTTTTTTGGGGAATGGCCCACATGTTCCTGAAACCCTTCTGAAGTCTAGCATGTGTACAGGCCGTACGGCCAACAGGCGGGCCCGCTCGGTCCGCAGCCTTTGGGCCCACCGCAGCAAGAGTAGCTGCAGGGTCCCAGCGACAAGGCGCAGGGACCGCACCAAGGTCCGCACCAGGGTCCGCAGGGTCCCGAAGGTCCGTAGCCATAAGGACCGCACCCAAAGCCACACATGATTTTGCTGTTGATGCTGTAGATGGGGAAGCTCAAACGAAATCTATCTCGAGGTTGGTTTATTGTACACTCACCTAAACTTCACGGATAAAGGAACTGAAAATCTATTTGTGGAAACTGTAGATTTTGTCAGTGAAATTTTATTCAGAGATTTTCAGCCCTTGTTTGCGGCCTGACCCGAGAGCTCTAGATAAAAATTACTACTGAACTGTGTGGCAATGGGGGACCTGCTGTCATGCATTTTTCGGTTCAAAGTTTGTTTCAAAGCATACTAAGTTTTGTTTGTTTTACCGACCGAATTAAGAATATATATTCTTAGTCGGGATCAATAGTCAGCTTGATATAGCCATATCCGTCTGTCCGACTGTCCTTCTGTCCAACTCTGCTCTTCGGCAGAACACTATCCTAAGCTAGACTTCGATTGCTATACCCTTGCAGAGGGTATTATAATTCCGACCCTATAAACAATACATATTCTTGGCTAACCAGTATATCGCCATCTACAAAATAGCCATTGCATTTTTGAAACTACAACATTGTGTATACCCTTGTAATTTTAGTCAGAAGATTGCGACTCCGCGGAGGAGAAATTTCCGACACTTCAAGTTTATTTCTTCTTTCTTTCTTAAACAGAATCAATGGGAGAGTCGATCTGTCTTTCTATTGCAGGTAGTATATAGGTCGGAACGAGCCGGATCGGACGACTATATCATAGAGCTCCCAAATCAGAAAAATAAATCAAACAAATTATATTACTTTAAATTTTTCTTTACGTTTTGTTTGAGATATAGTAATGGTTAAATATTTCAGAATTACGGTTTAAGTATTATACAAATCGGATGACTACATAATTATAATCATAATCATAATCCCTGTATCCCATAGGAACAATCTGGAAAATATCACTGTTTACGGCCGCCCAAATAGTGGAGATGAGTACCGAAAAGTGTGCGCATGGAGTCTACTGTACATAGCTGCAATATTGAAAATCAGCAAAGAAAAGTTAGATTTTAACAAATGACATGGCAATCAATATCTATTGCTTTTTAAGTATTTGTGCGTACTAAGACTTTGAGAAAGTCAATTGGTTCGGGAGAAATGGGCGTGAAAGTGCGAAAATTTTGGTTTCCCATATTGGAGTTTTTGGGTCCAGTGGACCAGAAATCGTTTATGGCATGGTTGTACTCCGGCCTTAAATATGACAACTTTTCTCTCAGCTTTTAAGCTACCTGCATAAAGCCTTCCTAAAAGTTGGCTTCCTATTGCAGATAGTATATGGTAACGCTTCTATTATTTCTAAAATCGAGACAAATTTTTGAATATTTGAGGTGAAAATCATTATATAATTGATAATCGTTGATGTACTATAAACAATACAAACTAATGCGTGGAATTCAAAACTACTCTCATCCGTCCACAGGACTTAACGCCAAAATGAAGCGGACTTGGTGATGTACCTTTTCGCGAACTCCAAACGCTTTAGTTTATTTTTTGGGGTGACAAAAGGTATTGGCTGTGCAATATATGTTTTCATATTTGCTTCAATCAAACGCCTGCGTATTGTTCTCTCACTTATGAAAGTGGATGCAGTCTTATTCCACTCCAAGGATACAGCCTTTGGTGTTTTTAGAGAATCCTTCTTAAAAGCACGGACGATAAGACGGTCGGCATCAGCACCTGTCTTTCGATTTCGGCCTTTACGGCGAACATTGATCACATTGTTACATTTTTTATATTTATTGATTTGGTAATAAATGTTTATTACGGAAAAACCCAACTTATATTTGATCACAATTTCTGATCTTATTTTGGTGCTCAGCTCAGATTTTTTAACCATTTTAAATATTAAAAAATTGATTTTATGCAATATTAACGACAATAATATTCTTGAAAAACACTTTTAGCAATGACAAATATATATGCCGCTGCAAAAATAGTTGCTGGCTGGCATTCTTATCAGCAGAACGAAAGAACATAAGATAATTGTTCGTCAATTTTTCCATATTTACAGTTATAAATTTGCACTTCTCTTTTATCATCATTTTCGGTTCTAATAATGCACAAGTACTTAGTTAAAGAGTCTAATAGTCAAATGAATACTATTACAAAATATATATGCCGACCAGTGTATAAGGATCGTCAAATTCTTTCGACCATCGCTTTATAAACCCAAAAACACTCATATCTTTGTTACCAGTAGACTTTATGTGACAGTCGAATTTTAATTTCGCATATAATTCGAAATTTAGATGTTTTAAAGAATATTTAACTTTTGCATTAGTTGAAAGGGTATACAACTTTCGAATTTAGAGGAAAATTATCATATCTTTACTGTTTTTAAACACATAAACATATATGTATATAAACATATATCAAAATATTGTTGTTTAAAAAAATATTTAATTATTGTAGTATCTGGAAGGCTATACAAACTTCGGCTTGCCGAAGATTGCCACCTCTCTTATTTTTCATGAATTTTTCTGTTGTATATATATATGTATATAGCTTCAATATTATATAGTCGTCTTTCCGCAATGGAGAGACAACTTACGGACGGACACGGCTAGATCGACTCTCCTAGTGATGCTGATCAAGAAAATATACATTTGCAACATACAGTCGAAAATGTCTTCTTTACTGCGTTGCAATCTTCTGACTGAAAATTCAAAGACGGGATTGACGGCTTGGAAGACTTTTCTGAGTGTATGGTGGGAAATCTGAAAAATCATCCATTATGCGGTGCGAATTGTGTTCCAGCATGACAACGCAATTCCCATACATCTTTGCTGGCTCGTTTTAATGCATCTACCTTATAGTCCTGATATCTGTTATTGGCTATGCAACATTTTTTCGATGGGCAGAATTTAGTTAAAGAGAGGCTTGTAAATATAGAATCGCAGAGATTATTGCCAAAATCTAAGATCGAATTTCTTACTTGTTGTGCCGTGGCGAACTTATTTTTTTTGGACCATATTCTTAAATTTATATTTTTCGGTGTTGAATTAAAAACAGAAACAAGAAAGAACGCTATACAGCCAACAAACTTCAACCTTAGTATTTCCCCTACAAAACAATCGAAGTTTAGGTGGCGCCATCTGTCAAACTTCATAGCCAACACTAGAAGCTAAGCGCGCGCAGCACCTCCACACCCCACTAACAGTTCTGTAATTCTCTCTCTCTCTCTCTTTCTCACTCTCTCATCTGCTAGCAGCGGCAGAACAGCGGCCGATCAGTGGCTAATCAGCGGCAGAGCACTTCATAATCCCCATAACTACTAGAATAAAAGCTCCATTTTAAAAATGTTTGGGACTGCCGATAGATATGACCGAAACGCACACACAACAATCAACCCCAACCTTCTAACATGTCTCAAAACGACAGTACATACTTTCACGATTTGTGGGCGTTAGAGTGGACGTGGCCCCTTTTTGAAATAAACTTGCGCTGGTAGATCGACTCGGCTATTGATCCTGATCAAGAATATATATACTTTATGGGGTCGGAAACCTACCTGTTACATACTTTTCAACAAATACAATGTACCCTTTTACTCTGCGAGTAACGGGTTTAATAACCGTTTGGTCTTATTTTCAAATAATTTGTTTATACATGAAAAATATTGAACCATATCATCGTTTGGTTATAATTTTCATACCATTAGTTCATACATAGATGGCCCCTTACCATTTGTGTATAAATAAATATCATTGTTATACCGTTTCGTTTAATTAAAATAAAATAAATATTTTTGCCTAAGGCCCGCCATTAGCATCCACTGTCCTGAGGCGACCTGACATCGAATAAATTAGTTTGTTTATCAAGGCATGTTTAGAAGTAATGCCCAAAAATTGAGATTGAGATTGAGATCCGGACTCTGGGCGGGCGTCTCAATAAATTTTCTGCAGGAGCGACACAGATGGGATTTGTGCTTCGGATCATTTCCTGGTACAGCTTCTTTTTGAGTTTGCTGCTGTTTCTGAGGATCAATGAAGCGAACATTTTGGGAACTTCTGGTCAGTTCGTTCTGTAAAATGTCCAAGTAGAACTCATTGGTCATTATATCATTAAATGTACGCAGCTTTCCAACGCCAATGGATGATATAACTACTTAGCAGTAGGCACTATGTTTTTTGGCTGTATTTGGCTTTCGCCAAACTTTTACGGAACCGTCATGATAATAGAACATTATCTTGGTCTTGTCACAAAAAATTACATCATTCCAGTACTCCAGCGAATTGTTGGAATTTAATAATCCGAACTTAAGACGTTTTCAATATTTACTTCAGACAGTAGGGGTTACTTCCTTGCCACATATGACGAGTACTTGTGACGATTCAGTACTTTCCTCACTGTCTCATGGCAAACGGTGTGTTTTAATGCCACTCGACAATTCTCAAAGGCTGGTTTGCGGTTTAGTTTTAATTGTTTTAACACTGGCGCACAGTCTCGTCGAGAAAATTTTTTGGGTCTGCCTTTTGAGCTGTGTAATTCCAGCCTGTTTTCATTTTCCGCGCGGTTGATAATGTTTTAAACTGTTCTTAGTTTTATACTAAACATTTCAGCCAACTCTTTTGCTGTTTTTTCTATTCGTAATGAAATAATAATAATAATGAAAATATACTAACTGAATCATAATTTAATCAGTACGTTTTCCAGGTATTGCAAACAAATCTAGTTAAATAAAAACGTGACTTGATCCGACGAAAATTTTAGTAAGAACGAGGACAAAAAACTCTAGAAAAGATCGATATGATCGTCTATCATATGCTTTCGAGCTTTCGGTCCCGATAGTTTTTCAAAGCAGTGTTGGCATTTTGCAAAGAGTTTATTGACAGCGTCAAAAGTGACGTTTCATTGTTTTCTTCACCTCTTTTACGTTTTGTGTAACAATTTGTAATTTATTTTATTGACACCTTTAGCTCATACTTATCTAAATATATACTTATATATTTTTTTCACGTTTAAGTTGAATTTGTGTTACAATTTTCATTTTGCAAACAATTAACATACAGTACATGTACATGCAAACATACTAATAAGTATAGAAATATGTACATATGTATGTATACTATGTTGATTTCTTGTCACTGCCTGTCAAAGTGTCGTTTGCCAGCGATTGCTTCTTCCTAACTGTTAAAGCTTGATATCTCGCTTTTACTCAAAGGCAAGTGTAAATTTCGCAAAGGAAGACATAAACATTTTTCGAAAATATAAGAACTGCCCATGTTTGCCTACCTCTTAAAATTTATGTATTTAAAAAAAAATCGTTAGTCTACTTCTTCAAAATATGTTTTTTTAACAAAAAACGTTTGCCCATCTCCTAAATCTTTCTTCTTCCGACAGAAGTCGTTTGCCAATCCATTAAAAATAGTTTTTTCGAAAAAAAAAACTGCCCATGTTTGCCCACCTCTCAAAATTTTATTATCTAAAAAAAAATTGTTTGCCCACCTATAAAAATTAGTTTTTTAACAAAAAACGTTTCCCCACCTCCTAAAAATTAAAGTACTATTTTTTACTTGTACTATGTTTAATTGTTGTCTTTTTATACAAAATTTAAAATTGCTTTATTTAAACAAAAACTGTATATTTTATTTCTTTAAATAGATACTTTATATTGACATAGTATATTATTATAATAAATCCGTATGGCTGAGACGCTACTCGGCCCGAGTATATATAACTATGTGGATCACCATATAAGTATCCGATGCTGTAGATTTCCGCCACTTCATGGACATATAATTATGAAGTTCCCAAAATCCAATTATTCTTCGGCAATGTGCGATATAATGTCCTATGCTCGTGCCTGTTAAAGAAATGAATTCAATGGCTCCGCTCAGTATATTATATATCTTTTGTTTTTCACAGAAATTTCAAGTGGTTCTTCCTGTAATGTTGCCAGTTCTGTTGCATCCGTTTTAAATATTTTATGAAATGTACTTTCCATTGCGAATTCCAAGTCAATGGTGATATGAGGACCTGGATCTATTTCAAGGCTGAGCTTTTCACCGCATCTCGTGCCATTTTCATTGTATCTGTAGAAAAATTCCTTTATGAATGCAACCATTGCACCATGTACACCGAGTATGCTTACTTGTTCAGCGTCTACAAGCTGCAATCTATTTATTACTTCTTCGAGGTGTTCGCCTCACTTACCTCGCTTAATTCATGCGACCGGCGTATTGAAGCACTGGGTATTCCACTTAGCACTTGGCTTATAAATAATATCAATCCTCTATCGCAGTAGAGGCCAGAAGAAATTCCCCCGGAAGCATGTTTTTTAATAAAGTCCACTGTTAGGTTGTCAGTATAAATCGAGTCTGGCGCTTGTAAACAGAATTGTCCGTATAGGCTGTCGACAATATTTCCACAAGAGAGTCGAATGGGCATGTGTTTTTGAATTGGATCGATCGTGTTCCATTTCTCCGCCGTTATGCAAGATCTCATCCCTCTTTCTTCGATGTGGTCGATTGTACAGCAAATCCACATTAGGACACTCCTTTAGGTATTTCCCTCTGGACTTTGTATTAGCTCCGTCCTGTAATCCAATATTTTTACTTTCGTTTCGGTTGAATATACTTATGTCCGAGTTTAAATCCTTGAAGATTGCTTCCACCAGCGCCGAAGAACCCACATCGTACTTTGAGGAGAATTTGTCCTTCATGACATTTGTCCACAGTATAAAGTATCGTCCCAATTTCAAAAGCTGCTGCACCAACTCAGGCGAAAAATATGTGGGTGAGGATATACTTTTCGTTTTCCTTCGCTTGGTAGATATTAACCTTCAATGTTTTCCCCGGAGGCTTCGCTAAGCGCAACAATCAGAATTGATTTCATCATCCGAGCAAAACTTTTCTTAGTTTCACATGTCGTAGCCACATGTCGCATGTCGTAGCCACATCGTAGCATCTTATGGAAAAATCCTTTACGTTTGGTAATTTTCCTTTAAAAACGATATTTCGGCCCATCATTTTTATAAGGTGGGTGGTGAATGACAAGTCGGATGTAGCTTCGAGGCAGTTGCATATTTTCCTCGTTAGAGAGACATCGGAAGCAAGTCGGTAAATATTCTTTTAAACGCAGTCAATAAAGAAGTCGCACACATTCTCCGGTGGAAAGCGTCCAAATTTTGAAATAAATCGACTAAGACAGAATTGAATGCTAGCAGTATCATGCATGGCCGAAAGCATTTGAAACACTAGAAATATACTGTCGTCACCATGCATCACAATTTGGTATAAAAACACATAACTCGTATCCCCGTTTGGTTTCGTGATTGGTAATACAACACTTCCAGTTGCGTCGACACACTTTTTTTACCCTTGCAGAGGGCAGTGAAAAAGACATCTCCGACCCTATAAAGTATATATATTCTTGATCAGCATCACTAGGAGAGTCGCTAGCCATGTCCGTCCGTACGTCCCAACCGTCGACAACTTTCCCAAAAGTTGTCTCTCTATTGCAGGTAGTACATATTTTAAGAAAACCAAACATAACTTAAAGCCTACAGAAGGCGTTCTTCTAATTGATTTTGCGGAGAACCATCTATTGACACACCAAAATGAGATAAAAAGAGCTCATTTCAGCTACAACGAGGTAACAATTTTTACCAGCGTTGCTTGCTTGACTTGTACCTTTTAATAAGTGATAAACTTTTTAAACATAATTTTTGAAGTTAAACCAATTTTTGGACAATTTTCGAAAATGTTAATATTTTCTGATAGCATCTGCTCAAATTTTAAATCAAATTGGAAGTGTTAGTATTGAATGGAATTCCATTTTTGCTAGTTCTTACAGAAAGGGAGCTCAAGACGGAAGTGGAGCCGAAATTAAAAGAATAGTGTTGCCAAATATCAAACATTGTGTTACCCGATGCATTTTCTTTTCCTCAATGTGCAGAACAACATTATTGAACAACAATTTAGAGAAGGCGAGATGTCAATACTCGGGTACGGCCCACACGTATGGTGGTCCGGCTTTCTGGCTCGTCGGCAAATGTGGTAGACTTTAAAGGTGCCATACCTTGAGACCTACAGCATATTTATTTTATTTAAAAACGTGTATAAACGAACCTAAATACAAAACTACTGCGGAAGGAGAGACATTTACGTAGGACTGACACACACTGGAAAAAGGTCATGTATTATAAAGTAAAAACCGGCTGAGGTCCGCGGCTGACTCCGGCCCTTTTCTTTGCCCAAGTTCATGGCCCCTTTTTAAGTGTTGAGGTTGGCGTTAGTTAGCGGGGATCAAAAAGTAAAATAATTTAAGTACACATAATGAAGTTTATTAAAGATAAAATATTAAGAACAAGAAAGGAAGCAAACTTCGGCAAGTCGAAGTTTATATATCCTTGCAGCTATTGCAAAAATTGAATATTCTTGAAAACATTAAAATTATCATTTACTTGCGTATATGCTTAAAAACATTGAAGCTATAATGATTTGCAGCTCAATTATTCGATAGTTCATATGGCAGCTATATGATATCGTTTTCCGATTTTAATAAAATTAAAAGCGTAATTCTTAACTGTAAAATTATTAATAGCCCTAAAAGAATTTTTGAAAATATAACAAAATAGAAAATTTTTTTTAATATTTTTATTGTTCTTATGGGAGCTTAATGTTATAGTCGTCCGATTTTCAATAAATTTAAATAGTAAATCTAAAATATTTAACCATTATTACATGTCGAAGAAATAAAAAAATTAAAAAACAGCAACTTATAATTTTTTTTGTATTAGTTTTTCCTATTGTTCCTATTATGTACTATCTGCAATCGAAAGACAACTTTTGGAAAAGTTTTCTTTAAAACTGAGATACTAGTTTGCGTAGAAACGGACGGACAGACGGACATAGCTCGATCGACTCTCCTAGTCATGCTGATCAAGAATACATATACTTTATGGGGCCGGAAATGTCTCCTTCACTGCGTTGCAAACTTCTGACTGAAATTATAATACCCTTTGCAAGGGTATAAAATGCAACTCAAATTGTAAAAAACGAACTAAAATTTTAAATAATAACAAAACAACATTTTATTTTAACAGTTTTATTTTGTTTTTAATTATCAAGGCTTTTTAATTATTTCTGCAATTAGAAAAATCGAACTCAAAATACAATTACTTTATTGTATTGAATTGTAAATGTATCATAATCTTACTATTGTCAACAGTGAACTGTTTCCTATGGGAGCAATACGATTTAGTCGTCCGATCTGGCTAATATACTATCTCCAATAGAAAGACAACTGAGCGGACGAGGACATTGCATGTAAGTATTCCTAAGAATTTATTTTATATTATGTACTTATTATTTTTTTTGTTATTTATCTGTACAACAGGGCACAAGGTCGCCCTTTTTGTGCTCTTAATTACATATTGGGGACTAATATCTATCCCAGTTTCTGGTCATTAATATTCTATCCAAGTTAGCCACCAAAACAATGTAAAATAATGGGGAAACTTATTGCAGCCCTGCTTACAAGTGGTTCGTAAAACAACACACAAAGTGCGAAACAAATGTTTTATACTCGTAATTTTTTGATAAACACAGTGAAATGTAATGTATTTTATTTTCAAATAGTGTAAAGTATAAAACACTCAAGTATTTTATTATTTTATATTTCGTACATTATTTTTACAGTGAACATTTCACTACATTTCAGGACAAATTGTATAACATACATTTCAGTACAAAATTATTTTTTGAAGTTGAAAAAAAGCAGATGAATTGGCACAAACAAAAATAAAGTCGTATTGAACTACCATTAAGAATTCGCGATCTGCAATTTAAATATAAGTTTTGTATCTAAAAGATGTTGTTAAATTTGGTGGGCAATGCCAACTTAAAGTGCGATTTAACTACTCCGGAGTTGGATTACTCAAAACCGGAGTCGTCAGGTTTTTTTTTTTTGACAAACCGAACCAATAACCGGATCGCCGGTTTACATCATAAAAAATAAACCGGAACCGAACTAAAACCATTTTTTTCTTTATTGTGTTCAATTCAAAATAAAAATATAAACTTTTTGGAATTGAATTTTGTATTACCAATTATACGGGTATGACATTACATTGTTCGTCTCATTCATTGAAACTCAGAGACAGAGACAACTATATGGATACTGCTTGAGATTTTTTGATTATAAAATCGCATATACATTATAACTTTTGGTTAATTTTGAACAAATATATGAAACATTATTAAAAACACCAAATCTGAACAATAAACAATTTTTTTTCTGCCAATTTTGAATTTGAAGAACTTAAGCCCTTACGAAGCCAAGTGTATATACTTTATAGCGTCGGAAATGTCTCCTTCACTGCGTTGCAAACTTCTGACAGAAATTATAATACCCTCTGCAAGTGTATACAAATTTTCAAGTAACCTTTTTTTTGGTTACCAATAGAAAATATGGCTGAAATTCTTTTAACCAATTTACTGCCGCCTCAAATGTTTTTTCCAGGAATGTGCTGTGTCTAAATTTATCTTTTGAGGTTGACGGTGGCAGACGAAAAAAAACTCAAAAAAATTGACTACAATAATAAAATGTTTTTGACGAAATATTCCCGATCCATTTTGATGCCACTTTTGTTGAACGCGTCCCAAAATATAGCTGAAAACATAAATATTTTTATTCATAATTTTACATTATTAAATATTAAATATACATACATATACATTATTGATATTGATAACATATAGTTGCAAGTTGGCGGGTTAAATTTGTATTGTTTTCCATTTCTCAACAAGCCCAGCTGACCAACAGTAAGACCGCAGCAAACACAGTTCCGATGAATTCCCAAAACTTCGGACACACTAGAAAGAATAAAGTTTCTCGCTGGCGAAACTGTTTTTAGATCTGAGTACTAGACTTTGTTCTTTGCGCCAGGGCCTGATGAACGCTTACCCAGAGTTCATCCTAGACGGGTGGCAACGCTTTGCAATTTTCTGGTATTTTTTCTTCGATCTGAGCACCGCGGCGAGAACATACGAAAAGTGAACGCCGGTTATTTGCCTCCCGCTCTCTCTTATAGCTGACGAACATATTCTGACGATATAATAACATTCGAAATTGGTATATTTGTGCGTCCCACGTAAGGTCACACTATGCTTAAGCGGTAAAAATGAGCGAGATGGACGCTTGTAAGTGCAATTTTAAATACTAATAGCGAATCGATAAACACAGCTAACTTTATAGCCGTTGATTTGAGCACATCCATGTGCGACGTGGACGAGTCCATGCTGAACCACAACGTGAGCTTCAGCAGCACAATGGTTACGTCCGCCGGCGATATTACGGTGCCCAAACTCAGCGTAACCCTCTCAGAGGCGGAGATATTGAAGCTGCGCCTGCCACAGCCAGCGAGCGACGGAGCCTCCCTGGATGCATCTGTGCCCATGGAGACGAGCCTGGAGGCCCGATCTGCGCAGGAGTACGGGGAGGAGGAGAGTGGGCGAGTCATCGACATAGATGAGACCGTGGAGCGGACGTCGGCCGATGTACAGGCTCCTGAAGGGGCACCACTGGAGTTCTTCCACGGCAGACTCGTGGAGCTGGGGCGACGGTGCTGGACGTCGTCGGTGGAAGCCCAGCACTACACCAAGGGCTGCTACTGGTCCCCGGACGGCACCTGCCTCCTCGTGCCCATCCACCTGGACGGCATGCACGTCATGGAGCTGCCCGCCGATCTCTATTCCACGCCAACGGTGCAGCAGTCGCGTCACCTAACCAAACTCCAGTCAGCGGTGCACGTGCCCGAGGGCGGAACCGTTTACGACTGCGTCTGGTTTCCGCACATGAACAGCCAGCAGCCGGACTCCTGCTTGTGAGTAGACTACCAGCTGGAGACCTGTCCAGACCCTAATCCCGACTCCATCTTGCCAGTTGGCTCGCCACGCGGCAGCACGAGCCCATTCACATGTGGGACGCCTTCGACGGCTCACTGCGTTGCAGCTACAGCGGGTACGATGCTGTGGACGAAGTCATGGCGGCCATCTCCTTGGCCTTCTCCCACGACGGCCAAAAGGTCTACGCAGGGTACAAGCGATGCATCAAGATCTTTGACACCAGCAGGTGAGCAGGCACTGGCACTGGCACTGTGTTTCGTTCCCCAGTTAGCCTTTATCCCCTTATCAGGCCCGGACGACTGTGCGACGATTACCCCGTAAAGTTTGCCATCTCCTGCATTGCCCAGAACAGCGAGCACTCCCACACCCTGACCTGCGGCAACTGGCACGGCTATGTCCAGCACTTCGACCTGCGCTGCAGTCCAAAGGAGGGTCCGCTCTTCACGTTGGGCGGGCACAAGGGCGGCATCACTCAACTGCGTTACGCCGGGAACTGGTGCCACCTTTTCAGCGGAGCTCGCAAGTGCGGCAAGATTTTGCAGTGGGACATGCGCAACTACAAGAAGCCGCTGGTCGAGTTCCAGCGCCATGTGGACACCAACCAGCGCATTCAGTTTGACCTCACGACCGACTGCCGTTGGCTCACGAGCGGCGACACGCGAGGAGTCCTGAATGTTTGGGACCTCACGGGAGTCGGTGAGGCCTCCGTGCTGCCGCTGCACTCGGACTGCTGCAACGGAGTGGGCCTAAACCCAGTGTTGCCGGTTCTGGCCACCAGCTCGGGCCAGTATCACTTCACAGACCAAAATGCCGAGACGGACAATGCCACTTTAAACGGTTCGGCCACAGTTGTGGAGGGAGTGCCTCCCGAGACGAGTCCACATCAGCCGGAAATGGTCTACGAGAACGCTGTGGTCTTGTTGTGGTGCGGCAAAGTGCAGCTTTCTGAACACTGAGGTAGTTGAGTAAATAATACAAAAGACGTCTTTATTCTTGAATAGATTTTGAAATACTAGAGCATCGTGACCTTGGTGAGCCGGGGTTGCAGACTGTTCACCTGCAAGGATTTTGGGAGTCAGAATGGGTTTCTCTACAAGCGGGCCGCACTCACCTAGAAGCGCTTGAGGAACTCCTCGGCACAAGTGCGGGCCCTGGCGTTGACCGCCAGCTTCATCTCGCTTATCTCCTTGTCGATCTCCTCCATGAAGCTTATGACGAAGTCCACCAGCTTGTGCTTGTACATCTGCTCCGTGTGAAAGTTCGTGATCAGGAAGCTGATGTCGTAGCCCTCGATGGGCTTGCGGCGCAGAATGACAAAGGACTCGGCGCGGCGCATCATGAACCGGGTGAACTTGTGGCAGAGGATGCGCTCGATCTCGTCCGCCTGCTTCACAGCGATGCTCACGCGCACCGAGTTGATCGAGGGCTCAATCAGGACCTTCTCGCGCTCGTTACGCGACACCACGACGGGCGTGAGGACCAGTTCCTTGCTGGAGCAAATCTCCACCTCCGGCTTGTTGTGGCGCTCCACCACCTGCGAGGGGAAGTCCTGCAGGCACATCGCCGCCGTCAGCGAGTGGCGCACTGCGGTCAGGTAGGGCTTCAGGGTGGCTGCCATTGTGTCAAGGACTCGGTGTCTGTTGTCTGTTATCTTGCACTTTTTACTTAATTTATTGTGATTCACACCCTCGAAATTAATCTGCCAGAAAGTATGACCTTGCGCCGCTACCGAGGCAATACCAAAAATACCTATGCCTAACGTTTCGTGATAAACCAATAATTAGGGTATTCCTTAATCTTTTCATTTCACTGAGGTGGCTGTCAGCTGTTCTATACAAATTCAAATTTCAGCATTTGAGCGACCTTCTACGCTGTTAAATAGGTGAAAACCATTTGAGTCTGTATTTTCATTAATAATCATTATACACTGTGAAATCAAAACAATCTTCGGATAAACTTCCGAAAATCCCCAACGCCCGACTATTTTCAAACTTTATCAAAAAAAAAATTTAACAAATGTTGGATTTCTAGTTGAAATATACATTTTTGGTTTTGTGACTTTTTTACGAGAAAAATAAAATCAGTTTACAGTGTTAACTTCACACTCAATAATATATATATTTTTTTTTTATTTAAATTAACGTTTTATTATTGTTTTTTATTTTGTTGTATATTATTTATATTCAGTGGTACAAGATTTCGTTTGTTCTTTTTTTATGTTTAACTTTTGGTATTATGTATATCGCATATCGATAACGTTTACGAAACCGATTCACGAACGAATTATTGTATCGATAAGCATTAAACAAGTTTGCTCATCCCTATCTAGGTGATGTGGCCAGATTCGACGCTCGTTTAAAATGACGGCTAGAAAGCTAACTTACTATATTGGTAGATATCTCGTTAAATAATAACTTTACCGAAAAAGTCACTTAACATAAAATGTGTATTTCAATTAGATTCTTCTTCTTTTGTTTGTATGTCAGTCTTGTCGCAAGTTTGACCTATTGATTTGTAATCAGGACCCCAAAGTACATGGATCCTGAAAGTTTGAAATTATCGGACGTTGGGCTTTTCGGAAGTACAACGGTTTTTCTAAGATTCAAAAAAGTTTGTAATGAAATCTGATGAAGCATTCGACTAAATAAATACAGTTTTTCAAATGTTCCTTCTTGTCCCTTTTAGGCCGAGAATTTACAATGGAAGAACATTTATAAGGTTTATTTATTTAATTGAATACTTCATTTTTTTCGCCAAAAAATTTTATGTCAGAAGAGCAGTGACCAGGAGTCGTCCCCGAAACAAATCCACTGAGCACAATTCTGACCCCTGTTTCCCTGTTAGATCGACGAACAGTTACGCCAGCGTAATAACTTTATTCTTTCTAGTGTGATCGAAGTTTTGTTCTTTCGGTCTTACTGGACAATCGGAAAACTTTTCAAAGCTTGCAACTATATTTAATCATTATTAATACAACAATGTAAAATTATGAATTCCAATCTTAATAAACGTTGTCAGATATATTTCGGACCGTGATCAACAAACGTGGCAACATTGTATTATTGTTGTACATTTTGCTGAGTTTCTTGAGTTTTTCAGTCAATTTTTAAATCCGACAATACTATGCTATGCCAGCTCCAACCTCAAAAGATTCAAATATTTATTCTTATGCCCTCTTTCCACACAGTCCATCCGTTTGCAAAGGTTGGAATTTTCAACAAATGTGAAACTCCGATTTCCACAGAGCACATTCAACTTCCATCTTCCGATTTCAGCTGATCTGAACAGTTTTGGCTCGTCATAACGTAAACAAAGTCAAAAGGTAAACCATCTTTGTTTACGTTTTCATGTGCCACAGCTGTTCACATCAGCTGAAATCGGATGATGGAAGGTGTATGTGCTCTGTGGAAATCGGAGTTTCACTTTTTTCAGGGATGGGCTGCGTTGGAACAGGGCTGCACCGCAAAAACATCGGCTAACTATTGCATAAATTAGACCGTCAAAGTCCGTTAAATTTCAACGGCGGA
Organism: Drosophila gunungcola; assembly: GCF_025200985.1. Classification (NCBI taxonomy): domain Eukaryota; kingdom Metazoa; phylum Arthropoda; class Insecta; order Diptera; family Drosophilidae; genus Drosophila; species Drosophila gunungcola. The sequence continues at coordinate 3,135,250 of NW_026453162.1, forward strand.
CTGACTAAGAAGTTTTTGGAACGGCATAACCTTATGGTCCATCTTCTCAACGGATGGTGGAAGGTGGATGGATCTCTGTGGAAATATACTATTAGCGATGACAATAAGGAAATAGTTTTGTAAAATGTCGATACAAGTTTAATGATGCCAGACCAGTCGAATTATTTGAGCGATCATTTTAAGATTACGGTTTGAAGGCAACAGTTCAATCGTAAACTATCAGCTTTAAAGGTTTTTGTGATAAAGTTCATATTATAGGATTCATTCATATTAACGGTATTCGTAATCAGGACCCCAAAATACATTAATCCTCAACATTTGAAAATAATCGGGTGTTGGGGCTTTTCGGACGTTTATCTCAAAGTTGGAAATCTTTTTATTTTGAAAATGTTCTTTTAATTTCAATAAGTTTTATGTGCGATACAACCAGCTCAATAAAATGGAACATTCTAGCGAACCGGCTCTAACAGATCAGATTTTCTAAGCTGGTTATTTCTCCTAAACGAATTGATTTTCTTAAGGTCTTGATATGCAATGCCTCTTCCCACAGAGATCCATCCACCATCCGTAAAACGGATGGTCCAAAAGGTTTTGCAGTTCCGAAAATTTCCAAGTTAGTCCGCGATTCAAATTTGACGGCCTTATTTATTTACGCCTGTGTTTTTCGGTGCAACCCTTTTCCCACGCACTTCTTCACTGAAATACCGTTGGGAATTTTTGAAAAATGAGAAAACGCGATTTCCACAGAGAACATCCACCATCCGATAACATCTGATCTGAACAGCTGTGGCTCATCAAAACGTAAACAATGAAGGTTGACTTGTTGACTTTGTTTTTGTTCTGATGTTGTTGCTGTTTAGATCAGCTGAAAAGTTTTTCAAAAAATTCTTGCGCAACTGTGACCGCTGACGGGTCTTTTTTGATGGTGGACAATGGCACACGAGTAACTTTGCGGCGAAGGCGTATCGTTGAAAATTGCATGCCCCAAAAATGTGCGTGCGGATAAAGAAAATCAACGATTTAGAGCACATTCCAGTTCTGCACGTATTTCAAACTTAAAGTTGAAAAATTCGTCGGCAATTTTTTTCTCACTTAGTGTGGCACGCTTGACTGGCTTAAAGGACGTTTTCTCAAGGATATTATAGGAAAGTGTTTCACAAAATCTCAGCAAAAAAATATAATAATAATGAACCGCGTAGTTAAATTTTAATGTTAGCGGGAGGCAGTCTTCAAGCTTCAATCTCCGTCTGCCCATTTTATCAAAAACTGTGAATTGTTATATAATTAAATGTTGGTATTTAACGTTCAGATTCCAGTTATGCCTACGCAGTGCAAGTTTATTTCAAAATGTTGCCACGCCCACACTAAGGCCCTTAAATCGCGAAATGGCGCCACCTAAGTTCAATTCTTTTCTGGGGACATATTTATTTTTAAATTGGCTAACGGATGCTAAAAAGTCGACTGTAGCGTATCTTCTTGGTTTTTATCTCCAGTTATGTTTAACCAAGTTCTGGAATCGATAGTTTTTTTTAATATAAATAACTTATTTATACCATAACAATTTATATTGTAAACTTTCCCAAAGATCGATATACTAATGTTTACATCAAATAAAAATGTTTAAAAAATAAAAATTTAGAAAAACAATCAAACAATTATAAATATGTCATTTATTTGTATTATGCACTTTTATAATACAATTTTTATAAGTGTTTTCGCTTGCATATGGTCAGTTATGTGTGTTTTATATGAACTTAATTTATGCGTAAACTCAGAAAAAGTTTTTTGTAAGCAATCGTATTTCTGGTTTGTGTTAAGAACGTTGGATTCAAAACGTATAGATCTTTTTTTCTTGAAAGCTTCGTTCAGTTGATTATTGCATTAGATTAGATTAATTAGACGTTGATATATCATAAATTGAGTAAATATCAAAGCATTTTTTTTTTCAATTGTATTGATGCTTTACTTTTACTTTACTTTTCTTGAGAATGTTTGAAAGTTTTCGTGTCTGGGTAATTTTTGGTCTGTGCGTGTAGTTATTTTGCCATTGCTTTTTTATTACGATTATTATTGATATTCATTTGTAGAAGCTATAGTTTTACACGAGTACACATTTATAACGGTATTTGATTTAAATTTAAGCTATCCTTTAAAGCGCCGTATGGTACGAAATTAAATCAAAAACTCGCAGGATGGAAAAAATTTGCCTAAATATCCCATTTGTCTTGCCTTACATACTTTTTTTTTATTGTAACCCCATTCAATGTATATAAACCCATTTCTAAAAATAACTCGACGTTAGACAAAATATTCATTTCCATATAATATACTGACATATATGTATGCTTATACATATGTAGTTTCTTTTCATTCATAATAATGGTTTTTGCGTGTCGTGTTGTATGTAAATAAAACCAAAATGTATTTCGTGTGTTTTACATTGTATTTGATTTTTATTGAAGTTTTTAAGCATTTCGTATGTATTTTTTCTGTTTGACATTTATTTTATATATATAGGAAATGCGAAACTTATAAAAAATAACTATTCGTTAGTGTTGAACGATATTCAGCAAATATATATAAAGTGTTTTGGCAAGTAAGTATATTAAAATGAATATTCAATTATATATTAAAATGAATATTAATTATACGCGCAAAAGCCATTTATTGATGCAGATACAGCGTGCTATTATCTTTTGAAGCATACCTCAGAAATTTAATAATTGTTTGAGACTAAGATAATCAAAATTATGAATCCAAAATGTATACAACACTTTTAAAAACGAAAAAGGTAAAAAGTTTTAAGCTTTAAAAAAATGAAAATAAAGCGAAATATTAATATAATTTTAAATTAAACGACAGGCTTTCCATTTTCTTGCTTCTGGCTGTCTTTGAGTTTAAATATATGTAGATTTCCCTTAATTTATATTTGTTGCATTAATTTGCCGCAAGCATTTCTTGGTTTTTGCTTTGCTTTTAGCTTTTTGCCTTAGGGTTGTGAGTACATTTTTTGCTGTTATTCGGCTCATTTCGTTCAGCGGTGTGTTGAGAATTTCCTCTTGCCTTTTCGTTTCATTTTATAATACTTGAGAATTTTGATGAAATTGGATTCATTTTAAAGGGTTTTCTTGCTTAAACTTGTGTTGGTGTATTATGCAGTGTTGCTGTTCTTTTTGCAGTCGCCTTATTTGCAGTAAGTGTGAGCACAGCTCTCGGTGCAAAATCGACCCCTCTAACCAGATGAGGCAATGGGGCTCTGCTGGCCTTCCATGTCCTGAGCCTGGGCCTTGTTTTGGCGTACTAGCTCGGCACGACGCTCCTAAAAGTAAAAAACAAAACGATGAAGGATTAGTCGGGACTCATTAGCAAATGGTGCTGCAACTGATGCAACCACTACAACCAAGTGCTACTCAAACATTAAGACAAATGGCTGCTTTTTTGGGGAAACGTACGAGTTTTTGAACTTTTTCAATTTTCTTTTGCAATTCCTTTTCGCGCTTCTGCTCTGCGGCGAACAATTTGTTCTCATAAATGCGAGCTTTCTCCTCGAGCTTTTGACATTCCAATTGATCGTTCTGCGATTTGATTTCGGCAATTTTGATTGTGTTCTAAATGAGAGGATATAAGAAAAAATGTAACCAAAAATTATATGTACACATGATATAAACACTTACTTTAGATACATTAAAAAAAAAACATACGACCACTTAAAAACGAATATAATTTATCAACTTATATATATTTCTAATAATGTCAAAATAATATCTAAAAAGGAAGAAAGGAAGCAAACTCCGCAGGATGAGATATGGGTAATTCTCTACTGTCGAATCAGACTGAAAAAAACAAGCTCCAAATTTTGTGTATTATTTTTACAAAAGGTGATTCTTTTAGCTCTTGATAAGCATGATAACTGGTGCTAAGACTGAGTTTGGGAAATTGTTGGTTTTCAGGATATTAACAAAAGTCTAAGCCATTCGCACGCTACACAGACAGAAGTGACTTTATTGAAAACCAGTTTAGGCACTGATTTCAGCAAACCCTGATCGAAGATTTTAATGAAATTAATTTTAAAGTGTTATAAATTAATCGATCTTAAAAAAGTTTTTCGTTTGCTCGCGCCATGTGGCACGCGACATGTTGCATGCCACTTTTATGTCGTTGTTCTTGTTTTTGTTTTTTAACCTTTGAAATAATCAGACGTGCATAAAATGTATTTCAATTATTTTCATTAACGAAAAACATTCCATTTTTGTTTCAAATTAACTTTTAATGATAAATTTTAAATTTATGTAGATGGCCAAACTAAATTGCAACTCTATTTATTTTATCCTCTCCATCTACATTAAAAAAAAATATAAAAAAAAAAATATATATAAAACGATTTTTAAGTCGCGACAAACTTTAAAAAAGTTTAAAAATCAATGCACTGCTTATTCTAAACCAAATTCTTTTTAATAGGTTTGTTGTCAAAATATATATTCGGACTACAAGTTGTAGGCTCGTTGGTCTAAAACCTTAGATGCACTGACCACACATGCTATTTGGCACTGTTGCACGCGACAGCGAAAGAATCGGAAAAGCTGATAAGAATTTCTCCTCGACTATGAAACGCACCGTTTCTTTCACATTGTTTTATATTCTTTGAATATAAACCAAGATTTAAAAGCGCCAATATAAATGCCTAACAACTCTCTTTAAGAATATGAACCAAAAAAAACCTGCAACAGAATTGTTCAAACAGATCTTTCGCACTTTCGAAATGTTTCAAAATGTGTTATGAGTAAATGCAAAATGTTGCTTATATTAGTTAAATTTAATCGATTCCCATAATTAAATGGACTTTGAATTTTAGGCTGCGATAAACCAGCCATATGTTATTAATTTTCTAAATTTTTGTTTAAATTTAAGCCGTAGTTCTTAAATAGTTTACTATCACGGAACATAATCGCTAAAATTTAAAAACAACAAAGTAATATTTTTTAAAATTGTGTTCCTAATATTACTATGGGAACTGTATAATGTATTCCGACTTATGTATATAATACATGTCATAGAAAGAAAACAAATTTCTTTAAAAGTGAAAGACTAGTTTGCGTACAAACGGACGAGCGGACATTGTTAGATCGGCTCTCCTAGTGCTGCTGATATGTCCTTTATAGGGTATAACTAGACTTAATAAAATGCCAAGTCTTAAATATAACTAAGATCACAGCAGTTTTAGTTTTGGAAATATTCTCTAAATTTTCGTATTTCTTATTATTACATACTCTTAATTCTCTTATTAAAAGATTACAAAAATAAATCTTAATTATATGAGTTAGATCACACCAAATTACGTCTCGGTTATGCCCACGTGCACTAACTGCGGAACTCTGATAACTCTTTTGATGTTCAATAAAATTTTACAAACGAAAAATCAGTCAGCGCTTTTGGAAATGGAAATATCTTACAGTCGGGTAATTTGATTATAATTTTGTTTATCCTATGACTTTAATGAATTCTTAAATGCGTGAAATAGGCAAATGAAAATGGTTGTTTTTTAAATTTATTTTTTTTAATTCCGATTGTTTCCTTGGGAGCTATATGATATGTTGTATTCAAATGTAATCAAATTTAAACAGGAGAATTCCAAAAATAAATTAAAAATGACCAAAGTTATATGTACATTTTTTTCCCCGATTGTTTCTATGAAAGCTATAAGATATAGTCGTCCGATCCGGCTCACTCCGACTTCTATGCTACCTGCAATAGGAAAAAACCTTTGACAAAGTTTCCTGCAGATGGCTTTAAAACTGAGACTAGTTTGCGGAGAAACGGACAGACGGATATGGATAGATCGACTGATGCTGATACTGATGATGAATATATCAACTTTAAAGTGGCGGAAATGACTCCTTCACTGCGTTGCAAAATTCTGACTGAAATTATAATTATTATAGCACAACAAAGAGCTTAGATGGTTTCATAATACGCTTGGTCAAATTGCTTGTTTTGTTTTTGCTATAAAAAATAAAATTAATGTGTACTGCATGCAAAATTTGACTTGTGTGCGATAATTTGTATTTTCTTTCATATGTAAATTGTAAGAGAAATAAACATTTTAAAGGGAATTTTGTCCGACTGCTAAAAACTGTTACGCTATACACTTATAACACTCACATGCTCTTTTAGACGATCCAACATTTTCTTAATATTTTCATCGCGAAGAGATTGCGCAATCTTCAATTTCTCTTCGATTGCCTTCTGCTCGTTGGCCTTCTGCTGCTCAAGAGTCTCACGCGTTTTTTCGATCTCCTGTGCATGAATCTGTTTTTTGTTCAAAGTAATAAAAATGGTTTGTCAGGGATATAATTAACAATTATATTAAAGCTTTTAACCTTCAGCTTCTCCTTCATGTCACTGATAATGGCGTCGCGTTTTTCCACATGCTGTTCCATTTTCGATTCCAGTTGCTCCTTGGTCTGAGTGATGAACTCGTTGGTAATCTCATCCTTTTTGCGAGTGGCTTCCTCAACCTTGGCCAGCTTGTTGGAAATATCAGCCATCTTTTTAGCTTCTAGAGACTGCAAATATGAAAATATATGTTTGGTTTAATATTAACCAATTTACATTATCGTGTCTGTTTAAGAAGTGATGATGAGTCGGTCCAAATAGTGTCAGTTAGAAAACTACTTGTATTATCACAGTCGTTCGAAAAGTCGATTGGTACTCGAGTAATTAAAGTGAATGTTAAAAAAAAACTTTTAAATTAACAGCAAATTATTTAATTAACTAAGTTTTAATATATTTAGTAATTCTGGGGCAAGATCAGAATTAACGGCGATTAGGAGCTTTGAGCTTTGCGATCGCATCGACAAACGAATTAAAAAAAAAATGTTTAAAAGACGAAATCGGCATGGAGATTTTTTGAAACATTTTTAAACGTTTCTACTAAAATAAATAATACCTTGACCTTTGAAGTCCCCTGTGAGAGGGTATACAAAAATCCTAAAAATCCTATTGAATATAAATAAAAACTGAGCAAAAAATTGTTTGTCTTAGTAAGTTAATTAGTTTTAGTTCAATTATACTGTGATTGAGAATATTAACATACTAAAATCACCACACAGTTGAAAAATTATTAATTTAATCGCGTTCAGATTTTAAAAAGTTTTCAAAAAACATCGAATTTGTGTTCATCCGTTTTGTCGGAAACTACAAAATAATTATGTTTAACCAAAAAAAAATGTCAATCAAACAATTATGTTTAAAATCGGATAATTTTTTTTTGAAGCATTCTTAGTATAGATTGTTTTGTACTATTTTTAATAATCTAAAAAAAATATCATTATTTTACCACTTTACTCTTCAAGTAAAGGATATATTGTATCCGTTGAAAAGCATGTCACGGGTAGAAGGCAGTGTTCCTGATTGATCCTTATAGCCGAGTCTCCCTCCGTATGAACGCCGAGTAGTTACTTTTTTACATACAAAATATTTTTTAATAATTTTTTGTATTATGTCACTTATAATCAGCAATTTAAACCGATTCAAATATCGGCTTCGGTTACTGTTACCGCTGATCAACCGACAACAGTGGACGGTACGCGTTACCGGGCCTTGTTAACCTAGTTTTTTTTTGCCAAAACCGATATTTTGAAGGCGTCGTTCCTGGGTCGCCTCATCTCTCGTTTTGGCGATTTGCAATGGCCCGCAACATCGCGCGTTTTAACCGGTCCAGACTTATTGTGTTTTTTTTTTTTTAAGTCCCATATTTACGTAAGCAAGTTCGAGATCCTGGAAGCCCTCAAGGATAACATACCCCAAAGTTCTCGCCGAAATTATGAAAAATGCCACACAACGAACATTCTTGACTTGACACTAATTTAAATTTGTAAAAGCTGCAAGACCATTATAACTTTGAATTGCCGTAGCTTGCTTCCGTTATTGTTATATACAATTTTACTCATTGATGTATCGGCCCCGGTAGTATATTATCGAACAGTTTTTATAAACCAAGACCTGGCTAGAATTTTTTATCGGTAAATTGTAATACTATAATTGAACTATGGCTCAGAGGGAAAGACAGATTTTCGCGATTTGTGGACGTGGCCACCTTTTTAAACTTTTTCTTCGTATGCATAACTTGAATCTGCTAGTTTTATATTAAATCCCTTACGGAAAGACAGACGGACATTGAGAGTTGTAAACGTTTTCTTTCACCTGTTGTTGTTAAAAAATTATAGGTATATTTATATATGCCTGTTCTTTCCATGCTTATAAGAGTCGAGTCTGCTAGTTATAAAAATCATCAAATCATTTATGGACTCACAATGCGTCGCTCCTCGGCCGCCTTCAGCTTTTGTTCAATCTCCTCGACGCTAACGTTCTTGCCGGGGGTGACCGGACGCTTGGGAACCGCAACGTTCGGTGCCGGCTCGGCCAGGATGACCTCATAGCTCAGTCCTCCACGGGACTTCTCCTGGCAGCGAATCTCTGTGGCTATGGACAAAAGAGAATGGATGAGAAGGTTAGAGTAATTCAATATTTGTGCACTTGGGGTGCATTCGATAGTTGTGGCTGAGGGTGAATTTCAGTCACCCTCAACTTGGCTTTCCCCCAACAGAGCAAGATGACGTAATTTTTAAACTCCCCGACTTTGCTTAAATTTCGTTCTCCAAACTAACTCACTGAACCCAAAATTAAAAAATTTAAACATTTTCTTAATGATAACAAATGGAATTTTGAATGGAGCAAAGATGTCAGGAAAGAGCATTTCGAAATTAAAAAAAAAAAAACGATTATCTGTTTAAAACAAGCAAATGTTCCAGGCCCATCGTCTTTATATAAATTGATTTGCTTTGGACTCTGAATAACATTGTACAAAATTTTAAGGGCTATGAAAAGGATTATTAAAAAACTAATTTGTATTATTTTGCGAAATATTGATTTCCGTGTTTAGTTATTTTCCGAAGATAATCTGTAAAAAAAACTTTAGGCCAATCAACAATGTGTGTTCAGTTCGTAAAGAATGATATTTTTTTAAAAATAAAAACGACAGTATCCATTGGCTCTTGCCAAAGATAACTTTCTGCTCACTTAATCATTCACCAAATAACTAAAACTAAATATTGGGTTGGTTTAATCTTAAAAATATAGCTTAAGTTACAAACCACCATAAAAAAAAAAAAAAAATTAAAATATAATTTTCTTATATTAAGAACATTTATTTTTAGTAGGCTAAGTGCTAAAAACGCTAAAATAAATTCACTAAAAATAAAATCACTTGAGTATAGTTTTGCAACTATTATAACTAAACAACTTATGTTAAGGAAACCTTAAAAGCTTAATTTAAAAATGACTTGTCTTGTTGAAATTGGGGTCCTGAAACTCATTTGACCACCTTTTAATAAAAACAGGCAAACCCATAGCTTAATTAACCATGGACAAAATATGATCGGAAAACTATAGTTTTGGGTCAAGATCGTTGACAAAGGCAATTTTATCTTAAGACAAGTCACTTAGAGTAATAAAAAGTCATTTCCTTACACATTAAGCCCTTTTTATGTAGTAAATTATACCAGAACCAGTTTTGAAAGAGATTTAGATCAATTGTAAAACTCTGTGGCAGGATATATCCGTATATTGCAGACATAATTAAACATCATCTGCGTACAGAAGTACGCGAAAATGACCTTCTAGCTAAGGGTAATAATAAAATGAAAAGTAGCGGACGGAGATGGATGGAGAAGATTAGAAGTTTAATTTTAAAAAAGGCCCCTTGGAGTCCTGCCACTCAGATAACTTAAGATCCATCTAAGTAGATCAACTGGAAACCCTAACAGGTCGAGTTTCTGAACCAAAAGAGTAACTGATTTACAGAGTCAAATGCTTTATTAATGTCAGTCTAAATTACGTCTGTTTGAAGATTGCTTTTGATGAATAGTTACTAGATCTTGGCACGTAGAAATAACTGATTTACAATGGTGCTGCAAATGTGGAGTCGTAACATTTTCAAAAAGCTTTGGATTAGACGACAACTCAGATATACCTCTATAATTATTGGCATCCAGTTTAATACCTTTCTTGAGAAGGGGAAGAACTATTTATTTTTTCCAAATATGTGGAAATTGGAAGGTTATAAGTGATAAGATAATGAATTTAAGAAGGGTTTTGCACAGAGCACAGGAATTCCATCGGGCTCTGGAATTTTAAATTGGAAGATTTAATAGTAGAGAACTTTCGTTCAAGGTGGGAAAATTAGGTTCGACTTGGAAACGGCGTAAGAATCAGGCTGACTTGAATGAGCTGAGATCGAAAAGTCGTTTAAAAAAACTGCCTGATCTGTAGTTGCTGTAGTGTTTTCAAGTGATACCGATAAATGCTATGTAATAGATTTACGCTTAGTGTTACAAAATTATAAACTGCCTAGGGTAGTGTTGTTCGACTGCTGCTGAAAGCACCACCACAGTTTCATGAGAAGAGCAGAAATTCCCGTATATGTGGAAGGTTTTTTCTTCCAGAGATTCAGCAGTAAGGCAATATGGTACTACTTTAGTCAAGTTTCTCGACTATTAGATACCCGTTACTATGCTAACAAATTTAAAAATAAATTTTGCCACAGAAAACAATAGGGGTGCAGGTGGCGCCATCTACTACAAGTACAAAGCGAGCAGCATTCACCGAAGACCAATCTGCCATGTTACGTTTCTGGAATTCCAGTAGAGGGCGCTGCTGCTAAGATAACAGCTAAATTCTACTTTAACATTGCAGTTTGAAAGTGCATAAAAAAAAACAATAAAAGCGTTCCAAGAAAATTTTCTAATATTAATTCGAAGATTGGTGGTTAGTAATAAGTGTGTGTGTGTTTAAAAGGTTAAAAAACCTATGTTTAGTGTTAATGTTAGTCGTCTACCACGCTTGTATAACTGGAAACCAAACTTTTAAGTAGAGCCACGAGTCCAGCGGAGTCCATTTCTAAAATCTATTCAGTTTTGTAGAGTAATTCAATATTATGTTGGTAAAGTTTTCTAAAATGAATAGTTACTAGATCCAGGGTTGCCCTTATTTGTTTATACTTTAAAATGCACCATTGTGGGAAAGTCATTCCATTATTGCTTTTGGATTTCCCTCAAAAACCAATTGTTTTTAAAAAAAATCTCCAAAAATAATAAAAATATATAACAACTAGTTTAATTTAAAAAAATTACATAAAAAAAAAAAGTTGTATATTAAAAAACAAAAAAGGAATATAAATCGATCGTTAGTTATTAGATGTATGCGTTCGATCACATTCTTTTTTATGTATATGTTGTCAAGGATACAAAAAAAGATTGGTTATGTTTTGTATCGATATCTTTGAAATCAAGCGAGCTATAATATTGGCCAACAAAAGTGGTCATAGGGAGTACAATTCAATTTATAAAAAATTCTTTTGGCTGAGCTGGGTTATTTGCGCAATATCTGTAAATCGATTTTTGACCCTCTGCTGTGTGCACAATGCATATTGCTGTTTATTTACTAGAATATTTTTTTTTGGTACACATATGCATGCTGACTGACTTGTTTTGCGTTGCCTTGTTGTGCAATGCCTAAAAAACGAATTCCATAAGTAAAACTTTCCCTTGACTCTCTTCCCCGTCATCAACAAAAGTCAATGAAAATGAAAAACCAAATATGTTCTGTCCACATTCATCCTACCTAGTATAGGGGGAAAATTTACTCACAGAAAAAAGAACGCAAGGTACGGACAGACGATTTAAACTACAATAAGTTTACTTATTTCTAATGCTTTTTTCATAATAAAAACAAAATAATTTAATTGTTATGGTTCTTTTTCAAACCGCTTTGTCTTGATTTCTTTCTTGAAAGAATGCCATTATCAATAATTACATTTAAGCAGGAAAGAGTGAAAAAGTAAGAAGGGAAAAATATACACACAGATAAAAGTAAGCAAGGTACGCAGAGACTGTTTAAACTAAAAAAGTAAACTTTTTTCTAATGCTTTTTTCATTATAACAATAACATAATTTCACTTGCATTTAAACAAATTATTTGAATGAGTCAGCCATATTACGTTTGTGAAAAAAGGCTTGGGTATGGAATTTCGAGATCCATTTAATGTACATTAACTGAAATGAATGGCTCGAGACAGATGGGAAATTTTGGTAAGTTGACATTTTTACATTTTTACATAAGACAAGGTTGATTTGATAAAGTGACATTTATCTGTGTTAAAATGTATTTTCCTGTGCGTTCTGTAGTTCGTTCTTTGTTCTTACTGTTTAAATGCAAACCGATGGCCACCATTGTAAGTCACAGACGCAAACACGGTAGGACGAAATAAAATTTAAATAATTTTAAAACAATTTTTTTTTTTTGACTTCTCTCACGAAGCTGTTGTCGCGCAGCTATTCCTTAAGCAACTGAACGAACGTACAAACGGAGTGACTAAAAATGTGGTGAGGCCGGCATCGGGCCACAACCAAGCGACACAAAAATGTTCGTTGTACTCTAACACACTTACTTTGGTGCTGGTCTACAGGAGTTTGTCGTGTAGCATACTTTTTGGTATATGCTGCACAGCCAAAAAAACAAACAGCGGCTGTCGCTTCCATCGTTATGTTGTTGTTGTTAGTTTTCGGCGACAGTCGTCTGGCAAGCAAAACCCCCTCCCCACTGAATACTCCACCAATGGGACAGTCATTTCTAGGGACTTAATTGCTGTTGGTTGCCAGCTGAGCTCGACGGTATTGCCAAAACCAAATGCCTATGAGTCAGCTAGTGGCAGCATGGGTTTGATTATAGATTGTTAGAATTTATCTGAATTGTTGGAATTTAGCTGCAATTAACTAGTAAAAGTGGTAGTAAAAATATTTGTTTTCAAAGTTATAATAAAAAAAAAAACCAAAGCTTTATTTTCAACTGGTGTATAGCTTATGTTAGCTCATTTTACTAGAAATAAACCGTTTTTTTATAAGAATCGGTTCGTTAATGGATATTCGTGTATATTGGGACAAGTTAAAGGTCGCTAAAGTTGATAAATTGTTGTTAAATCGTTCTTAGTTTTATCACTTAACTTAAAGATGGGGCATTAACGAAGTCAACAAGTTAAAATACAAATAATAAATGACGAAGTGCCCCAAATATGAGATACCCGTTACTCAGCTCAACCAAGTCCAGAATATATTTGAGTTTTATTTTCCACCATCTACCGAAAATTTACATTTATGCTAGTAACTTCTAAAACAAGAAAGAACGCTACAGTCGATATCCCTTACAGAGCTCGATTTTGAAAATGTTTGTGTCTACTGATAAATATGACCTAGACACAAGACAGACACAGAGTTCAATAGCCAAGATCCAACATGTCCAATGGGCGTGGCTCCATACTAAAATAAACTTGATGTGTAAGAATGCTAGAATCTGCATTGCAAAATCCCAAATCTCTAGCTTTTAAAGATTCCGAGATCTCGACGTTCATACGAACGGACAAGGCTAGATCTACTCGGCTAATGATCCTGATCAAGAATATATATACTTTATAGAGTAGGAAACGCTTCATTCTACCTGTTACACGCTTTTCAACGATTTCAGTATACCTTTTTACTCTACGAGTAACAGGTATAATAATAGTTCGGAGTGAAAGATTTTTAACTGGACTCTACTATGTCGCAGAATGACTCGGCAGACTTTCGCGTTTGTGTCCACATTTTGAACGAAACTTGAACTGCGTAGGCATAACCATAATATGCATGTTTAACCATGAACCTCCAGCTTTTACAGTTTTTATAAAAACAATAGTCCTCAATACTCGAATACAAGGATATGAAACAATTTTGGACAAAAATCTAGAACAGACGCCTGGACTTATTAAAAAATAAAAAGCTTAATAATCCTATTTTTTGAGTTTTCTTTTTATTTATAAAAAATAATAAATAAGTTTTTTAAAATTACTCACAAAAATGCTCAAAATGTAATCATTACCAAATAATTTGTTTTATAAAACTTATAATGATTACGGGGAGGAGACCGTAATAACGTGTTTATGTTTATTCGGTCCATATCGAATTATTATTTTAAAAGTTATCAAGACGTCAAGGCATATTTGAAAAAACGTATTTTTTTGATCAGCATCACTAGTAGAGTCGATCTAGCCATGTCCGTCTGTCCGTCCGTTTCTACTCAAACTAGTCTCTCAGTTTTAAAGCTATCTGCATGAAACTTTCCCAAAAGTTGTCTTTCTAAGTCGGAACGAGCCGGATCGGACGACTATAGCATATAGCTCCCATAGGAACAATCGGAACAATAAATTAAAAAAAATTATAACTTTTCTATTTTTTAATTTTTAGTTCTTCGACACATAGTAATGGTTAAGTATTTCAGAATTACGGTTTAAATTTCATCAAAATCGGACGACTTTAGCATAGAGCTCCCATAGGAACAAAATATTGATTGACTTGCGCATATTTTTAAACCATTAAACCATTTAAATGATGATTGGTAGCTCACATTTTCGATAGTTCGTATGGCAGCTATACGATATCGTTCTCCGATTTTAATAAAATTAAAACCTTAGTTCTGAACTGTCAAATTATTAATAAGTCAAAAAGAATTAAAAAAAATACAAAATAGAAAAGTTAATTTTAAAAAATGTTGTTTTTTAATATATTTTTATTGTTCCCATGGGAGCTTTAAGTTATAGTCGTCCGATTTTGATGAAATTTAAACCGTAATATTAAAACATTACTATATCTCGAAGAACTAAAAAAAAAAAAATAAAAAAACACCAAAGCTATAATTTTTTTATTTTTTTTGTCCGATTGTTCCTATGGGAGCTATATGATATAGACGTCCGATCCGGCTCGATCCGACATATAAGTATACTACCTGCAATAGAAAGACAACTTTTGAGAAAGTTTCATGCAGATAGCTCTAAAACTGAGAGACTAGTTTGCGTAGAAACAGACGGACAAACGGACGGATGGACAGATGGACAGACGGACAGACGGACGGATAGACGGACATGGCTAGATCGAATCTCCTATTCATGCTGATCAAGAATATATATACTTTATAGGGTCGGAGATGTCTCCTTCACTGCGTTGCAAACTTCTGACTGAAATTATAATACCCTCTGCAAGGGTATAAAAACAATCGTACACAAGTAACGAACTCAGTGTAGAGTCGAGGAAAAGTCAGTCTTTTTAGCAATAAAATAATCCGTAGAGAAGAAACAAAAAATATTTAGTGTATAGCTTATTGTGCTCAGCAAGCTCACTTTTTGTGCCGCCCCTCACATTTTTCTATACAGTGGCAATAACAAAAGCAAATGTGCTCATTGTGCATACGCGTGAGCACCCCTGACATAAGCTCAAAACAAATATAAACAAGAAAGGAAGCATTTTTAGGCAAGCCGAAGTAGTTATGCCCATGCAGCTATCAAATTTTCTTTATATCAAGTATGCATATTAAAAATTGTATGCCTATGATTTTCCGATTATTTATTGGATCGCAGCTATTGCCCGAAGAGCGTTTGATGGAAGATTAGTATTTTTTTTTATGATGTTTACGACAATAATTGCCGCACTTGGGGCTTCGTCTTCTTAGGGAAAACAATGCATCTACAACGAAAATGAATCTTCAAAAACGAATCAGGAGTTGCCGTAACCGTCAATGGCCGCCTCGCAGCTACGATTTGATCCCGTTGGCCTATTTTTGTGGGGTGCCGCCTAGAATAAGTGCTATGCTTACCATCCAAACATAATTAACGACAAAAAGCACGAGATTGAAGTATTTGAGATCCGATTGTATGGTAATAGAACCTAAATAATAGGGTCGATCGAATGACTTCAAGGCCCTTCCGCAGTGTTGGGACTATTACATAAAAAAAAAAGATTTGAAAAATGCACTTCCGGATTTTTTTATAACCATTTTAAAACGTGGGTCACCCTGTATACTGACTTCATCCTATACGACAAGGAACAACCGAATAAAATTACATACATTTGTTCGCTTTTGCGTATATCTCGGATTTTTTATAATTTCGGAGCTCTTGTTATCGTTTAAGGAGTAATTTACGTTTTTTAACTCATTTTATTTTCCAATTCGAATAATTAATTATGAAAAAATTAAATCTCTTTTCATCGGAAAGCCAGTACAAGACCGCGGAGAAGATCATCAAAGAGACCGTAAAAATACCAATATTTGCGAAGTTATTTTCTGATTTCAAAATCATTAATGCACGCTGTTAATGCAATGTAATGCAATGGTAAAGATTTGAAGTCAAGAACAGCATTTTCTTGATTAAAGAAAAACATTTTTTTTTAAGTATTTGATTCTTTTTTTTCTCTCAAAAACTCAACTGCGATGCATTTGGAATTCAGAGCAGACACAACCGTTCACCGTGTTTGCATCAGAACAAGACGGTTCAAAAATCAATTTTTAATTATATAAAAATATTCGATATTAAAATGATCTTGTATTGACAATAAAATAACTATAATAAAATATTCTCAATTTTAATGTTCTAATCCCAAAAAAAATCGAGAGCATTAAAATCAATAAGAGAACAATATTGTAAAATTTATAAAGAATATATTAATATAAATGCATATGTTTTTTTAGTCTGTTAATTTAAAAAAAAAAAACAAATCGTAAGCGAGCGTTACACTTGAATAACTGATCTCTCATTTATTTTTGTTACAAACATTTAACATACAATATCTTTCAGGTTTAATTCATGTCTGCTTTTTTTTTTTAAGTAGTATAAGGATTCTAACAACTCTTACTTAAATTCTTATTTGGTGGTTTTATTTCCGTATTAATATGGTTCTGGGACTTAAAATATTTAACTAGACAAAGCAAAGTTCATTATAGCCGTGCACCACCGTGATCCAGTTCAACAAGCGTTTAAATTAGTCGCCATTGTAGTTTTTGCTATTGCGGTTGTGGTGGATTAACCCGTGACTTGGTTGATGGCGTTGTGTGCCTAAGATTGTTTTATGGCCAACGGTCGTTTACTTTATTAGTCGCCAACATGCGAGGTGGAATAGGGTTCTCTAGCTACGACATACATATGTGCGCCTGTTTAGGGTGGTTTGCCAGTGGAAATTAAAAAAGGAAGTATGAAAGCAGTTATCGAAACGTTCGTCAATGTGGCGCCGCATTTCAAAGGTCCCGCTCATCGATTACTTCACGCCCCCAAAAAATTCTCGATGACGAATACCTATTTAATAGGCGGGGCTTTCTTCTAATTAACAGCGCTCTTTTTTTAAAGGAAATTATTAGTCTTGACTTGACTATATTTCGTATCAAACTTGTTTACTGTTTACCCTAAATGATCCTAGGAATTTCCTTAAGTCGGTACCAAATTAATTTGTGGGTATAGGATAACTCTTAGTTTTGCATGGAACAATTTTTTTAAGGTGGTTGGATTGATTTGCAACTTCAAAAGAAAACTTTTTTTAAAATTTTTTATATTAAATAAAACAATTCACTTTTTTTCAATGTCACTGTGAGTCCGGGCTTTACGCACCGCAAGACGCCACTTTTTTGATAAAAATAAATATTAAAAATGAAAAAAAAATCCTAGTACTCTTCGCATAAAGGCATATACCGAGTAAAATATTTATATTGACTCAGAAATTAGAACAAAATCATTGGTTTTCATGCTTTACTTTCCTATACATGCGGAGAAGCGGCAGATGACATTATAACTTCTAAAATAATAGCTCAATTTGAATTGCTTGTGTATACCAATAAATATGACAGAAACACACTTAATCTTTACCAGAGTGTCTCAGAGTGATTTGTGGGCGTGTCCACGTTAAACAAACTTGCGCTCTAGCTTTTATATTTTCCATCGGGAGGACAGACAGACGGGCATAGCTAGAACGACTCGGCTATTGATCCGGATCACTTATATATATCACCAAGCGTGTCCAAAGGAGACTACTATATATCCGCAAAATAAAAATCTGCTGTGATGGTCCGATCGTAACGAATAAATACACCAATCGAATTACACCAAACTTAACTGGATCCTATGCTCCTTGGAAAAGTTATTCAAAAAATATTGAACATTTTTGAGCCTCTGTTTGTCGGTTTCAATTTAAAACTTTCAAAGTGACAAGTGCTAACAAAATGGTCTTACTAAAATAGTATTAAATTTGTAACAAAGAATTGTTTTGAACGATTAACGATTTATTAATTTATATATATTTATATATATATATAGATATATATATATATATAGTACATGACCATAAACACTTTTAGTTTCTATCTAGACCGAATGGAAGCACGATGCGATAGAACATACTTGTGTATGTAAAATTTTCTGAACCAGGGAGTCCCCGACTTCATGGGAGCTTTCTTTATGTTTAATTTTTTTTTTTTTGGTTTATAACACTAGCAAACAAAATATTTTTTTAACGTGAGTGACAGGTCCTTGATCACGAAAATTGCGTCTGTATCAATATTTCGTGATCCAGGGATCCAACTTTAACAAAAACGAATATTTACCTTCTTGGTGTATTTTGTCTGTAAACTAGTGTAATCATTTGGAAAATACCGTACTTACTTATAAATTTTACTTTCTTGCTGAGCCGCGGCTGCTTGGAACGAATCTTATTGATTTTCTTGATTGGCGCAGATCTTCTCGACACTATTTAAATATTCCAAAGAGAAAGTTCACATTTTGGAAAGCATGTTTGGAAATTAATTTAGCTAATTAGAACACAGTTGCTTTAAGGCATTTAATTTTTTTACATTTGATAACTGTTTGACCACCTTTTACTTCTGAAAATCATGAGAGTTTTAATTTTACAAAATAATAATAATAATATAGTCGGATTCCTGACTATAGGATACTCGTACTCATTTATTGACGGGATTTAAACATCCCAGAAATATCGAACTCTCATTGCATATCTTAGACGAAAACGGGAACAAATCATATAATAACTTATCCATAAAATGAAGTCAGTTATTTAATAACTTTGTCTTAAATGTGTAAACTTTATGATGTTATTTTTTAAATTCGTAATTGTTTTTGTTTCATTAGCGGTTCAATGGGACTTAATAATAAACGGCGGTGCATTAAAAATACCGATCACGGATATGAATGATAGTTTTCCTTAATTATAATAAAATAATTAATAATTATAACAAAATAAGCTTACGACGACCGAATTTGGTTAAGTAGAACTGGAGAAAACAGGAAATAAACGTTATTTAAACTTAAAAAAATGGTGTCATTCAAGAAGTGTTGAGTGTAATTTTCTTAATCAAAAAGTCCAGCTGCACCGGAAAATCGAAGTTTGATCTCTGCATGATTTTGTCAGTTTTAATTCGTAAACCAGTGTTGCTGAGCCTTAACTGATCAGTGGTCACAAATGGAAGAAAAAAAATTTATTTTACGTATACAATCTTAATAAAATGCCCTCTGAACTAAGCTGTAGTGTAAAGATTTTATCGTCTTCATTTATTCTATGGTCATTGAATGGCATTGCGACCGGTACCCCAAAAGCCCAGGTCGAGAACCTGGCACAAATATTTTTTTTGATTACCAATCTATGCGCTAATAAACTACCTACAATTTTTTTCTCTTTTGAAGCCATTTTCTTGTTCTTGCTTTTTATTGACGAAATCATAGGAAACTTATCATTCTATGGTTTTCGTAATTAAAAGAAAATGCCGAAGCTATCAAAAGAACGAAGAGCAAGTTATTTCACAATTTCATGGTGATACACACAAAGAGCCAGTTATTTCACAATTTCACATAGTTCTTAGAAGCGAGAAGCTGAGGACAAATTTTAATATAAAAATGAAATCGTGATAAAATTAATTGGCTTCTACTCTTACGTATACTGACGACAGAAAAACACCGCCTTAAACATTATTTTCTATTTTTTTGTCGGCAACACTCATTAAACAACGAGTCGAAGAACAAACCAGCATAAGAAATACAAAATTATGTTATGTATGCGTCTGTAACGTGAGTCACATGCAAAAGTCGAGAGTGGAGAAGCAAATTGAGACCTAGCGCCTGCTGAAGGATAATATAGAAAAATGCGGCTAGTACGTGACAAGTGAACGTGGACGGGTAGGATATACGAATGTATTTACATCTAGTAAAGCTTTGTGAAAAAATACAGAAACTAAAGACAATTTGTTTTAAGGGCCTATGAAGGGAGCGACTCTCACTGAAAAAACAATTAAATTTACGCATACCGTACTGCTGTAAGTGATTTAATAAAATTAATTTAGATGAAAATGTAAGCCCAGAAACCGGTGAAGACACCTGTATCCATAGTTGTATACATATGTATGAGATTATATCAATTGAGAATGTGTTTTATTTTAGTTCCTTTTCTATTGGTTTATCCGCTTAACGAAAGGCCGGAAAGTAAGCTAGTTCTTTGCTATATAATTAAGGAACTAGCGTTATCGTTATATAAGTATATCGAATATGAGATGGAAAAATTACCATTGTAAACTTGTTAATGTTTTAACATTCCCTATAGCGGACTGACATACAGACGGACTTGTATAATCGAAAATGATCAAGAATACCTACTTGTTAATGTAATAAAATGAAAATAAAAATTTAATTCAATAGAGAAGACACAAGTCATTTTTTTCAAAATGCTTGGCATCTTTTATTTTATCTGCGGTTCAAATTTTGACTTTTAGCATCGATTTAATAAACATTGTAAAATACAGTCTGAAATCAAAATGGCGTGCGAAAACTTCAAGCGACGCCGAAGAGGCGGCAACTTTCAGTCGCCTGTGCCTAAGTCGCAAACTGAACTTAGGTTGCCGGTTGCCGCAAGGACATTTCATTAATGAACATGCCTAATTTGAGTTAGAATAATTTTCTTCGTTACGGGCTTTCGAACTAGCACAAAGTTAACCTTATTTAAGGCCAACGTATTCAAAGTCAATGCACAAAAATTCACTATACTGACCCTGGCCAGATTAAAAGCATTCTGACGTCAAGTTAAGTTGATTTTCCGTTGACTCTATATTTGTATACCCGACATTAGCTATCTTCTTTATGTCTCGCATTTATCTCTATTGATTTAGCCTTTAGCCATAAAGGCTTTTGAATCAAGACCCAAGACCCTGAAATGTAACACTAGCTTACGAAAATTTAACTAAAATGTTGTTTATGGTACTATTTTTTATAGTTTTATTTACTTTTTGCAGCTGTTACAAGTAGAAATTTTGCTTAAAATATCACCTCCTTCAACTTTCCAATACACATTATAGAAATGTTTTGTTAACATAGCTCAATAAAATTAAATAAAGTTGGCCAAATTTAAATTGCATCTTAAAATAACATTTATTCCTTTTTGCAGGTAATAATTGGATAATTTCGATCTATGCATAGAATTATAAGTCCAAAGTGGAGAAAGCAACGCTGAGTACCTTACGGAATATATTTTTGTTTCTCAAAACCCAAATTATTTTATAAAATTGATATCTCAATTGTCATCGCAGTCAAATCAGGTACTTGATTTACAATGACAGCGCCAAGATGCGTATTGTGCCAAGGACCATAATATTCTTCTAGGCTAATGTTACTCCCATCCGTCGAAATAGCTGGTAGTATGTTGTAAGAGACGGCTATATGCAGGGATAATTCATATATTTATGTAAGACCCGGGCCTGTCAATAAATCAATAAATTACGTCCTTTGTCGTCAGTTCCCTTGTGTTCGTTGTTTCGTGTTCATATTGCGCAATCACTTCGCTAAATGCGTATGTGTGTGTTTGCTTTTTTTTGCGGCGATTACTGCGTTTCAATATCCCAATAGAAAAAAATAAATATTGAAATCAGTGCAATATCTAAAAATCTGTGTAGACAGCCAAATGTTTTTAAAGGCATCAAAAAGTCCTGTAAAATTAACTTCCCGTCCATAAACGGGCGGTGACTCACCGCTTGCCGGCTGAGTGGCGCCAATGCACAAGCAAGCGAAAATTTACCTACTATTTCTCATCCTTTAAAAAAAAACGTACAACTCACATCAATTAGAGGTGTGTAAAAAATAGTATACAAAATATACTTAAAAGGCACCTCTAGTTTCATTTTCCTGAAAAATTGATTTTTTAAGTGTCTTATTCTTTTCCCATTTTTAGGACGTATGTATTTTGTTGTCCTGAATAGTTGGGTTTGTGATTTTCGGTAGAGGACTCTTAAAAAAGCTGTCAGCACTGTCTTTTGTATAGGTGGCAATTGGTAATTGTTATCGATATATCCAATAATAAATTTATCGATGTATGTAATGTACAATTTACAAAATTCTCCGGTGATTTGTATATTGTTAGCTTAAATATACCCGGATGGAAAGTTCGGGTATAAACGTGTAACTACATGATAGGCCGAGTTAAACTATAACTTAAAAAACTTGCACAAATTATTTTGCAAACCCAAAAGGCGTTCTCGTAAAATTTGTAAAAGTATAGCAATATTAACAGTTTTAAGTATATATTTTTAGTAAGAACTGGCATAGCCATGATTATCTTCCCATGTTGTTGACTAGGACAGACGGACATATCTATACCCTTTATCGTCGATTGGGTTTATCGCCAAAGGGTCTCAAACGTTATGATATTTATGTTCGACGAGTACGAGTATGCATTTCTTGGGTCAAACTGTTACCAGGTTTAATTCTTACCCGCTGGCAGAATTCCGGGTGCTCGGCACGTGTGGCAGAAGCACTGCATCACGGAGTCGCGTACTAATCCAATAAGCATGATGAGTTTTTTTCCTTTCACACAAGCTAAGAACTGGTAGTGGGTGGCTGGGATATGTGTGGACTGGTTGTTGCCGGTGTATCTTATTTGGGGTCGGGTTTGCTTTTTTGGCCAGCACAAAAAATCAATTTGTTTCACAGCGATTTCGATTTTTTGCGAGAGGGAGCAACCACTTGCTGCTGGGTCGAACAAGGGATTCAAAATTTAACCGCAAAGCACTGAGCAGTGCTGCTGAAATGTGTGCTACGAATTCTGTATTTGAATTTCGCGACGTTGCCTGTTGTTATTGTTATTTCTGCTGCGGCATTAAGTGGAATCCTTCGAAAACGAGAGAAGGTAGCGACGAAACGTAACGAGCGCAGCGAAAGACAAAGACCAACTAAATTATGCCGAAGTTAATTTTTCAGCAGCAGGCGAACGACTGGCGACCAGTTTTTTGCTGGCGCCAGCGTGGCGTACAATTCGGAGTTGGCGACGGCGTCGTCGGAAGGCAAGGACAATGCACAAAAGGACATACCGCGCTTGGGGGTTGGCGGGGGCGGGGGCGGGTGCGATGGCGGAAACGGCACCCCCAAGTCAGAAACGTAAAACAGCTAAAAGAGAGCTGGAGAGAAAGCGGCCAAGAGAAAGCGGGTGGGAACAGTCTGTTTGTGGGGGTTGTAATTGATAGTGTGGCGAGGAGTAACTCAACAAAATTGTACTTTTAACTAAAAACAATCATATCTTATACTCTACGCTTTAAAAAAGTGATCATTATCATTAAATTGGCGTGTTTGTTCCTAGCTCTTGAAATATCGATAGAACCAACTTCCAAATTTGAGGCCTGCGCAGTAAGGAAATGCGGGAGGAAATTGAGCCGCTGAGAGTAATCGATTGAGAGAGCGCAAGGGGCCGCTTTAAGCTGCGCCGAATAAACGCATTCGGAAAACCAAATCGTCTGATTTTGCAACTTGGAATAAGCCAACACATAAAAGCATTGACTCTATCTTACTTTATATAAATTCTTGGAATATTTAACTTATGAACTATATAATCTTTGAATCAATGACTTCAATAATATTGCCAAAATTTTCGTACCTCAAAATATTGTTTCTTGGATCATTATCGATAAACAACATAAAAATACACTGCCTTTCAAAATTAAAGCGAGAAAATTCTTTGGAGATGAAAGTTGACTTTGCTGGTGCAGTTCAGAAATGACACTCATAATATTTTGTATGGTACACATTTTTTAAAGTGTATTATACGTTATTCACATGTTTTAATTCTTATTTTATTTTTTGTATCAAGTTCTGCCCAACCGATGTGACCATTAAAACCTTCTTTTCCTACAAATATATCGTTTTCAAGCTTTTCTTTTGTTCGACAAAATTTAAAAAAGATGCTAAAACTTTAGATACTACCATGACTAAACCTAAAAAAAAAATACACCGTAAAACAGATATTAATATAATTTCTTTTTTGAGTAGAAATCATTAAAAAATCTAACAAGCTTAAAATCTTTACAACATTTTTTAAGTGTGACAATGAAAAAATAAGATATTCTTTAAATTTTGTTTAAAGAAAGAACTTATTAGAATGTTGTCGAAAGAATGGCAAAAATCGCTGTGTGACTAGCGCATTAAAAAATAATTTAAACTTGTAGCGTTAGGAAGAAATTTGAAATAAATTACACTAAATTATAAAAGCTTTATACATTTAAAATATCAAACCAAATGTCGTCGGATTGAGCAAAAAAGTAAATTTTTGGGGTTTTAAAAAAGATATTTTAAATTTTGCCAAATGGACAAAAATTCAAAGGTCACTGTATATAGGGCCCATTTAAGATGATTCAGTCTCCATTTCAAACCGATCGGTAAATTTATAGTCGAGTTATAATGTCAGCAGTTTTAAGTTTCGGGTGCATGGAATGCATGCTACCAGTCGCTCTTCAGAGTGCTGCCATTCAAAAACTATTTTAGGATACGACCTTGCCGCTTTCGGATGAGGCCAAAAAAAACGACATTTAAAAAAAGTTAAGCTGGTGTAACGGTGATTTTTTGTTTAAATATGCATGAACACAGATGTAAAACGTAAATAACTCACTGATAAATTTTTGAACAGCCTAATGCGCTTGTTTTTATATCGTCATATCATGAAGAACTGAAGAGGTTTTCTGCTGAACACAATTATTTCTTGACTTACGTTTTCGCACCAAACGGGACTATTTTTACCGTCTAAAATGCAGGTTTCTAAATGGATTGTTGATGAATCTATTTTTACTGTCAAAATGCAGGTTTCTGAATGGATTGTTGATGAGGAAAATTCGCGTGAGAAAAAATGTTCCCATTGGTGTCGATAGGGGAGAGCAGGAAGTTTGATGAAGGGCGAAAAAGGAAATGCCTAAAAACAATAAATAAAACAGCGATGACTTAAAAAGCAGCCAAATGCGTAGAGTGGCGACGAGTCGTTCTCCGACTGCACCATGGAAAAACAGTACATTTTTTTGTTAAATACTGAATAAAGTTAACATCATTCAAATTTATGTTAATATAGAATGGTATAGGCTAAAACTGAAAATTAAAACTCTCTTTCTTAAAATTGCATGTAAAAAGTTCATTCATCCAATATTGTTTCAAAAGTATTTAAGAACTGCCAATCATGAAGGTCATAAAATTTGGATTTCCCAATCTAAATATTTTCGATTCGGACTATAAAGAACTACTAGTTCAGAATATAAACTAGTACACTAAATCCCAATACGCATACTAAATTGTGTTAAATGCATCATAATAATTCTTTTAGGATTAACAAAGAATCTACAGTTGATATAAATACAAATCCTTACATAATACTTTTAAAGATTGATGTATGAAATAGTTTGAATTGAAAAGGTTTAAAGCGAATGAGTTATAGTTTCTAGTGATTCTGTTAAGCAACTCAGTAGCTCAGAAATTTTTAATTTCTTTAAAGTGTTTTTAATAAAAGTAGTTCAAGGATACTTCTACGCTGTTAAACTCGTTTTGGTTTATATGTCACCATATGAGGACATTTTCCCCATTTTATGTGCGTTCACACAGAACCAATTTCTTGAATCACGAATTACTACAAAATATATTAGGCTGATAAGATTTTTTTTTAAATATCCGTTGGTGAACAACAATAAATAAATAAATTCACATGTGGGGACTTCACACTGGTGAACAGTACTCCAAACATGAAACGTTGATGATCGTTGAATATTAACATGGAAACCTTTAGAAGTTTAACTTGAGAAAAAAAAATGAAGATGTAAAGTTAAGATCAAAATAAAAATTGGAAAGGACCTTTACTTTCAAACTCTACTAATAAGGTTTTTAAATTATTTGTTTTGGTCAAATCTTTTTGCAAAATATTCATGCTCGCAGTTTTTAAGTTTGAAAATAGATGTATGCATGTGTTTTGGAATTTAGACCATTTTAATCACAAATAGGTGTCCTTCTCAAGTCAACTTTGGGACAGACATTTTTGTAATATTTTATTAATAATAATACTGCACTTAATTTAATTTAAACTAAATGATGGATCAATAAAGCCAAGTCAACTTTAGGACAAACATTTTTGTAATATTTTATTAATAACAATGCACTTAATTTAAGCGTTTGAGATTATAAGATAAATTAAACTAAATAATTAATCAATAAAGCCAATCCGTTTAAATTAAAAATGTTTTTTTTTAATTAACGCCAACATTTCTTATGCCCATAGTGAATCGAAGTAACCGATGCGGTCGCGGGACACGACGAAGCCGACAAGGTTATAGAGCGGCAATTCAAAAAGCAGAACGGCGCCAGACGAACTAACCGCACTAGCGACCGATGAATCACAATATGGATTAAGAGGGAGAGTGTCAAAGGGGAAAGAGGTCTACCAATGACTGCTTTTTAGCCTTGGCATCACCTACACTGGTTTACAAATTTAAATCGATGAAACCCTCCAAAAATGAAACTCCAAATTTTTTGTATGGTGCCATTTTTTTTTTGTATAAATAACCCTTTTCACCTGTTTTTATGCCAATTTTTTTTTTTTTTACTAATTTCGGTCATTGATAGCTTCTTTTCTAGAAATAGATCATGCTGCAACTTTCCCTTACATTTTATAAGGATAGGTTTCCTAATATAAATTCTAGAACTCGAATGAATAAATTGCTAAAATGTTGTTCCGAGAACATAAATTAAATCTTAAAAAACACACGACTGAAATCTAGAAATAATTTTAATATTTTATCTTGAAGATGGAACTTTCCGGAATCAAAAAAGCTGTTTACTTCAGCGAGTTCGCGAGTTTGAGTCCGGCAGCGTGCATGTCAAAAAGGCTTTTTCTCAAAACAGTATTATTTTTGATTTTTGTGTTGATTTCTCTATTTTATTTATTTAATACATTATTATTGTATTATTATTGTTTACAGTAAATTCTCCTTCTGCTATAATTATCTAATATGCATGTTAAAAGCAAAATAAATGTTAGTTTAAAAAATAATTAATAAAACAACTGTTCCGAGAAATTTGTTCCAGCAATAACATGAAATGTATATATATTTATACCCTTGCAGAAAGTTCTCTAATTTCAGTTTGCAACGCAGTGAAGGAGACGTTTCCGACCCTGACTATAGCATATAGCTCCAATATGAACAATCGCAAAAATAAATTAAAATTTCAAGACCACAATACCCCCTTAATGCAGGTTGAAAACGTAAATTACACGTTAACAGTAACGTTGAGTGTCGTTTTTAAAATCAAATCTGTAGGATTTTGTTTCTTAATTTTGTTAGCCAATGCTGACATAGAAAAGTTCCAAAAACAAATAGGAAAAAAATGGCAATACTGAAATAACTTCCTTGTTTTCAATATTTTTCACAATTTCTAAAATACTATTTTTAAATATTATAAAAATCAAACATTCGTAGTATGTCGAAAAACATTTTTTAAACTACGCTTTTCATTGTTAACTAACATATATACATTAACATATAGTCGTTTTATAGTTTTGTAATGGTTGTTTTATAAAATTATACGGATTATTTTCGGAGACACGGCCAATTCTGTGACGTGGAGTCCGAGCCATTAGAATCGTTTCCTAATCTCTAAACTCGTTTTTCTCGAAACTCCTTTTTTTTTAGGTGGTTGACATGAATGTTTAACCGATTCTTTTGAAATTTGGTATATATCTTATATATCTACTCTCTATTGCTTCTGCCTCGAACTTAAAAAAATTTAAGTATTTTTAAAACATTCGAAAAGGTCGAACAAATTGGTGTTATTTTTAATGCTTTTTTTTAAAGTGGTCAACCCGATAACGATCTCTGCAAGTGCAGAGTACGCAACAAAAGTACGCAAAAATTTTAGGGTTTTTTTAATTTTTTTTTTTTTTTTTTTTTTTAATGTCAATACAAACCATAGAAATGTTTTTCATTTCTTTTTTGTCTTACTTGAAAAAATGCCTTAAATTCATGTTTCTAGACCAGGAAACCCCCTTAAGCTTCCAGGGTTTATAAACTTCGGCTTGCCGAAGTTTACTTCCTTTCTTTTTTTGTTATAGCCTTAATGCATGACTCACAGGGTCTCCCCATCGTACACTCCATCCCGTCGCCCTTAGCCACCCCCAGGTGCTTTTCTTGTCCAAACGGGCGCAACTAACATGTTTGTAATAACAACTGTCGCCGTCGTCGCCAGCCTCGTCGTTTTTGTAGTCTCTTCGTTACTA
This sequence comes from Drosophila gunungcola, assembly GCF_025200985.1. NCBI lineage: Eukaryota > Metazoa > Arthropoda > Insecta > Diptera > Drosophilidae > Drosophila > Drosophila gunungcola. The sequence goes on from NW_026453162.1 coordinate 3,163,713, forward strand.
AATAAAGCAACAAATACAACTACAACTAGCCTCCCTCAATCGATTTCCCTCCCACTGGAGGGGCAGTCCATGCAAAATGAACAGCTGAGCAGCGGTTGAAGTCTACTTGCGTGTTTTAGGCATATGTACTTGTTATAAGTCTAACTCTCTCAACCAACTCACAGAAAAAAATTTCTTGGTGAGTCAGCCGGTTCTACAGTTAAATTGTTCCAACCGAAAATTACTTGAATGATAAACTCAACCAAAATTTGCAGTTATTATGCTATAACCGACAAAAATTGTTAGAATACCTACCAACTTCTTGCCATTCACATTCAGAAATCGAATATACAAATGATACCACAAACATTACCGTTTTTACAATAGTGCTAATAAATAAAAAAAAAATGTATGTGACCCAATAACAAAAAAAATAATATTAAAAATTCAACTATACTGATGTCTGATTTAATTTTCTTTAAGCCATTGTACGTATTTTTTAAATGTGTTGATCAACCAACATGCGCGCATTTTTAAACATTTTTTGTTATGGTAAATCGCTATGCATCTTCCGTTAAAAAAGTGTAACTCAAAACCTTAGATTAGTTGACACCTTTTATTCTGTTTTGAATGATATTTAATGAATTCTTTAATAAATGAAACGCAGTGAAGGAGACGTCTCCGACCCTATAAAGTATATATATTCTTGATAAGCATCACTAGGAGAGTCGATGTAGCCATGTGCGTCTGTCCGTCCGTCTGTCCGTCCGTCTGTCCGTTCGTCTACGCAAACTAGTCCCTCAGTTTTAAAGCTATCAGCATGAATCTTTCCCAAAAGTTGTCTTTCTATTGCAGTTCTTCGACATATAGTTATGGTCAAATATTTTAGAATTACGGTTTAAATTTCATAAAAATTGGACGACTATAACATAAAACTCCCAAAGGAACAATGAAACAAAAAAAAAATGTGTTTTTTTTCAAAATGTAACTTTTTTATTTTGTAATTTTTTTAGGTTCTTTTTGATTATTTAATTATTTGACAGTTCAGAATTACGCTTTTAATTTTATTAAAATCGGAAAATGATATCATATTGCTGCCATAGGAACTTATATAATTGAGCTGCAATTCATTATAGCTTCAATGCTTTTAAACATACACGCAAGTAAATCATAATTTTAATGTCTTAAAGAATATTTAATTTTTGCAATAGCTGCAAGGGTGAATGAACTTCGGCAAGCCGAAGTTGGCTTCCTTTCTAGTTTTACTTATTATTTAAATATTTGGATTAATCCCAAGTTTTATAGTCGACCGGTTTCGATAAAATTTAATTCTTTAATGTATATCGAAGAACTAAATAAAAATTAAAAAACAAAGTTTTAAAAAGTTCTGCAATAGAAAGACAACTTTTGGGAAAGTATATGCAGATAGCTTTAAAACTGAAACGGACATGGCTGCGTTGCAAATTTTTGACTAAAATTATATCACCTTCTTCAAGGGTACCATAAAAAATAATAATTTTCTGCTAGCAAAGCTGTTTTTCGATCTCGCTAGTACTCAGCCTATAAGAATATGAGCTAGAAAGCCACGGTGAAAAGTCGCTACAGTTCGCTGTTGCAATCAATGCTGTGAGGCGGCGAGTTGACAGAGCCTTTTCGGCTGATTGACGTTGACTGTGTGGCACGTAGCGCCGTTCTGCTGGATGTCGAAGTCTTTATCTACAATTGGGCGGAAGAAAAAGTCTTCCAACATGAAGCGACCATTGACGGTTACGGCTGCCCTGGTTTTCGAACAAAAAAAAATGATTCCGTGATTCCTTGTAGATGCATTGGCTTTTCCAAAGCGACGTGCGGGTTTTCGGAGCACCAAACGCGGCAGTTCTGATTATTGAGGTAACAATCGAGCTGGAAAAGCTTAATCTTAAAAGTTGATTTTTTGGTAAAAATGCTCATCTTTCACCAAGCGCTCCTCGGCCCATTGCCCTTAAACAAAATAATCGCCATGTTGGAGCAAAACAAATAATTTTTTTTTTTAATTTTAATTAATTTTTTTTTATTTGTTTAGAGCCATTTTAAAACGCATCATTTTCGCATAGAGCTTACCGCAGTTGGCTTTTCTTCTTGTTATTTTTAAAACCGTAAGAAAATACCAGCTGCGGTGGCCGACAGTAAGAGGGATGAAAGGGAAAAAATGCCGTGCGAAAGCTTACCCTGCTTCAAGGCAACGGCCCTGGTATTGGTCATTGGCATTTAGGTTTGAGCTTGTGCATTGCAAAAAAAGATTGTTCTATTTTTATTAAAGTTTTTGATCTAGCCAAACTACACTCCTGTTATAATGTAGTCTGCTGTCTTAGTTCATATAGAGCCGTCCCAACTGATGATTTTGCCAGGGAAGATGCTCAAGTTTCTCTATGTTGCGAGAGGTTACTGGTTTTAATCGAGGACAAGGTCAGAGTTTTCTCGAACTGCATTTATTGTTATAGTAACGGATTTTTGGTAAGAAATGTATAAACATTTAATACATTTAAGTAAAGAAAATAACCTTTATAAAGGAAAAGTTACCATTATCAGGAAAGCAAGAAAACTTCGGGTTTAAACTTTTGAGTTGCTTGATTACAAAATATTTTTGGGCCTTTTTTAAGACAACTATATAATTCATATTTATATATCTTTTATTTAAAATTATTTTATGGTTCCTATGGAAGCTAAATGACACCGTTGTTCGATTTTTATAAAATTAAATTCGTAATTCTGTAATAGTAAACTATTATTATGTTTTAAAAACAGCAAAATTATAATTTTATTTCAATTTTTTTATTTATTTATTTATTTTTTTAATTATTTATTTATTTATTTATTTATTTTTTTGTTTATTTTTTATATCTTAAAAACATCAGATTTTAACCGATTTCACCCTATTGTTCCTATGGGAACTATAGAATATAGACGTCCGATAAGCACGCGCTTTTACCCTGATCAAAGTTTACATAAAAAAATACGATTTGAAAAGATGCATGTGGAATAGCTTTTACACTGCGCGAAATATCTTCAATTCTTGCAAGTAATATCCGGTTGTTCCTATGGGAGCTTTAGGATATAGACGGGGCTCTTTACAAACTTGATCAACGTACAAATGTTTTATGACGAAAGTTTCAGACCGCTAGCTTTTAAACAGCTCGCAAACGGTATTGAAACAGACAGACAGACGGACGGACAGACGGACAGACGGACATGGCTATATCGACTCCCCTATTGATCCTGATCAAGAATATGACTCCTTATGGGGTCTGAAACGACTCCTTATCTGCGTTACAAACTTCTGACCAAAATTATAACACCCTGTGGGTATAAAAATTTAACAAGAAAGAAGCTTACTTCGGCAAACTGAAGTTTATATACCATTGCAGCTATTGTAAAAATTAAATATTCTTTAAAACATCTAAATTTCGAATTATATGCGTATATAGTTAAAAGCAAAATGGAGTTGTTAAGATTTTCAGCTCAACTATTAGAATGTTTCTATAGCAGCAACATGGTGTCGTTTTCCGATTTTAATAAAATTAAGAGCGTAATTTAATTTAAAAAAATGGAAAATTAAAAAAGTTACAACGAAAAAAATCAATGCAAAAAATTATAACTTTGCGGTTTTTTAATATTTTTCTGCATATGTCATATAGCTGTTATAGGAAGAATCGAATAATTTAACTGAAAATTATTATAGCTTAAATTTTTTTTCTTAATTTCATTTGGGAGCTATATGATATATGATATATATATGCTCGTTTCGACTTAAACTACTGTGGGTAAAAAAAGGTTAATTTAATTGTAAAATTTTAAACCTTTATTCATTCTTTTACATCAATTTCATGCCTTTCAAAGTATACCCCGTTTGGACCAGATGTCATTAACAGTCCTAACTCAAGAAATAAGAACTAGCCCGTAATACTAGGCCACCGAAGTTTAAATTGCAAATTCACCTTTCTTTTAGCCAAAGTATTAGTACCAGCCATAGAAACAACTTTAAATAGCTTTAAAAGAGAGGGACTAGTTTGCGTAGAAACAGACAGTCAGATGGACATGGCTAGATTGATTCTCCTAGTGATGTTAATCAAGACGGACAGACGGACGGACAGGCGGACAGACGGACGGACAGACGGATATGGCTAGATCGACCCTCCTAGTCACACTGATCAAGAACATATATACTTTATAGGGTTGAAAATATCTCCTTCATTGCGTTAAAAACTTCTGACTGAAATTATTATACCCTCCTTAAGGGTAAAAACAAGGAAACTGGTGTTAAAACACCTTTAACTTACACAGTTTCTGAGTTCAAAATTTTGTGAGGGGTAAATGATTAGACATTCAATTCAAATGTAAGTTTCCCCACTCATTATCTTCCTTATAGTCTGGGTGTATTTATTGTTTGTACAAGAATGCTGTGAAATTTCTGTTCATGTCTATCAGCCTTGCAATTGCATTGTAAAAAACAGTGTGAATCGGGGACAGGGCGAGTGTGTTTCTCTGCCACTACGTGTGGAGAGCTACAAGAGCTATAAATGTTGGGATTGGGCATCCAGACGCTTTCGATGCTTGTTTTAAGGCTAAGACTTCTCTTCACAGCAAACGCCTACGGCACCCACATTCTCAATGGAAGATGCATAAAAGTTTTTGGACTGAAGAAGTTTGTTTAAAATTTTATTTTTAGTTTTTCGACATATATCATACAGCTCCCATAGAAATAATAAAAATATATAAAATAACTATATAAAAATTGAGATGCAAATCATCATAGCTTCAATGTTTTTAGACATATACGCAAGTAAATCATAATTTTAATGTTTTCAAAAATATTTAATTCTTGCAATAGCTGCAAGGGTATATAAACTTCGGCTTGCCGAAGTTTGCTTCGTTTCTTGTATAGTATTATAATTTCAGTCAGAAGTTTGAAACGCAGTGATGGAGACGTTTCCGACCCTATAAAGTATATATATTCTTGATCAGCATCACTAGGAGAGTCGATCCGTCATGATATGTCCGTCTGTCCGTCCGTCTGACTGTCTGCCTGTCCGTCCGTCCGTTTCTACGCAAACTAGTCTCTCAGTTTAAAAGCATTCTGCGTTATACTTTCCCAAATTTTGTCTTTCTGTTGCAGGAACGAGCCGGATCGGTCGTCTATAGCTCCCATAGGAACAATCGGAAAAATAAATGAAACAAAATTATAATTAATTTTTTTTTAGTTCTTCGTGAAAATCGGACGACTATACCATACCAAAAAAATGTTACTTCTGTATTTTTGTATTTTTGTTTAATTCTTTTGAAAATATTAATAATTTGATATTTCAGAGTTACGATTTAATTTAATGCAAATTGGAAAACAATATCATATAGCTGCCATAGGAACGATCGAATAATTGAGCTGAAACTCATCAATGCTGTAAACCGGTGGTGTCCACGCGCACGACACGCGGGTCAGCGATTTATTCATCCGGCTCGTTGCCGACGCCGACAGTACCGAGTATAGTAAAACAGTTTATGCCTACAGATAAATATTACATTTTACAATAATAATAATTTTAAAATAAGATAGTCCACTTGTACCGGAAAACCAATTTTAAATTTGTTAGGCAGTGTTAACGGTTATTTGAGTACTGCGTAACAATAAGGTCCAAAATTTAAATGTACTATTAAATTTTTAATTAATATAAGTATCAATCGAAAAGGAAAGGAGTATTCACTACTGCGAACGGGGTGTAGTTTAAGAATAACATTTTCTCCTGTTTGATGAAACAGTAGCCAATAGTCCTGTTTGTGTCCTGTTCAGTCTAGACGTTGTCTATGGGTTATAAAAATGTATATAAAAGTGTTTGGAGGCGATGAAAGGGCAGAGGGTGGACAGCATAAGGCTGAACAATTGTTACACTAAGGGGACATTTTACCCTTATGTTTTTCAATACAGTTTTCAATAAAATTTTTTGCTGCTCGCTAACATGTTCGACAAACTATAGGCTTTTGAAAGGTTTTTTTTTCACGCAAATCAATAAGCCTCTAAGCTTATTTTCAATTACAAAACCACAACAAACTGCGGTGTTTTAGAAAACTTTTCCAACCAAATTCTGACTAAAAGTGAGTCTTACAACATGGTACAAAGTTTTAAGCAAATGTATCTACTTCTAAAATATAAATCTGATATTTCCAAGCAAAACATACAGTCTTATAAAGTTGGGTTGTTTCACAAAATGGTTAAATTTCTGACAATTCGTTTTCCATTTAGAAATATGACTTTGTCTGCAGATATTGAGGATAATCTGTTATACATCCGTTTCTCAGCTGCTAACCGATTTCAAAATAACCAAATCGAGAAAGAACGCTATAGTCGAGTTCCCCAAATACTGCAAGAAATTGTAAAAAAATATTCCCCCACAAAACAATCGGGGTTTAGTTAGCGCCATCCTGAGTCTAGAGTTTTGCTGGCAGAGCGGCTGCAGAGGACTTAATAACTCAAAAAATTCTAAAATAATTATCGATTTTGAAACTTTTTGCGTCTACCAATAACTAAGCTCTAATGCGTAGCCATAACTAGAATTTGCATGTAAAGTCCAAAATCTCAAGCTTTTATAGTTTCCCAGACCGACATGGCTAGATCGCCTCAGCTATCCATACTATATGTACTTTATAGGTTTAGAATAATACTAAAATATAATTATTTAAGATCAAGTTAAATAAGACCATATTAAAAGCATTGCTAAAAATATTCTGTCTTAAGCATTAGTGCCTATTACATTAATTTTAAAAATAATTTAGATTAATAAATTAAAATTAGAATGTTAAAAACATTTTATTTGTTTAAAAAAACTTTAATTTGTAATCTTATGTAAATTTTTGACATGAATGAGACTATTAAAAAATAATGAGATAAAGTTCAACTTTTTTAACCTCCTGTTCTTGTCATTTGCATCACTTGAACAGTAGTTACATGCTCTGTTGATGTGGATATAGTGCAATAAAAGGGGCTTTTTAGTTACAAAAGAAAGAAGTTCCCAACCCCTAATATCAACTAGGCTCCGCCGGTATAAATAAGTTATCCCATTTCGAAAGAAACGTAATCTAACAGTTTGCCTCGCCTCATCGCCTTCGTTTTGAGCTTGTACTATAAAATTTCTGAATCATATGATTTACAATTAAATAAATAAAATATGCGGAATACCCTTAACCATTCCGACCAGAAACTTTAGGCCGGAGTTGCTCCTTGTTTTGTAAGCGCTGCATTGTTGCCGCATTTCACAGACGGAACCGCCACTCAACTTCCGGTTCAATAAACTTTTGCGAAGTGTTCGCGCACATAGTATGCCTCCGACTTTTTTCGCTCTCGCTCCTTCCTCTTCTCCATATAGAATTGTATATAATGATAACGATTTTCCCTTATTGCACTGCATAGTTGTGAGTGTGGCAACTACTGGCTTTTATAAACAGATTTTATGTAAGTCTCGTCTGTCATAGTTGCTTTGTAAGTGTCCGCAAAATTAACAGCAACGGTTTGGAAACTTGTACCGATTTTAACCTCTTAGGTGGCAACAATTGGCTAAACATATATTTGCTGCGTAACGAAGTAATTGCAAATGTGGTAACCATGGCTACCAACTGATGAAATTAAGGACAAATCGTTCATTAAATTCATTAAATAGTGTCCATTTAACTTTAATTTTCCTTACAGATGCCGCCTATGAGTTATTCCATTACAAGCCGAACGGCTTGAAGATATTTTGTACATCTTAGATGCGCTTCAATTATTTTTGCAAAAATTGCAGTTGTTGCAAAAATTTAATATTTTTTAGAACGTCTTAAATTTAATTTATATGCGCAGATATTTAAAACCATTAAAGCTATAACAATTTTCAGCTCAATTATTCAATCGTTCCAATGACAGCTAATGATATCATTTTCTGACTTTTATAACATTAAAAGCGTAATTTTGAGTTATTCAACCATTAGTATGTCAAAAAAAGTCTTTCAAAAACATAAAAAATGTTGTTTTTTAACTTTGTTTTTTTTACATTTTGATTGTTCCCATCGGGGCTATATGAAATAGTCGTTAAATTTAATAAAATTAAAACCGTAATTTTGAAATACTAAATCTCGAAGAACTTAAAAAAAAATATTTAAAAACAGCAAAGGTTTAATTTATTTTCATTTATTTTTCGAATGGGAGCTATATTATACAAACAAAAAAAACTCTCGACGAGGTAAAATTCACGTGACACGCTACTTTACAATTGTTGAAAAACAAGGCAGATTTTATTTTGCAGCTTTGTGCCAATTACAAAACAAATTGATTAAAAAATCAAGAATGGAAGCAATCTTCGGCAAGCCGAAGTTCATATACCCAAGCATCTTTTGCAAAAATTAAATTATATATTATAATTATAATTATTATTTTTCTTGCGAATACACTTTTGAAATTTCTCCTTAAAATCCAGTAAAATCGCCTTGAATTTTCGCTAAAGGCGAGTCGCCTTCATTTGAAGAAAATTTGGGGTTATAAACATAAACATGGATTTATAAAAACTCACATTAGAACATTTTGATACACAAACAGGAATTGAAATTAAAAAAAAAATCACATATTTATTTGGTTGCCGGCGAGAATCGAACCCGGCATCCCTTTTTCATCAAATACAAAAAAAAAAGATTTACTGCTCAGATTTCTGGTCAGGTAACTTAGCCGCTAGGCTACCATTAAGCGGGTCAGTTAAAGGCTGTTTTTCTATATTTTAGGGATACTTCTTTCTTGATCTCAAAGGAAATTTCTCCTTTAAAAACCAAATGAATGACGTTGCTGAGCCGTTGAGCTTTCGGCAAAGTCAACTGACTGACATCGTTGCTTTGGTAAAAAAAAAAAATCCATATTTTTAAGAGTGTATGTTTAAGAATCGTTTTCCCATTTTAATAAAATTAATAGCAAAATTCTAAACTGTCAAGTTATTAACAAGTAAAAAGAATATAAAAAAAAATTGCAAAACAAAAAAGTTACATGCAAAAAACAAATTTTTTTTTTAATATTTGTATTGTTCCAATGCGAGCTTTCTGTATAGTAGTTTGATTTTGATGAAACCTAACAGTTATTCTAAAATATTTAACCATTAATATATGTCGAAGAACTAACAAAAAATTAAAAACAGCAGACTTATAAATTTTATACCCTTACAGAGGGTAATATAATGATAGTCAGAAGTTTGCAACGCAGTAAAGGAGTCATTTCCGACCCTATAAAGTATATAAATTCTTGTTCAGCATCACTAGGAGAGTCGATCTTTAGGAAACAAAAAAAGATTTATTGCGGTTACGAATAGGAAAGCTGTAAGTACAGGAAATCATATAAATGTACACTCATCAAGGGTATTTTATGTGGCATCCATCATCTGAGAGGTGTTAATGAGTAGATCATATATATAGTCCAACATTAATCCTGGCTCCGTCTCTAATTTCAAGTAATTATTCATTTTGTTTTTTATAATAAAAATAAAAAAAGGAATGGCTCATGTTTTATATAAAAATTATATACTTTTGATAAATTATTTTTTTTCTTTAAATTATAATGTTTACGGTCCCTTATTAAACTTAACAATGCGCCGGTAAATCCATTTTATATTTTTTTGAGCTCTAGCATGCACGTTACCGAACTAATCCTTATAAAATAAAGATGGCATTTTAAGAAAGATCTATTTCTAGAAGTAAGCTATAAATAAAGTAGCCAAATAATACTACAAAATTTGTAGATTAATTTTCTAAATCAGGGAGTCCAAACTGCACCGAAAAATCAAGGTTTGATCTCCAAACCTTTTTTTTGGCGATTAAAATTTTTAAGCCAGTGTTATGGAAAATTATACATTGAATATTGTTTTTTTTAAATATATTTAGTTATTTTAGAATTAAAAAACAATGTTTTTAATACTAACATTTTTTCTTTTATTCCACAAAAAAATAAACGGTAACTCCTCATGTTGCAGGTATAAAACTTAAACCACATCAGCTTTTAATGCTTACACAAAACCCTGTAAGGGAAAAAATTGTGACTGAATAAAACAAGACAAACTAATATTAAATTACGTTTTAGGAAACTCAATGTGGAGTTCAACCCCAAACACAAACGCAATGAAGGTAAATGCTGGTAGAAATTCTTCTAGTTCTCGTCATGTGCACATAATTATATATTCCAGTCATGTCGGGCCAGCCAAATGTCATCATCTCGTCATCATCCCTGTTACGAACTTTCTATCTCCAGTATGTCGATAACAAACTTTTGATACTGTCGTTTGTGCCGATATTTTTTATTCGGGGTTGTCACAGAAATTTCTTTCGATAATAATAAGTTCATAAAGTCGATCCGAAAAAAAATCACAAAGATATGAGCATTAGAAATAAAACAGATTTTCTCGAACTGGCATGTTTGGCTGCGGTGACCAAATACCAAATACCAAATTTCTTAATTGTTTCCGATAAAAAATATATTTTTTATTACCAAAAAACAAGTTTTTTTTTAATCTTAAAAAATATGTTAATTTTGTCACAAAATTGTTCTTTTAAAGAGTAGTTTATAAATTAAAACTTAAATTAATTTACACTTTTTGTTTTAGGTAATATAGTTCTATGAATTTTGGTCACTGAAAAACAATTTCAGAAATTTTCCGTGAGGTAGTAGTTTACTTTTAAGACACACTTGTTAAAATTAAACACAGTTTTTTCTTTGGGTGTATTGCTGCCGTGCACACAAAAAAAAACAATGTAAAATCAACTATTTAATTGTTAAAACCGTTCCAACCTAGGATAAATTGTTTATTTCCCATGAAATGGTAATTTAAAAAAAATAGTTAATTACACTAAAAAATAGTTGCATTACTATTAAATAGTGGGATTGCCAAAAAATAAAAACCAACCATAAAAATTATGCACAGGCATATATCATAGTCTCCAGGGGTAAAAAACTTCGGAATGCAGAATTTTGCATCCGTTCTCGTTTTTATATTCTTTGAATATAAGCCGAAATTTTACAAAGAAAAGATCATTTAAGAAAATAAACAGAAAACTTTGCATTGAAATTTTTTTAAATATGTTGTGAGTAATAAATGTAAAATTTTGTTGATTAGAGTTTACAATGGTCTGCTAACATTAATCTATAAAACTAATTTAAAATAATAACAATAACTTACAATAACTTAGATTTTTTATATCTAGACATTTGTGGCTTAAGGTATAAATAAATTTGGACGAAATATTAGGAACAGATTTTTCAAAACATATAAATAGATAAACAAAGTTATAGTTCGTACACACTGGAAAAGATTCGTGAAGTGCTTAATTAGACCTACAAATTGGCAGACGAAGCGGGCGAAATGCACCATTTTATCTAGAGGGTACTTCAAAATCTATCTTTCCAAGAAGAAATGGAGGGTACACCATACCGTTACTTAGTTTGTGCATAAAGATTACACGCTTTAAAGTGTGGATGTCAATCAGGTTTAATCTTGCTAAGTAGGGTAGTAATTGCCTATGCAGGTCCCAGTTAAGATGTCGCAGGGAAAATATTAATACTTGTTTTTGAACTGATTCTATTAAATTCTGTTGGTGATTATATTGAGGTCTCCAAACGCATGCATGATTCAAGAATTGGACGAACAAATCCAAAATGCTTTAGTTGTATAAGGATCATCAAACTCTTTTTTAGCCCATCTTCTAATAAAAGCTAGGACTCAATGCGATTTATTAACAATGACTGAAATATGGCTTTTAAAACATAATTTGTGATCAAACTTAATTTAGTTAGTTGCTCCAAAGAGTTTCCAAGGATATACGAGATAGGATGGACAGAAATTTAAAATGACATGGACTTGCATTTAGAATGATTGAGTAATAACAGCTTGTTCGAACACAAGAGAGAACGTTATAGTCATTTTTGCCGACTATTAGATTAGACCGTTACTCAGGTAACAACTTTTTAAATTAATATTCCCTGTCGAACTGCATTGACAACACTATAACAAATATTGTGCAGCACCCCACACCACTATACCCCAGCTATTGCAAAATTTAAACAATCTTTAAACAACTGTATTTTGATTTTTAGGCGTATATGTCTAAAAAAAGTACAGATTTCATGATTTTCCTCTGAATTATTCGATTGTTTCTATCGATCGTTGTCCGATTTTAATAGAAAATAAAACTATAACACTTAAATATTAAACTTAACTGTATTAAAAAAATTAAAAAACACCAAAGTTATAATTCCGGTAGTTCCAAATTTAATAAAATGAGCACCCTAATTCTATAATATTAAACACTTACTATTTCTCAAAGAAACAAAAAAAAATAAAAATTAAAACTAAGAAACAAGTTTGCATAGAAACGAATGGGCAGAAATACGGACAAGGACAGATCAACTCTCCTAGCTATGCTGATCAGGAAAATATATACTTTATAGAGTAGAAAATGTCTCCTTCAATGCGTTGCAAAAATTTGCCTAAAGACATCCATAGCAAAATGCAAATAAAAGTTAGAATGAATGTTAATTACCTTCTGAATTATCAGTTTTGTTCACCATTTTCGAACAATTTTTTTCCTGTGATCAAACGTAAACAAAAGAACAAAAAAATGAGGGGATGTCACAAGAATAAAAGCTCTGAAAATAAATAAATAAACACACAAAGTTAAAAAATATGTTTTAAAATGGGAAAATTAAAATTTATACAATTGTAATTTGATTTAAGTACTGGGTATTGAATAAATTATTGTAGAATTTCTATTAAATTTTAGCTCATGATAAATGAGTCTTGAAAAATGTGCAGCTAAAAAACTTCTAAAATTGCTATAATTTTATAATTAACAAGATATAAAGCAAATTTCGGCAAGTTGAAGTTTATATAACCTTGCAGCTATTGCAAAAACTAAATATTCTTGATAACATTTAAATTTCGATTTTTAAGCGTTTATGTTGAAAAACATTGAAGCTGTGATGATTTTCAGCTCAATTATTCGATTGTTCAAATGGAAAATGAAATTCGTAAATCTGAACTATCTATCAAAATATTACTATGTAATTTACTATGAAATTTTTTTTTAATTCCGATTGTTGCCATTTTTCTGAAATTTAAACCGTATTTATGAAAAACTTAACCATTACTATATCTTGAAGAACTTTAAAAGAAACAAAAAAAGACCAGGGGTATAATTTTTCCGAAAGCTTCTATTGGAGGTTTATGCTAGAATCGACCGATTCGGCTCGTATACTACCTGAAACTTTTGAAAAAATTTCTGGTAGACTTTTCTTCAAAAGCGCCGTTATTTTCGGAATTAAGTGGGTATACGTTTTCAAGCTCAAAACCACGCAGTGCTAAATTGACCAAATTTAAACAAAATGAGCGGCAAACAAAAAGAAACCACTGAATATCAACGGAAAATAATTTAAATTGCATGATCAAGGCAAATCATATGCTGAGATTGGGGAAATGATGGATAGAAGCCGTTTAACCGTATGTGGCTCGTATATTATGTAAAACATACTTTGCCGCATCCGCCCCAATCTCCAGATCTAACAGCTGACTGCCGCTACTGCTCTTAACAAAAGCCTATGATTTGCCTAAGTATTCCAGGCAAATCTCGGATCAACTTTTGGCCCGCTGCTGTCCTAATCTTTGTGCATTATTGATTCTCACATTTAATGTCTAGAATCAGTCAAAAAATCATTTGTAGCCAAAAATAACAAATTCTACTTATTTTAAAGGCAGTGTAAAAACTGACCAACAAAAGTGTTGAACAACTCGTGTGGAAAGATGCAATGCTACCATTTTTTATTTGCCAGATCGCCACAAAGTAGCTATTTCTTTCCTAATTGAGAAAATTGGACCCGACTTAGGCACCAGTGTTGCAAACTTTTCAGAAGAAGTGTTTGGGATCAAAGTTGCCACTGACGACGAAAAAAGTCTTAACACAACACGCTTTGCACAATAAGTACATTAAATTAAGGGGTAATAAGAACACTTTTAAACTAAACTTAGATAATTTACACTTCTAGCCAAATACAAACAAATCCCAAAAAAATATTTTTTTTTTTTCGTACCATGACAACTCTTGTCTTGTTTCTATCAAATTCGTTTGGAAACTAGAAACTGAACAGGTGCCATCACAAAATAATTTTTAAAATTTCATATATATTACTATTAACCAAATCTGTTAGGCAACAATGTTCATAAAACCTCAAAAAAATAAGGTGCAAATTTAATTTGCACTTTAAGTTATCGCAAAGTATTTTAAAAGAATACATTTCTGTTCATGCGGATCTGAATCCGTCAGCCAAATGCTTGGCGAAAAGTTTCCTTGCGTTTTTTGCCGAAGTTAACAAAGAATTAACAGAGGGAACTTAGATTCCGTGCAAATCTTTCGGAAGTGAAAATTGGAACAGGTCTGGGAAATTGGAATCCGTGTGAATCTTTCGAAAGTGAAAACTGGAAAAGGGCTGATGTAAGCTATTATGGGCGAAATCGCTTCTTACTACAGTTTGCATACTTTTCAACGTATACAATACACCCTTTTTTCTACTAGAAACGGATATAATTGAATTTTAATACCATTCCTTGATTTTTAGGTAGTACTTCGTCGTTAGACGGTGCTATTATTATAAAATTGAAAACCTATTACTTAGCTAACAAATTTAAAATAATCATGTTTTAGGTGCGCCACCTACCGGAAAATGTAAACAATGCTTAACTAATTGTCAAAATTGTACGAAGCCCTTTTTCCAGGAATAATTTTTATCGAGCTCGGCAACCGATCCCTTCCCTGCCTCTACAATACTGTTAATTTTTTATTTGTAATGCTTTTGGCTTTGGTTTGAAATGTAGAGTGTTCACCACGAATGCGTGTAGATAAAAACAATAGCGGGACGAAATCAGATCAGGCATCATAAAAGAATTGGGGTTTGTTGATGTACTCAGGGGAGCACAATTGTTTTTGTAAATGCACATGGTTATGGAGAAGTTTGGGCCGACACATTAAGTAACCTGGCTGGGCACATTTTGCTATACACTAACCATAGTTCGATTCTTCCTTGCGGTCCAATTCGTTACTAATAAGACCGAGGCAGGGCAACAACAAATACATTGTTTTTTTTTTTTGGCCAATTCAAAAAAGTCTACACTGAATTCTTTACATGCACGGCCATACGGCAGTTTTGACATCTCTCATTCGAAAAAATATCACATTGAGAGAGCGAATTTGTATTTCCGAACAATTTTACTTTCTCTCATGCATTATAAAATATAGTCCAAACATGACATTGACAAAAAAATCATGGTACTAACTGTACTAGCCAATGCACAAATACAAAATATAACAATTTTCGGTTATAAATGAATGCATCTCACTTATCTCATTTTACCTTATAAAAAGTCCACCCTAAAGTACACACATAGGGTACATACACATGTTTCGCACATTGCACTAGCTTACAAAATTAAACAAAGAGTTTACAGTTTAAAAATTAAAAATTTTTGTAGTTTAAATTTTTTAATTTATTTGTAAAGTGTAAGTAAAGTTTTTCCGTTTTTAAAATTTTTTTGATTGTAAATTCTAGTAAACAGACTTTAATCAGCAATGATTAATTTTACTAGTTTAAAATTCGTTTGGTAATTTAGGAGGTCACAATAAATACACGCACCAAAACCGAAGTTATTTTGAAAACTTCTAAATATTAAAAATTAATTTTTTCCTGCCAAACGTGATTTGTTTTAGTGTTAACGACTGTTGAGCGTATATTAATCGCCGTTTGCATTTGTTATCGGAGGCAACTGAGGTCTTGTTGATTTTTAAGATAATTAGTTGTGTAGAAATGAAATATTATATTTCAGAGCCATTTTTCGAATAGCATCTTTAAATTATTTATTTAACGAATGATTGTGAAGTTGGTGAACGTTCTATAATTACACTGAGTTGTAAATGAGCGAAATCGATATTTCTGAAGTCGAGATAAAACATAAAAGAAAAGCAATAAATTGAATTTAGAAATTTAGACATTTCACATACATAAATCAAATTTTAAGCGTCTTTTTCTGACCATGTTCATTTCTGTAGCAAATTGTCGATTTTGTAAGCTAGTGTTGTTACGGGGAAATAAATAAAACAAAGCGCAAAGGCAAACGCAAACACAAAACAAATACAGCGCTGGCGCGGAGTTGCGAACTTGAACTGTGTAAAAAAAAGTAGATATCTGGAGTAAATTTTCAATTTAATTTTGTAAGCTAGTGTTCTTAAGGAAATAAGTGAAACAAAGAGGAAAGGCAAAGAACACAATGCAAAAACTGCGCTTACGCGGAGTGGCTGTGGTTGCAACTGCGCAGTAAGGGAACAAAAAGGGATCTTGAACCGGCTCAAACCAGATTTCACTCAGTGCAGTTTTGGAGAATTTTTTGTATGCACGTACCTACAGTTTCCTCTGCAATAGAATAAGTTTGCACATAAACAATTATTAAAACTTTTGTAAAGACGACAGAAACACGAAATCTTTCAAATATTCACAGTTACAGTATTTGCAGAAGAGTTCTGCCTTTTTCTCAGTTGTGATCGCTTCGGCGTAAATTATACGAATGAGCAAGGAAGAAACAAAAACCAGAAAGGAAAACCGAAGCAGCGACGCAGCGTCTCGGTCGCTAAACACCAGCTGTGCTTTTTTTGTCAGTCGAAAAGCTGCGCTGAGCGGGAAAGAGATGCTAAGTGCTTCTTTTGTTTGTATGCCTTGGGCGGTTGAAATTTAAATGACAATTTCGAATGTCTTCAAGAGTCAGTTGATCGCACAACCAAACAAATTCGATTATTAGTCGTGGTAAATTGTAAAATAATAAAAAAGAAGAAAACTTTGGGAAGCTGATGTTTATATGCTCTTGCAGCTATTCCAAAAATAAAATATTCCTTAATATATGTTTACCAACAGTAAAGTTAATATGATTTTCCACTAAATTGTTTCATTGTTCCTATGGCAGCTATATGATATCTTTGTCCAAATATCTTTTTTTATTTATAAAATTATAAACCATTACAATTCATAACAATTGAAAAACAGCGAAGTTATAATTTTTTAATTATTTGTCAGATTTTTCCCATGGGAGCTATATGATATTGTCGTCCGATTTTAATGAAAAAAAATTTTTGTTAGCAAACCGGTAATTCTGGAATTATTATTATATTAAAAACTGAAAAGCTAAAATTTTTTTCAAATTTTATTTTATTTGTATAATTGTTCCAGTGGAAGCCACATATACATATAAATTAGTCTCCCGATTTTAACAAAACTTATACCGTAGTTCTGAAATATTTAAACATTATTATGACATGGGGAATATAAAAACAGCAAAGTAATAATATTTTTTAAAAGCAGTGCATGCTTATTAATTAAAAAGCTTATCAATTTTAGCGCCCATTATTCAGACAATTCTTAATGGTAAGCAAATGTTTTGGTCATATCACTAACCATACATCATATTGTATGATTAGTGGTCATATTAAGACCCCGCTTACACTGGGTTGGCTTTCAAGTTAAGTTGAATTTGTAATTTTTGCATTAATAATAAGACCATTAATAATAAGACTGGCTTCCAAATTTATATCGACAAATCCTTCAGAGATCAAACCTTGATTTTTCGAATTTCAGAAAATAGGACTCAATTTTTTTTTGAATGGTGTTTTAAGGTGCATTAAGGTTTTCACCCGTTTTAATGCCTATTTTTCTGCTTTTAAGATTTCAGTCATTAATAGCTTATTTAACTTTAATAAAGAGGATTGGTTTATTGCGAAAACCGCAATAAATTTTCTGGCTAATAATTAATTCAAAGATACATATGTACATATTTATAAAAAAAATTCGGATAAACTTCCGAA
Source organism: Drosophila gunungcola (assembly GCF_025200985.1). NCBI lineage: Eukaryota > Metazoa > Arthropoda > Insecta > Diptera > Drosophilidae > Drosophila > Drosophila gunungcola. Next base: position 3,181,608 of record NW_026453162.1, read on the forward strand.
AAGTTCAAACGCCCAATAATTTATAAATTTTCAGGATCCATGTATAAATAACTCATAGTTTGCGACAAGACCGATTTCTTGAAAATAGTGGCAAAAACCGTTAGTTTTTTGTTTACTTGTCAATAAATCCTATATATGAACTTCATAAAAAAGTTGTTTAAACAAAAGTTAAAGATCTAGTCGAAATACACATTTCATGTTCTGAGACTTTTTTGCGTAAAGCTGATATTTTACGAGAAAAATGTAGAAAACTTTTGCCTTTAAACCGTCATTTAAAAATGAGCGCTCAGTGAATTGGACAGAGGTGGCATCAGTAAGCACATATCGGTATTCTACAAAACTATTGCTTAATTGCTCATCTCTAAGGTTTTCCATATCTAACGCTTGCCGCTTGATAAAACTTTATTATTCTCAAACATAAAATCAGTTTACAGTTTAAACTATGCTTTCAAATATTATCATAATTTTTTTTTTGTTTCTTTTTGCTTATGCTTTTTATTATTGTTTCGGTATATTTTTCCTAAAAAATATTTTTTATGGTTTTTTTACAGATATGGAGCAAAAATGAAGGAAGGTGTTAGGAAAGAAATGAACGATAGGAATAAAGGCGCTGCAGGCGAAAATTTATCCTGCTTATGTACATCGCATATCAACATTGTGCCCAAATCAGATAGTATACCGATAACATTCACGAACGAAATAATGTATCGATAAGCGTTAACCAAGTTTACTCATCCCTATCTAGGTAATGTTGCCAGATTCGGCGCTCTATTTTGGTTGATATCTCGTTAAATAATAACTCTACCGAAATGTTTACTTCAATTAGAACTTTAACTTTTGCATGTATGAGTTTTTTGATAAGGGTCTTATTTTGCAAGATATGGTTGAAAAAAAAAACAAAAATAACGGTCTTACCGTTTTATTTTGAAAGAAATCATTCTTGTCGCATTCATTGACCTATTTATTCTCAATCAGGACCCCAAAATGCATGGATCCTGAAAATTTGAAAATTATCGGGCGTTGGGGCTTTTCGGAAGTACAGCCAAAAAATTACTTTGTAACAACAATTTTGAAGGCCACAAAACTACAATTCTTAAAAACTGTCTTAGTACGCAAAAAAAATTAATTTGTTAACCTCAAAAAGTTGGTATTAACTTTAAACAACCTGAATTATATTTTTTTGCTATGATAAGCGAAATACGGAAAAAGTTTATTTTTATTAAACATCGCCTTATTAAATGTCAAAATGGCACAAATTTGTCATTTTGATCGATAGTCAATATCAAACCAAAACACCTCTAACGAGGTAAAAAAGTCGTGACGATCGCACCTTCAACAAATAAAATATCTGATAACTGAGAAAAGTAGCCGTTTTCATTGCTTAATAACTTGTTATATACCAAAAGTTGAGGAATCTCAAGGGCTATAAACGTAAAAAATAAACAAAAATCGACTCTAACAATTTTTAAAAATTGGCAAAAAAGAAAAAAAAAAATATAAATAAGTTTTTAATCTATTTTATTTAGACCAATTATGTTAGGGCAATGTTAGAATTTGACAATACATTTTTAATGACATACAGCACTTGTCTGTAACTTAACTAGTTAAGAAGTTATAGCCGTGCAAAGTTTAGCTGCTTTTAGTGACTTCCCGTTTAACACCTGCCCAACACAAGAATTATTCCAAAATTCTAAAACAAGTCCTCAAAATTTGTTGAAATTAAGAAACGATGTAGAAAACATTTTTATTTTTGAACTTCGTGAAAAGAGGGCATTAACCCTAGGATACGACAAAATCTGTAAAGCATGGTTGTTCGAATCTATGGTATTATGGCTCAAAATCAATATTTCGATATTTTAAAGAACACAATGGAACCATACATTTTTGATAACATGCCTGTGATGTGGACCTTTACGCATCATAACAATCCGAAGCATTCATCACAGGTAGTAAATCAGTGGTTGCAGAAAGAAAAAAGTTCAAGTTATGAAATGGCCAGCGCAAAGTCTAGACTTAAACCCAATTAAGAATCTTTGGAATGATATAAAAGCGTCCCTCTCTCAAAACATTTAAAAATTTTGACGACTTGTGTGCTGAAATTCAAGAAGCCTCGTACTCCATCCCAAAGGAACGTTGCCAAAAACTGGTGGAGAGCATGATCCGCAGATGCCACAAAGTTCTTAAAAATAATGGGTTCAGTTTGGTACAGTTTATTGGAAACTGTATTATTTGAATAGCCAAATTTATTTTATTTTGTAACTGGTTAACAAAACAAATTTATCAATTTAGCCACTGTGGCTCGTTAAAAGTGAAATTTGATCGAACTGCTAAAAAAAACTTGTTCACGCACTATGAAAATAATTGTAGCAAAACTAGTTCTGATGCGTAGGCATACTAGCGACAGTTTTCACTCCGCCAGCCGTAATAACAGGCTTTAAATTGATAAACAAAAGCAATGGAAAATTGATGCAATAGACAGGGCGAGAGACAAGTTGGAACCTCAAACAAAGGTCTTAAAATATCGATTTTGAATAAAAGGAAGCAAACTTCGTTAAAAATAAGTTTATAATCGAAAAATGACAAGAACGACTACATTTGAAATTTTATGCACACATGTTTAAAAACTGTAAGCCGATAAGACTTTTGGAAAAGTTTTATCCAGATAGATTTTAAGCTTTGTTGCGTAGAAGCAGACAGACATGGATAGATCAAAATACATATTACATTTTATACTGAAAAACAGAGATATGTTTGTTTAACACTCGTTAAAATAATTTTTTATAAACTTGTTTTGCACCAAAGCAAAGAAAACTTTTTGTTTATGCCTCCTAAATTCATTTTTTTAAACTTGCATAGTGTATTACTGTTTAAAAATTTTTGGAGTTGAAGGTGCGATCGTCATTTTATTCTACCTCGTCATGTATTAGTTTGAAACTTCAGTCTTATTACTGAAAAACTCCCAAACCTAGTTACAAAAGAACCCCAAAACCACGACCACGTCCTTGCATGACTTGCCTATTGAAAATAACAATGACAATGCATGAAAAATTGTACAGCACTGTTTCATTACGAATTACGGGTGTCAATAATAAAATTGTTGTCCTCTAGTCAGCACGCAGTATCGAAGCAAGCTTTTGAGGAAGTTTAATAATAAATCAAACAGTGTATTAATCTACGAAGCAGTTCTCTGTTAGATAGTTAGATAGTTCTAATTTCTGAGTATGCTGAAATACTTAGTTTTAAGCTAACTTCTTAAAACTTTTCCAAAAGTTTTCTATTCCACGTAGTATATAAGTCGGATCGGACGATTATATCATATAGCTGCCATTAAAATAATTAAAACATTAAAAAAAAATAAATAAAACAAAAATTTAACTTCTCTATTTTTTAATATTTTCTAAAAACGTTCTTTTAAACAAAGTAAAAATTTGATAGTATAGAATTACGCTTTTAATTTTATTCAAATCTGAAAACGATATATAGCTGCCATTGGAACGATCGAAGAATTGAGCTGAAAATCATCATAGCTTCAATGTTTTCAACAGGGACCGTATTTTATTATTTTTTGTATTCAAATAAAAAAGTAAGTCACTTGTAATGGGCCTAGAAATGCATGGTACATACCAAAATCATTCTCTGTGTCCAATCAATGCATTTTTGATATAATGCACTCAGAATATAACTCTATTGTAATTCCTGGCGTCTGGGTCGAATTTTTTCGCAAAATTTTTTCATATCCTTGTACAGTGACCATCAAGCACATTGGAATTTTATTTCTGGACTGAAAAAGAAAATGTAATTCAATGATTTTTATTTTTTGGTATCTCACTAATTAAATTAGTTAGCTACTATACACTTGTTCAAAGCTTGCTTTAATACTGCTTCCTGACTAGAGACCAACAATTTTATTATTAACACCCGCAACGGTCATTTCAAACGGTGTTGTACAATTTTCATGCAATATCAGAACTGTGTGCTAAAGTTTTTACAATTGCCAAGTTAATGGGACAATTCGTGGTCGTGGTTTTGAGGGGCTCTTTTATTTTAACTAGGTTTTGGAGCTTTGCAGTAATAAGACTGTAGTTTCAAACAAAAACTTCTGATATCAAACAAGAATACCTTCTTACAGATAAAATTAAATTGGCGATCGCACCTTCGACTCAAAAAACTTCTGATATCAGATTTTTTGACGGTTTTTATTTATTTTACCAAAAAAAAAACTTTTTTTTTATTTAATTAGTTTTGTGTTGGCATAGAGTAAGAAATATAATATATAATTCTTACTCTATGGTGTTGGTGTTATTGACCTTGTATTTTGTATACATAGATTGAAGGGAAAAACTCGAGGTCATTGTTTGTTCATAAATTTGTATAACACAACTTTTTGATAACTTTCATCACACTGGCACTCCCTAGGGAATGATCCCCGGACTCAGATAGGTCTAAAGCTAGTTTCGTTTGGACGTCAACTGAACGTCTAAAACTTCTCAATGGCTATTGATCAGAAACTTTGCAATAATGGAGTTGCCATACATTTCTGGCTCTTGAGTTTAGATGCAGCTTTTTTCGTATAAGCCTAGTACTCAGATCGACAAACAGTTTCGCCAGCGTAAACAGTTTATTCTTTCTAGAGCGACCGAAGTTTTCAGAGTTTATTAGAGTTCGTGTGCTTCGGTTATACTGTCAATCAGCTGGGGTTGTTGATAAACATATTAATTTGAGAAAGCAAAATCGAAGATATTGAATATAGAGTTAAATTTGGTATTGGAGTGGTTTTTGTTGTTTTTCCCTCCATTTCGCTTTCAAGATTAAATCCAACAACAACAATCTTAATACTTCGGTCTCACTAAAAGAATACAATTTTTTAGCCGTCTATCTGAGTACTAGGCTTAACAACTGAAAACCATTAAACGTTAGAATTATCGGGATAAACAAAAAAAAACAAAACAATAAAGTTTGAATTTAAGGCAGTGTGACCGTTAAGTTATTACCAAAAAAATCTCAAGCAATATCCATATCCATAGTCGTCTCTGATCTTCTCTCTGAGATTCAATGAATCCGTCAATGAATTAGGCGAGCAATGTAATGTCATACCCGTATAAATAAATGGTGTCAATTGTATCATCTGGCATTCGACCAACAGCTGGGCCCAACCGCTCGGCTGACAAAAACTGAATGCTCTGTCACTAATATAAAATACAATCTGGGTATTCCCGAAACGTATGAAAATTTCAGCAAGATAAATTTTGTATGAAACAGCTAACGAATAGCCGACCGAATTTCAGTGTATTTCTGCTAAATTTGTAGCAATTCAGAGATTCTGACGTTTCAGGAATACCCAGTTTATTTTCCCAAATAACCATTTCTAAGCAGTGAATTTGTTCATACCGAGTCCAAGCAATGTACAACTGAATATTTGTAAGCAAAGTGTTTTATAGCAAAACCAGGCGGTTTTTGGCTGGCGTTAAGCAGCCTTCGTTGCTTATCGATGTATCGATATATCGATAGCCCAAACTGTCACCGCTATTCAGTGTACGTGGATTTTTAAGGCAACTCCACGGGCCCAAAACACGAAATAAAACTGACTCCCAATGAGAAGGGGACACTGAAGCGACGCAGAATTCCCCAGCAAGCGGTTCTCCCCAGCCAGTTGACAGTCGGAGTGTTCCAGCAGCTATTTGGGTCAATTAGATGTGCCTGTGCCGCAGCCAGAGCTGATAATCTCGAGTCCACCACCTTCCCCTGCCCCTGTGACCGCGTCCGTATCCGGTCGATTGATATATACAATATTGATAATGGCCCACACCCGCCGTCCCAGCGACGGCCTGCTGGCCCGTGTGAACTTCCCGCTGTACGCCGTGGACATGCTGACCAGTCGCCACATCCTTGTGGCCGGAGGCGGCGGCTCCAGTAAGACCGGAGTGGCGAACGGCTTTGTACGGGATGCGCGCAACCTGCTCTTACCAATTTGCCCCACTCATATCCGTATCTTCTTTGCAGGAGATCTACGAGCTGTACCACAACGGAAGCCACTTCTGCGCAGAGGAGGTGCTGCGCCACGAGACGGGGGCCAACGTGGTCATGAACTTCGCTGTGCGCAACGGAGGCAGGCGGGGCTACCTTTGTGCCGGCCAGGAGGCGCACTGCCAAATGTACTACGTCCAGCCGCGCGTTCAGTCCGAGGAGGACGGAAATGGAAATGGAAACGGGAACGATGAAGGAAAGCCAGCGCCGGCAGAGCGCCCCCATGAGAACGGCAACTTGCGGCAGCGCAACGCGCACTCGGGAGTGGAGCCGGTGGCCAACGGGCATAAGCCACCCCTCTCCGCCAACGACATACTGCGGCAGTTTCAACGGCTGCACTTCGACATCCAGGCAGCGGATGTAGTGCAGACGGACTTTCTAAAGGGGGCTGAGCCTCTGCAGCGCGTGGTGCGCATCAGCGGCAACGGCAGGCTGATGGCCACTGGCGGCACGGACGGAAAGCTACGCGTCTGGACGTTCCCCCAGATGACCCTTGCAGGCGAACTGGCTGCGCACAGCAAGGAAATCGATGACCTGGACTTCAGCCCCGACAGCAAGTACATTGCCAGCATCTCCAAGGATGCTCAGGGCTTGGTGTGGGACCTGGGCAGCGGACAGCTGCAGCACAAGCTGCAGTGGAAAACGCCCGAGGGGGCAAAGTACCTGTTCAAGCGGTGCCGCTACGGAACGGTGGAGGCCCAAAAGGACCACTACCGACTCTTCACCATCGCCAATCCGCTGGGCAAGGTGGGGCGGCAGCGCGGATTCCTGCAGCACTGGGATTGTGCCAGCGGGCAACTGCGGCAGTCTGTTGCCATCGACGAGAGCCTTTCGTCACTGGCGGTGCGAGACGACGGACGGTTTGTTGCCGTCGGCACGATGTTTTCGGGAAGCGTTTCCATGTACATAGCATTCAGTCTGCAGGTAAGCATAAGTATCTTTTAGAGCGATTCATCTGTGTACTTACTTTTGTTTGCGGTTTGCAGCGCGTACTCCACATTCCCCATGCTCACTCTATGTTCGTGACGGGCCTTCAGTTCCTGCCTATCACCAACGAGGAGGGACCGCCCATATCCAGCGACTCGGAAGCAGCCGTTCTGTCCATTTCGGTGGACAACAAAGTCTGCATCCATAGTCTGCCCCAAAGGCGTAAGCAAGAAAAAGGAAAACTTTTAAACAACTATCTAACTTGTACCTTCTTCCAGGTACAATCCCCGCCTGGATTGCCATTGCCTTTCTGATCGTCATGATTTTCGCTGTGTTTGTGCTGTGCTCCTACATTGGCATATGATGGCCAGTGGCCAGCAGGGCGCTCAATCATTTTGCATTATTAGTTTTTAAACAGGGTTTAGTTTTTCAATAAGCCACAAGTCCACTCAACACTTCTTTTCATCCTACCCGCCCTCACGTTAATTAATTTAAGTGTACAGTTTGTGCCGCATGCCTTATCTCTTAAACTTATTGCAATGTTCGCTTAGTTGTATTATTATTTACTTATCTCTGTAGCCCCCGTAAATGAAGCGATGCTCGTTGTACATGATTTTTAAAAAACTTTGTTATTTAATTAAATTACAAAAGGCAAACAGGTTTATGAACTGCCGCAGTAGATTTAGCATTTAAACAAAATGTAAAATCAATCAAAATGTTAGATAATCGAACTGTGGTGGGTTTAACACACCGATCTTATAGTCACAAATGAATGATATATAAAGCCATTCAGCAATGAAACTCATTTGAGCTTAACTTTTTAATGAATTTATTACTTTCTTTATTACAGCTAAACCTTCTATTAGTATGTTGAGGTAAAATTTAAAGCATTTATAAACAGTGCACCTTAAACTCATTAACCGGATAAATTACCTTTGCCGCTTCAAATAAGATCCAGAATCTGATTTCGAATAATTAGGTCAAAGTAAACGACAAAACCGATTTTATCAAGAAAACGTTTCGTGAATTTTTTTGAATGGTCGATATACATACATATGCATAAGAGAACACAAAAACGAAACAAATATTTTTATATACTAATACAAAAATGCAAAAAGTTAGATCTGCTAAAGTCTTATACTGTCGGCATATAGCCACTTAAAAGAGTTTTTCTTAGGCTGATATGCCTACGGGAAATGAACAAACCTTAAAAAAGAACCGAACACAAAATTGAATTTTCACGCCAATAAAAATGGATGTCAACGCAAAACTAAATATAATTTTGACATGACTTATCCACTGTTGTTGGTCTATGATGGATGATATGGTTACCATCTCATTAATTTCTGCTGGATTTCCCTATAAATAGGTCTGTTGTACCCCACAGGTCAAATGGGAGTCAATGGTCGTAACGGATTTCTTACGATAGTTCTGCTGAACGCGTTTTCTTGCCGAAAAACCGCCTGTGTGAACAAGCTTTTAGAACTGGGCGAATACGCGATTGTTGTGTAAATATCGATAAAAGTTCGGTGATGCCAAGGAGGTTCTCCTTATAGAGCGCTCATTTTAAATGGCAACAGTTTTCTGAACTTTTATAGTAAACGCTCCTTTGCGCGTTAAAATCCTATCTCATAGTATGAGAATTTCGATAAGATGTACAACTCTTGTTTAAAAATAAAAAATAACATAAGTACATTTTAAAGCATAATGGCAAAAAAACACAAAAAATAACGGTATTTGAATGCCGCCAACTAAAATATAAATATATTTTAAAAATGAATTCTGGAAATTTGAAAATGATCGGAGTTTGTGGCTTTTCGGAAGTTTGTCTATGTGTATTAGAAGGTTAAATAATTTCAGTCAAAAGTTTGCAGCGCTGTGAAGGAGACATTTTTTGATCAGCATCATCCGCCCGTTTCTACGCAAACTAGTCTCTTAGTTTCAAATAAGCTGCAGTTTTCTGCAAGAAACTTTTCCAAAAGATGAAAGGTAAGGTATGTTTTTTGGTAATGTTCTGCTTTTATCTTACTTCCTTTTTAAGTTGACTTCAAAAATATAGTTGCGTTTATTTGGTTGCAAACATTTCACTTTGTTAAAATTTCTGAAGGGGTCTAGTCAGGGTAACTGTAGTTTAATTACAAATAAGAGGGAACTGTATAATCGAGATTTTCGACTTAAAAATACCCGTTACTCAGCTATGCCGAATTTCATTGTCGACACTACAAGATAAGATCGAGCAGCATCTTTACCACCCGCTAACAACGACCCTATCTAATGCAGAGCAGCGGCAGAGCATGACACGAACAGTATAGAACCGCATTTGGCACACACACACTGACAAGTTTCCCCGTGCAAATTACTATGTTTGCCCTGCGCTGCTCTTCATGCACTCCTTTTTTCAGTTATGCAGTCTCATAACATATATATTTTCTTAGCTATACAGCGGAACCCTAAGCTTATGAAACATAAGTTTGTTTGATACTTTTACTCAGGAACACACAAATATTATGGAAAAGTACAATTGGCTCGTAGAAATTTTAAAAAGGTAGGATTAGACCGATACAACTAAACAGTACAATGTTTTAAAAAGATATTTCAGACTTTTGAGAATTTTGGGCGTTATAGTGAACGTGGAAACGTTTTGAAATCTGCATTCCCAATCTCTTGCTTTTAGAGTTTCCGAGATCTCAACGTTCATTGGGACAGACAGACGGATATGGCTAGATCAACTCGACTATTGTTTCTGAACAAGAATATATGTACATTAAGGGTTGGAAACGAATTTAATGAACCTTTTTTCTCTAAGAGTAACGGGCATGAAAATAAAAATTGAATATACAAATTTATGAAATCTCTTTTAACAAGGAAAGAAACATAAGAATTCAAATCCTCAATTCCAGAACGTCTGAATGCAATCTGTGTGGATTTGTTCATTGTAGCTCGTGCCATTAACAGAACCTATATCAACAATTTGTTGCAGAAACATCAATCCATCATATGCAATAGCAATACATTTCGATGCGGTAGTTTTGAATGCAGTAGGAGTGATGTCCAACTTGTCAGTCCTAGTCACAGGAGCGCCAAGTTTCAGCGTCCTCCTACCACCCAGCTCATGGGATGTTACTAGAACGGTGGCCTCGAAGAGGCCTTCGCAACGAGTTGCTTGCAGACAAACTCTACTCTGGGAAAGTTCTTTTTTTTTTGTCCAGTTTCACCTTGGGCGCCATCGGCAACGCGAACTTTCTTGAGACTCAGGTGTTGACACCGGGGATATGGCTTAATGAGCACGTTTATTCTGGCCACTGCGAATAGGGCACTTCCTAGGTGAAAATTACGGAGAGTTCGTTACAGAGGCAGTAATGACCCTCTATTGCAGCGCTAAGACAATCTCTGCGCCCTGGAGTCGGTAGGAACAGGCTGATCCCACGATTGCTATCAGCCGATTAAGATGGACAAGATCCTTGAGGGTTTCGTGCAGGTCATAGGCTGTGATCAGACTTCGGGCGTTCTGCACAAGATTGGACATAGCAACAGGGAATCTCTTCAGCAGAGGCTGCGAAATCTCTTGTTGGCGCTCTCTCCATCTAGATCCATAATCGGCCAACTGCAGAATGAACGTATGATATTTCAATTGTTGCAGTATCTTAAGGTAGTCTTCGCCCATCAGTTTGGCAAAATTGAAAAGATCGTGGATGCCCTGAGTGTGCCAGAAAAAGGAGAAGAAGGGACTTCGTTGTAGGTGCGCCATTAGCTTGTATGTAAAGTCATAATAGACGAGCTGAAGGAGTCGGTGATCTATGAACTGTTTCAAAAGTTGTGTATAAATCGATCTCCACCATCACTGGGCGCAAAAAACAAAGAGTTGGCTGCTTTAATGGAATCGGATTGTGGTAGGAGTTACGACCAACTCGGTTGTAGCCCCAAAACTCCCAAAACTCAATTAAGTCAGATACTTTATGTAAGTGCCGTTGATAGTGCATGTGGGATATCATTCTTATCACCAAGTCCTTGAATCATGACTGAAAGTTTTCCGCTGTTTGTGGATCTTTGCGACGGCATTGAAGGTGGGGGCACGGAAAATATATGGTCACTAAAAGCTATTAACCCAACACCAAACAAGGATGTTCTGTTGCCCTTATTAAGGTACCTTATTAAGGTACCTGAATCGGTCGTTCAGCATGAAAAAATCCAAGCACACGTACTTATTCAACAATCATCAACATGTCGCCAGCACTTCACACGAAAGCTTGAGAGCAGCTGATGATTCGAGATATTAAGGATTAAGAAATTTCTACCTCCAATAGTCTCGGCTATAAAGAGCTGGAGCATAGGAAGGAAAAAGCTAAATTCGATAGAGGCTTTATCGATTGTATACGACATTCCGTTGTATTAAAATTTATTCCGGCTACAGTTGAGTTTCCCGACTATTTAATACCAGCCTACAAACTTTAAACTAAGTAATTCTCCTACAAATCAATCGAAGTTTAGGTGGGCCATCTGTCGAGCTGCATAGACAACACTAGAAGCTAAGTGTGTGCAGCACCCCCTACCTCCGCATACAGTTCTTTCGCTTTGTCTCTCTACTGCTGCGATTACCGGTAAGCAAAGCGCGGCAGAGCGGCGGCAGCGGACTTCAAACCCACATAACTTCTAAAATATTAGCTCGATTTTGAACATGTTGCTGTCTTGCGATAGATATGACCTAAACACACAGTCTAACATGTCTCAGAGTGACGTGACAGACTTCTGTTTTGCGATTGTGTTTTGTGATTGGTGGGCATTAGAGTGGGTGGGTTTTTCAAAAATTCTTTTAGACATAGTAATGGTTTATTAATATAAAATTGCGCTGTTAATTTATCATATAGCTGCCATAGGAACGATGGAATAACTGAGCTGAAAATCATCATAGCTTCAATGTTTTTAAACATACACGAGTATAAATCAAAATTTAGTTGTTAAAGAATATTTAATTTTTGTAAGAGCTACAAGGAAGCTTGCCGCAGGTTGCTTTCTTTCTTGTTTTTAATTTAATTAATTATTTTAATCTTTAATGAATGAAGAAATAAACAGACTGTTAGATACCCGTTACTCAGCTAACAAATTTCAAAATACATATTCCACCAGAAAACAATCGGTTTTTGGGTGGCGCCATCTGCCGAACTGCATTAACAAGCAAAGAGCGAGCAGCACCCCATCCCCCTCTACAGTCCCCTATCTTAGCAGAGCAGCGGCAGAGCACGACACGAACAGTATAAAACCTCTGTTGGCACACACACATTGACACTTTCCCCGAGCAAATTACTCACACAAACGTGCGAGCATGTTATAGTATGTGAGCTCTTCGCTGCTCTTCAAGCAAGAACAATTTCTCAGACTGACAAGACAGTCTGGCACGGTTTGTGGGCGTTAGATGGGCATGGCCATGGTTCGAAATAAACTTGCCCTGCTTAGGCATAACTAGAATCTGCGTGTTAAATCCCAAAACTCTAGTTTTATAGTTTCCGAGATCTCGTCGTTTATATATATTATTTAGCTCTAGGAGTAACGGGTATAAAATCAGCAAAAAGACCATAACAGTTTATGCTTTAAAAACAAAACCTATAATGGTGTTATGTTGTTTGCCGATCCATTTTGTAACTTGTATAAATAAATAATCTTATTTTACAGAGTAGATATCTCATTTTATATTAAAAAGAAAATGAAAACAACGTTAAAACTGAACATTTTTTAGCACTAAAAATAATTCTCTGCACAACGGTGCTATTTTTTTCGCAACTGTATATTGAATAATGAAGTTAAAGTTTTTCAGCCCAACTGTTATTTTTGGTGAAGCGATATTTTTTTAAAGGGGTTGGATTGCACCCTTTGCTTCCAGCTGTTTTTTATTTAGTAGTATCATAGTGCACACCGTCACACCCAGTTTTAAGAAAATGCTTATAAAAATGTATTTTTATTATTATTGTTTATTGAATTTCTGATTTCATTTGCGATGTTTCTTGCAATATTTGATTTTACAATTTAGACCTAGATATTAACCCTGCGTTTATAAAAATTATTTTCTGGCGCACTTAATGTTATTTGCTATCTTCTTGTTTGAAAATACATAAACCTAATTATGCTGGCTTTCTTCATTTTAATCAGTTCAATGTTCTCCGTTTGTAAAATTAAAACTACCAATCCGCTTTTCATTACTTTCCTATGTAAAGACTATGTGCCGTTATATATAAAATATAAAATGCATATAAAATGATGGATATAAAATGTCTAAGATGGTGTTGACACTAATGGTGGAGGAGAAGGAAGAAGTTTGGCGAGCAGAGTTCATTACAATAATAAATAGTTGTATGGGTATTCATAAATATTAAGTGCCAATGTGGCCTTTGCATACCGTTTTTATTATTTGTATAATCATGCACGTATCTTATTACTGCATACGCTTTAGGGTTGGGTCTGGTTAAATGATCTTAGACATAGTTATTTTAGTTATGCTAATGCTTAATACGCATAATGCCAATTGTTGCAATTTGACTAAGTGACAACACAGGAAAACAAACTATATTTGCCAAAATGAAATGAAAATTCTACAATATTGGAAACCCTTTTTAAAATCAAACATTTAACAAAAATCGGACCAAGACATCTTGAGTTCCAATAAAACGTAATAGGAAGTAATAGTAATTTTAAAACAAACTTTCTCTTTTTATAATACTTTTGGCATTCTCATTTTCTCTGCTCGAAAACGATCGCTCTGCTTTGTCCCTCCTCGTTCTTCTGGGCCTAACCCCGAACTTCAGAGAAAAAACTTAAACTAATTTCAGTTAGAATTTGTTTGGACAGTCTTAATGCTGATTGGGGAGACCCCTCGCACCCCTAAGAGGCCTTGGCGAACTGAATGACCGAGCTCATTCTCATCACCTTCGACCCGGGTCCTTCCCCGACGCCACCGGAAGCGCTGGCACTGCCACTGCCGGAGGCAGGCCCATCTCCGCCAGCCCCCAGGGCCTTCTCCGACTCGCCGTCCTCGCCCTTGTTCATGTAGTGTTTGCGCTTGCGCAGCGGCAGGGTCATCACGTTGCGGTCGGCCATCATCAGGGAGTCGCTCTCCGGCGAGGAGCTCCGCTCAGGGGACTCCGTGCTGGACCGCAGTCCGATTGCCGCCTCCACGCGTCGCACGATATCCGGATTGGGTAGAGCGGATCTGGGGGGAGCAGAAAGGGTGTTTAGTAAGCTAGCTAGCAGTTGGTTTTTACCCTAGCTCCAAATTCATTTTAAATTGTGGCTAATTTCTTTTAAAAAGTATTCTTCAAAGTTGACCCTCAAATTTTTTTAAAATCATTTAAGATCATTTCATAATTTTAGTACATTTTAGGCTCAATAGAAGAAGCTAAGCTTAAAGATAATTTACTACAAATTGTTGTAAAAATGTAACACAACTAAAATCACATTTTTTATGACTATCATTAGATGAGTCGAGGGAACATAACACTCACTCATATTTGGGGACTGGCGCATAGCCCTTGTGGAGCCCGTGGCGAGCGAGATCGCCCCGCTTGAAGTGCTCGATCAGTACGGTGGCCTCGTGGGTGTCATCGTAATTGGCCGCGAGATCACTGACATGCAGGGTGGGCACCTGTTGCTGGTGGGTCTGCGACTGCGTCTGCGACTGCGACTGCGTCTGCGGCTCCGTGGGAGGTAAGGAGCCGTGGCCACGGCGCAGCTGCATCATCTGCCAGGCGGCTGCGTGAACGTCCTCGTCCTGCACTTGGTCGTCGTTGTCGTGATGGCGACGCGCCATGTTGGCTGCCTCAAGCAGGGCGGGATTGATCGAGGTCCCGGGTGCCTGGGGCTGCAGCTCCAGCAGACTTGGCGGGGCCTGGTAGTATCCAGCAGTCTGCCCTGGCGCCGTGCCCTGGCCCTGTTGCATGCTCAGGTCGGTGGGCAGCTCCTCGTCCGCATAGCTGTGGGCGGCCTGGGCGCTGGACACCCCACTGTCGCGGCTCAAGGCATCCGTCTCCATCTGGGCGGGCAGGTAGTGGGCTGTTGTGGGCGGAGGCGAGGCCAGGCTGGTGGCCGAGGGCGAGTACGTGGAGCTGAGCGAACTGGGCGAGAGTGGCGAGGAGGAGGAGGAGGCAAGGGAAAGGGCTGCTGGCCCGGCCTTGGGTCCGCGCGGCGGACGTGCCTGGCGGGGCTTCTTTGTGACCGGCGGCGAGCTAGGTGGCGAGTGGTTGCTGCTCTCGGAGGTGCTGCCGACTCCCTGCAAGGACGGCGAGCCGGCGGAGGAGCCGGCGGATGCCAGGGCCGCCGCTGCCTCCGCCTCCGCCTCTGCCTCGTCGTCGGGCAGCTCGTTGGCATGCCCCTTGATGTGCGCCTCCATCTCCTTCTTGTTCTTGAAGGTCTCGTCGCAAATGGTGCACTTGTAGCACTTGGAGCCGTAGTGCTGCACGCGGTGCAGCTTCAGCACGTGGTTGTAGCCAAAGTCCCGGAAGCAGATGTCGCAGTGGTAGGGCTTCTCCCCCGTGTGCGTTCGCGAGTGCACCTTGAGCTGCTTGGAGCAGGTGAAGCCCTTGCCGCAGCCCGGCTCCGGGCACTTGTACGGCTTCTCGCCGGTGTGCGTGCGCATGTGGATCACCAGTTGGCCGGACTGGATGAACGTCTTCTCGCACACCGAACACTTGTGGGGCCGCTCGCCGGTGTGGATGCGCATGTGGCGGTGCAGCTTCCCGGAGTGCTCGAAGGCCCGTCCGCAGACGTCGCACTTGTACGGCCGCTCCTTGGTGTGGATGCGCCGGTGCACCTGCAGGTTCTCCTTCACGCTGAACAGTTTGTGGCAGAACTCGCACTCGAACGGCCGTTCTCCGGTGTGGGTACGGTAGTGGCGGATCTGAAACGGGATGAGGCAATTGGTTTTAATATTTCAGGAATCTTAAAAACCGCATTTTAATTTATTGAAAACGATCAAGGACTAATGGCTATATTCACACAGTTAAAAATAACTTGATTTCTGTTGTTATGGTTATATTTAAAAACTTTAATATTCAATCAAACTAATCAAAAATAAGTGTTTCGATTTCAAAATATATATAAACACCCAATAAAATAAATACAAAGAAAAAGAGTAGAAAATAACACAAAAGTTTTATGATCATTCTGCTGGTATATATAGTAGTATTTTAATTTAGTTCTTCGACATATACGTAGTAATGGTTAAATATTTCAGACTTACGGTTTGAATTTCATCAAAATCGGACGACTATAACATAAAGCTCCAATGGGAACAATAAAAATATTTATTGAACTTTTTTATTTTGTAATTTTTAGAGATTCAAATTAATAATTTGAATGTTCAGAATTACGCTTTTAATTCTATTAAAATCGGAAAACAATATCTTATAGCTGCCGTAGGAAATATCAAATAATTGAGCTGCAAATCATCATAGCTTCAATGTTTTTAAACATATACGGAAGTCAATCATAATTTTGATGCTTTCAAGAATATTTCATTTTTGCAATAGCTGCAAGGGTATATGAACTTCGGCTTTCCGAAGTTTGCTCCCCTTCTTGTTTTATATATTTTAACAAATTTTATTTTGCATTCCTCAAATTCACTTGAGCCCTACGAGTACCGGGTATACAAATGATGTAAAATTCCAGCGCCAATTGCTTTGATTTAGGGGTGGCTTAGGGCGAAACTCACCAGTCGGGCAGGAACGGCGAATGTCTTCTGGCACACGTTGCACTGGTAGGGATCGGCTCCGGCAGCCACGTTGGCCAGGGGCTTGATGGTCGGGCTCTTGGGTATGCCCACCGGAAGACCCGCATCATTCAGCTCGATGGCCGTCGAAGAGGCGGTCCCAGTGGCTCCAGCGGCTCCAGCGGCTCCAGCGTCCACTCCGGCACTCAGCGAGAGGTCGGCGTTCTTGGCGTGCGACTTGGTGTGCGAGGTGTGGGCCGACTTGCTGCCGAACGTCATGCCGCACTGATCGCACTTGAACTGCGGCTTGTTGGCGCTCGGCTTGCGCACCTGAACCTGAGCCACAGCTGCCGCCGCTGGGAACAGGCCCGCCGGCTCTGTCTTGATGCGCTGCGCTGCTGGGGCAGCCCCAGTTGCCGGAGTCGTCGGAGTTGTCGTCGTAATACTTTCATGTTGCTGCTGCTTCTGGTGCTGCTGGATCGCCAGTTGGTAGCTGACGAACTGCTGCTGCTCCTGGTGATGCTGGTGATGCTGGTCCTGCAGCTGCAGCTGAAGTTGCCGCTGCTGAGGCGTCTGCAGCAGCTCGAACTGCTCCTGCTGACCGCCGGACGGAGGCACTCCGAGACTGAGACCCACGCTCGCGGTCGTCGCCGTCAGCGGGGGCGGCACCTGGAGACAGAACTGCGCCTGACTAGTTTGTTCCGTTTTTATGAGCAGCTGGTTAGCGGAATAGTAAACCATGTTGGTTGTGGCTGAGTCTGCAACGAGGAGAGCGAAGGAGAAGGTTAGCAATCGATTTTTGGCCAACTTATGTTAGGAATTACAAAAGGATTTTTAACTTTACTCAGAGTGTTCCCTCCCAAAAAATAAGAAAGAGCACACATCTTAAGAATAATAAATAATAATGAAAATAATAATAATTTATTCTGGGCTCCCGGCTCATATTTTAATTCTCTTGGGAGTGTTTTTAAAAAACCAACGACCGTTTAAATTTCACATAAGCAGTGCTTGCAATATATTAAATTTTTTTTATTTAGACATTTCCTCGAAAGGTTATGGAAATAATCATAACTCGAGCAAACTATAAGATTACCCGTCTGTCACTGATGTTATAACAAATTTGGCACCAACTTCTAAAATAAAAGCTTGAAACACACACACACTCAGTACTATAACTAAGATCTAACATGTCTAAGAGCGACATGACATGTGGGCGTTAGAATGGGCGTGGCCACGTTTTAAAATAAACTTTCAATGCGTAAGAAAAACTAGAATCTGCATGTAAACTCCTAGCTTGTATGGTTTCCGAGATCTGGACGTTTATACGGACGGACATGGTTAGATCGACTTGATCAGGAATATATATACTATTTAAGGCAGGAAACCCTTCTATCTACCTGTTCGAGTAACGGGTATAAAATACTAATGAATATTCTTGTTTGCACCATATTTCTTCCTATTGTTCTGAAGAGTTTAATGACGAACGCGAATGCAGTTAAATCTTACATATTTTCCCCCACAAACCTGCGTAACATGTCGATCCTGAATCTGCGTCGCAGGAAAACGAAGAAAAACGCAAAAACCCCCAAAAGAAAGGAAAAGCCTCGGAAACGCAAAAGAGGAAGGGGAGTCAAAGGGGGAAACCCACCCCTAAAGTTTCTTCTACGCACTTTTGTTATTGCCGGCCGGATTTTTTCAAAAGAGGAAAACGTACAAGCTTGTGGGAGAGAGGAAAAGTGTAAGCTAGAAGGGATGGCGGGAATTGGGAACAATTTCATTGAGAATTTCATTGCAAATGTCCCATGTGGGATATTTGGGAGATAAGATTATGAGTCCTACGGTTTCCAACCGGCATTTTTTTCCTTCCCTTCCCTCAGCTTTCTCTCTCTCTCTCTCTTACTTTCTCTTGTTTACTAATACGATACTTTGAACCCCACACCTTCCTACAAAACGAAAATTGCGTATACCAAAACAAAATGGCGTCGCAAGGAAACCGTTTGGTCTGGACTTTTCGGTAAAACTTTTTGGCGACACTAGCGATTACCTTTCGCCGACGATTTCTTGATGGCGGCCTTCGTCTGAGTCTTGGATATATCCAGCAACTCAGTGCCCGATTTGTGGAGAACATCTTTAATCCAAATTTGTTTGGGTGTCCAAGTTTTTGTATCATTCTTGCTTTCAGTCATCTTGTTTAACGTTTTTAATAATAATATTACTTTTTTATTTATTGTTAAAGTCCAATCATTATATAGTAAATTGTTAGAGATCTTTTCGTTTGTAAATTGGTTTGCTATTAAATTGATTCATTAATTCGCGTTGCAAAATCAGGTTTTAGCTGAAGATTTTTTAGTTTAAGGTTATCAGTCCGTGGATTTTTTCAGCAGTCTTTATATTATTATGTATTCAGTTTTATCAGTGTTAAAAGCTAATCAGTTCAGTTATGACGTTTTCACACAAGAATTTTCATTTGACGAGTGATTTTTTCCTTAATTAGATTCTTTTTGATGATTTTGATTATTTTTTTCAAGTCCTTCGAGTGTTGTACCGTAGAGGTGTGTTGGTAAACTTGGATATTTTGCGGAGGCTGCTGCTGATGGCTACGGCATTGGTAATGACCGCCTTGGGCCGAGCCCTTATTCATGCGCATTTTTCTGAATGATCTCAAAATATCGTTCATTGAAAAGTCGGTCATTTTAGAGGTGTGCACCACACACATACGCAAAACATACGCACAAACTCTAGTCAGAGTAGAATGCGACCCGGAAAATGTTCACATCGCCGCTCACGAGGTTTTCGGTTCGATGGTGTAACGGAGACTGGTGGGTGAGTTGCCGAAAAATCTGCCTCAAACCTAAAAAAAAAAAAAAGACCTCGACACGGAAAAACCAACCACCAACAAGAATAGTCCCAAGTCCCATTTCATCTGAAATTTCCCTCAATTGGAAAATGTTTGAGTGAAATGTCGAGGGGAATTTCCGAGTTTATCTCTGTTTGAGTGCTTTGCGATTTACAGATAAGGGGCAATTCTACAGTACTCCAAAATATCCCTGTGCTTAGGAAATGAGTCATAGAAAGTAAAGCCCATTGATATCTGAGTATTTGTTAAAAAATCAATCTTAATAAGCATATATTGATATTTTCGAGCAACATAACAATAAGTTGAGAATTATAGTTCCGAGACACATCCAGAATTACAACAAAAAACTAATAAGAATCTAGGTTCTTATTTTCGGGTAATGTTCGATATCAAAGTAACAAAGTTCAACTTCATTGAAAAACATTATAACAAAAATAATAAATTGTTTCAATCATTTTAGGAATTACTTTTAACAGTTAAAATAACTATATAGTAGGCGGACAATCGACAATACATCTGAGGGATCCGGATCCGGATCCGGATCCCTCCCGCAGTCCATCTATAGAAAGCCAACGACCAGTTTCCACCTTCGACAACTAAATATTTATAAGAAACCTTCCAAAAACAGAATGAGTACGAGAAGCAAATGTTGAAACACAAAAGTTTTTGTAAAGGCAAGTTCAAAAAACTTTATCGGCTTTCGTTGTTGTTATTGTTGCTGGTGTTTGTGTTTATTCGGCTGTGCGTTAAACTAGCGCAAAAGTTCATTAACATTCAACACGAAAACTATTTCTGAGTGAGTGTGGTTTGGTTGGAGAGACGAGCATGATCACCGATCCCCCGTTTCGTGGGCCGTGGGCTCGCGCTCATTTGGGCTACCAGACCAAAAAGTTTCTGAAGGTACGAACGAAAAATGTTTCGGGGGAAAAATAGATTTATCTATTATGAGTTCAAATGAGTGCGTGTGTGCCATAAAGTGATCCAGAATGAGAAAGAGTGCGGACAGCTGTCCCTTGAAAAAGTTAAAGTGCCGTTATTTTGTTGGGATAGCTCAGAAATGAAGCGTCTTGAAACTGGTCTTGTGGGGGAAAAGATTGTGTTTGGATAGATCAGTAAAGTTGCTTGACGAGAAGAATTGTGACTGTATACAAACAAAGCTAAAACAAAAATGTTTTTTGTAAACGTAACTGGTTAAATAAAACAATGTTTTTAAAGCAACTAATGAGGCACAGGATTTTGATAAGGTACATTTAAAAATGTACCTCCACAGACACTAAATCTGCATTCACCATTTCTCAGCCTTAGCACACACACAGATTTATTGAGTTGGGCAGTTTGGGTTCGGTGATAATTTTTGGTGTCTTCTTTGTCCACTTCTGGTGAGGTCAATGAACGTTAAGATATAAGCGAATTGTAAGCTTTTCTCTTTTTCTCTCTCTAGATTCTTCTGTCGCACGCCAATTTGTTTACTAACACATTTCTGGGTAAATTGTGCTTCTGTCTGCAGTATCCATTTCAAAAGTAACTGGAGGACTGCGATATAATTTTACCAGCTCTCCGTTTTCTAGTTAAAGTTCGATGAGCTCGCCTGATAAGATAAAGCGATATCATCGGCAACACTCACTGTTTTTGTATTCAGTTGAAACTTTTTCAATGAAATAGTGTACACATGTACAGAAATACCGGACGAAAACTATTCAAATTGATAAGATACTTGAAGAAATAAAATTGGAACGGCAGAACAGCCGGAATACGTTTTTGGTAATGAAAGAGACATTGAGCCCGAAGTATAATTGGTTGTAAAAATGCAATTTCGAAAAGAAATGGTAATAAATGTATTAAGAAGAAAAGATTTTCAAAAACTCATTTTAACATTAAGCTGGATTTTATTATTTCAATCATTTTATAAAAGTTCCCGAGGCAATAAATCCACGCCCTTAAAGTTACCAACGTTGAATGTGTAAGTCATTTGACCACTAACACCCGAAATTCTAGTTTATACAATTTTTTTTCTTCATTTCAGAAAAGTTTATTTTATTTGTTGCCTAACAAATTATGGCAAAATGTCCTTAAATGAAAAAAAAATATTTTAAGCATTAGCTCGACTAATTTCTACCTGAGTTTTCGTAACATAGACAGAACAGTAACACAAATCGAACTTTTTAAGATTTTCCCGAACCGTTTGTACTTTTCCCAAAGTTAAAGTCCCAAACATATCCAAATATCATGGAAAAGGACAAATGTTAAAGTTTTTAAAAAGGTAATTCTTAGTAAGTAATTGTTATACATAAATTGCGATATTCTTATATTTTGAAGAATATTTTATGAATTAAAACATTAGCATTTTAGGATTTGTTTATTTTTCCCATTGCTATGTGCTATATAACATTTTTATAACATAGATTTTCAAAAATGTTTAATTTTAGATTTGGAACAGTTGTTTTAAGAGCATAAGTGAAAGATCCCATTACAATACAACTAAAATATACATTTACACTGTACTTGCGACTTAGAAGAGAGTTGAGGACTGATTTTTGCTGATAGGATAGAAGCTCACTTGAATACCGGGAGCAGTTACCAAAACATAAGAGCCATAGCGCTATGGGGACGAACAAGTCAAATTTATAAATGTTAGCATTCTTCTTTAGTGTTTTTTTTAAATTGCGAAGGTCTAGACACGACGTCTGAGCTTACGCTGCGCTGCGCTGCCGCAGCTCTGCCGCTGCCGCAGTTCGCGATGTCGACGAGCCACGCACAATTTGCGTGGGGCGCAGCGGTTGGCCTAGGTCAAAAAGCGACAGAGACACGCAGCAGCGAGTTAAGGACGAGCGAGAACGCACACAGAGTAGGTGGTGCGGGGGCGGGGTGAAGATGGGTTATAATCGTTGAACCAGCAGATGTGGCGTAATACATATACCCAGTATGCGTTGCGATAGTTGGCGAAATAAAATACTTGCGTGTAGAACGTGAGTATTAAAATAAGAAAGAAAGCAAACTTCGGCAATCCAAAAAAATTAAATATTCTTTAAAATATCTAAATCAGCTTTTTTGAACCAATACATAGTTATCCTGCATCAGAAGTATTTTGTTAAAGTTTTGGATGGTGTTTGATTTAAATAAACTGTGAGTCGCTGCGTAAATGTGTACGTGTGCAGAAGTGGCCATCCCAATGACGTGTTTTCACTTTTTTTTAAAATCCTATGTATGTATGTACATACAACGTTTGCTACATAAATGGCGCAGTCAGGAAACATTCCCTTTCGTTTGGTACTTTATCCTCCACCCCACCCCCACTTGGCGTTGTTGTTGTTGCTGTTATTGCTGCAACAGTCACCGCAAACAACATGCTTACTCATTGCAGAGAGCGAAACCGAGAGAGGGTGGATGACAGGCTGATAGAAGGAGGAGAGAACCAGCACGCGCATTGATTGTGAGGCTGTCGAAAACCCGCGCACGACCTCCTTACGGCATCCCATGTTGCTAATTCTCGGCGAGCGAGTCGAAAACCCATGCACGCCCTCCACGTGTAGTTCAAGTTCAAGACAACAACGAGAGCAAGCAAACGAGAGAGTGTGGGTCGCCACTCGCAATGTCATCGGGTGGGGTGTGAGTGTGAGTGCAGCTGAGCGCTGCCGCTGCTTGCGCCGACGCAGCGCTGCAGCTAGCAGTCGAGCTGTGTTTATGTGTGTGTTCTAGCCAATTTCGGATTGCATACTTATTTAAAACTCTGGGAGTGATATCGTTCTTCTCAAAATCCGCATAGAAAACAAAACAAAACGACTAAAATTAGCTGCTAATTAATACTCTGCTTTAAAATATGTTGTCTAAAATCACAATACAATCCAAATTTCTTAAAAATGTCCCTACTTATGAATATAAATTATTTGAAGTTAGTGGATAGCGAAAAGGGTTTTTAAAAAGAAAGAACCGCAGTCGACTCTACGAGAAACGGGTATAATTACATTTACAGAATTGCCTAATATGGTTCCGCTTTAATTACAATGCTGCTCGATAAAACGCTTCCATCAGCGGCAAGCAACGTCGATGGCGGACAGCGCAACCTCAATCCAGCAAAGGGTTAACGAACTTTGAAAAAAGCTCACAGCGATATTTTTTCGAAAAGTGTAGAGAAAAGAAATCCAAAAAATTGGGCAAGTGTGAGTGCTTGTGTGCATGAAGCCCCAAGTCTCACTGCTTTTTGGGGGTGGGGATTCAGACACGATCGCAGCAGAGCCAACAGCAACAGCACCAGCAGCCACACTCAATATATAACATTTTCTGAAAACCTCAAAATAAATACAATAAACAATTCGAGTACACATCCAAAGAAGAGGACACAATCGGCAGCAGCCACAAAGAGACACAAGTGTTTTTACGTGCCGAATTTCTTTCTTTGTCCGCTGCAACAGCGCTGCAGCAGCGCTGCGCCGTCGCTGTCATTTGCGCAAAGGGGTGACGAAGAAAGGACAGAGCCGTAATGTTAAATTAACTTTGCGGTGCGGGCTCCTTTTGTTGGTTGAACCAAGCCAACAACGTTTTAACAATACTTTAAAAATAATCATAACCAGCTTCTCAGACGCTGGTGAACTTTTTGGGGGGAGTGGCAAAGCTTTTGGGTGCTCCCGATATTTTTAGAGCAGGATCGTGGAAGGCAAACGGGTTGGACGAAAGCTTCCGGCATTACGAATGCCACTGTGACTGGCGTTATCGAAGGGCTTATTCCGGGGGCGTGTTTCTTAAACTGGATGTATTTCCGATTCGGGTTATGCAGTTAAAAAAAAATGAATCTTCCGCCTCTCGATTTGGCTTAAACGACACCAAAATATCGCTTGGTGCTCGAGTTTATCAAATCAAGCCCGACACTCGACGGAAGATAATAAAGAGAGTCGAGCAAAGACGGTTTGGTAAGTATTTTTTTGGCAAAACAAGTTTAACAGGTTGATTGCCAGGGACCGCGACTGTGGAGAAACGTACTGGAATATTAGAAATCACACTCAATCACAAACTGCTATCCTGAGATTCATTTAGCTATCCCAGCTCCTATCACTAAATTCCAAATTAGTGCAGACTGGAAGGAATGGGAGCTTTTGTACATATGTATTCCCATTTTTGGGAAGGCTAATTGATGCCAGACAGAGAAGGCAACACAGCACTGATGCCTTGAACTTGAATTTGGAGCAGAGCAGCGACCGAAAAGCTGGCCTTCAAACGAGGCTCGGTACAGTGAATACTTGGCATGCCGAAACTAGCGATAATCGAAGGGAAACCAAGCTTGCAGCGCTCGACTTTTGCGTGTACAGCCAACAAGCAGCGTCAAAAGTGACGTCGCTGCAGCCTTGTCCTTGAACTTGGCAAACATTTTGAATGTTTTATTTTCGCAAGCGAAAAGACACACACTCGTGCAATTCGCTTTCAAATGCACACAGCTGCAGCTGCAATGCTGGCTGAGGGCGCATTGTATGTACATACATATATATGTTGTATGTACATATATATACTTAATATGGGTACATATCGTTTTTATATCGAAAATCCAAAAGTGTATAGCGCGCACAATAATCAAGCCATTTCAAAAATACCATTGAGTCTTTGCTGAACTTTAAATACATTTGTTTACTGATATTTGCAAATCTCAGCCGTCAGGGTGAGTTGACAATAAAAATCCAATTAAGTACTAAAGCAACGGAAAAGAAAAACAGAATCGTTTTCCAGGATTTTTTCAAAGTTCTTCGGCAGGTGATCATGGAAATATTACCTACATAAACCATTATGTGGTTGTCGTAGTAATATTGATAAGCAAATGATCTTATAAATATTTGTATACCCTTGCAGAGGGTATAATAATTTCAGTCAGAAGTTTGTAACGCAGTGAAGTAGACATTTCCGACCCTATAAAATATATATATTCTTGATCAGTATCACTAGGAGAGTCGATCTAGCCATGTCCGTCTGCCCGTCCGCTTCTACGCAACTAGTCTCGAAGTTTTAAAGTTCTGAATGAAACTTTCCCAAAAACTGTCTTCTTATTGCAGGCAGTAGATCCCAAAGGAACAATCGGAAAAAAAAGATAAAATAATAGTCTTTTAAATATTTTTTGTAATTCATCTTCGAGTAATAGTTTATTATTTCAGAACTACGGTTTTTATTTGAATAAAATAATTTTGATTTGACGACTATTATCATATAACTTCCATGGGAACAGTCCAAATATTAAAAAAATAAATGACAAACAAAAAATTATAACTACTCTAATTTTCAATTTATGTTTTAAATTACTTGGAAAACAGGTTTAATAGTTCTAAATAACGCTTTTAATTTTTTTAAAAATTAAAAAACGGAAAATATTGAATACTTCAGCTGAAAACCATGATAAATTCAATGCTTTTAAACAATTATAGACTAATTTAAAGTAAATTAAAATTAATGAGTTATGAGCTCATTTGCAAAAAAAAATGGTCACCTCAAGCGCTATAAATTAAAAATTAAATTAAAAGTAAGTAAAAGGTACATTTCAATGTGGTTATTATTGAGGCATATATTAATATAAAATATATACCAATAAAATATAAAATCAGAATACTTAACATAAAAAATATAAAGAACGAATCAAAAAAGCACATAATTTAGGGTATGGCAGAGCCGAAAATTAGAAACAAGAAAAAAGAAAGATTATAGAAACTGCTAAAAACGTTGTTAACCAAGGTCAACATTTTTTTATTTATAAAAGTATCAGAAAAAGCAACAATTGTAGAAGTATGAAAGAGAGGGCAACGCATTCAATACAGACATCCAATACATGGGCACGCATAGCGTATACGAAAAGAGCTTGATAAACAAACAGGCAGCAATCACAAATTCACAAAATTATGGCGGATTTAATAGGGGGCAGCGGTTTGGAATCTACAGAGATACAGACATTTTTGGCCCCACACACAGATACTCACGTACACACACACACACAGGTTCAAGTTTTTTACGCATGTCTGCGAACCGGCTTTTTCGCTTTATTCCTAATTTGCGTTAGAATATTTCGACAGCTTTCTTGCCATTATGTTTTTATGTTTGTATGTTTGTATGTATGTATGTTTGTATGTATGTATGTATCTCCCAAATATTCAGAGCCACAAAAGTTTTCTCAGTTGCTGCTGAGGTGTTCCAACAAGAAACTCAATGGGGTAGGCAAAGGGTAAGTCGCTTAATCGGCCTAAAAGCGAGGGTTCGAGTTTGTCATGTGACTTGGTCTTTGCCCCGATAAGTAGGAGAACACGGCAAGAATATTGCCAATATAATGAACTGATCGGTCAAATCGGTGAGCGTCGAATGGGCTGATAACGTTTTTGATTCCTTCTTATTTTTCGCTTTCGATTATATATTTTATAACGAAAAAACTCGAAATTGTTGCTGTGTGGGGTTCTAATAATAAATGCCAGTTATAAATATCAGTTATTGGGCTTATGGCGAAAAACTGTGTAAAGAGATCTAAAAATGCCAACTGCAGATTGAAAGCTGTTTCAAAGATGATAGCTTTGGGAATCCGACGTTCATATGCCCTTAAAGCATTCTGGAATAAGTTTCATTCACTGCCATGGGTGAAATATAAACCCGATTCTATAATCGGGAATATATCTTGGCATCCCTTACACCCCCGCCCAGCAAGCTGACATACAAAATATTATCAAAGCACGGCACCATTCACAAAGCGAATCGAGATACACCCGCATGAAAACGTACATTTGAATATCACAAGAGTGATAAGAGATCGGTGGCCACTTCAATAAGTGCCAGCAGGTGGAACGTGAATGAACGCAGCTACGACAACGCAAGCCAGCGCGACCCGAAACGAAAAACGAATCAAATCGACTTGCCTGCCAATATTCGCGATAGCGATATCAAAATGAACGTATTGTATTTTTTAACTTTATAATCGGTATTTTTGTTTTTGTGCCCCGCGACGACAATTTCCTGTGAACATAAATACCTTAATATCAGTTGAGAGAGATTAAAACTGAAGAGAATTCTGCGCAACTTGCCAGTTAGTGTTATTTTCCGAATTTGTTGTGTTCTGTTTATATGTACTTTCCCCTGACGTCGGCACTGACCTTCGGACACAAAATTGGCGAATGTCTTGATAAATACTCGTACAAAGCGCAAAGTTGAAGGCTTAAATTTCACCGATTGATAACATGTGACCAAAGCATTTTATCTGGCACGGATTTTCAACCAGAAGTGAAGTCTTTTGAGTTCTGTAATAGCTTTCTTGTTTAGTTAAAAAAAAATTACCTCTAACCTCTTAAATTATTATGAGAGACATTGTGCGGTATAATTTATAATTGTTGAGTCCGAAATGTATCTTTTGTTTTAAATGTATATTGATACAACTTGCATTGTCACGATTATATGTTAAATGCTTTTATAGCATTGAATAACATATGGAATGTTATGAGTTTTTGAGTCCGAAGGAGACTTTCGAGTGCCAGCAAAATGTATGAAGAGTTAAAGCATAAAGCTTTCCTTTTCTATGGGGCTTCAGTGAAACAGATCACCTGTTGATAAGGATTTGCTATCAGAGTTTAAGTGCACGATCCTGTCAGGTGTTAAGACCACGAAGGTGACTCACCTGCGAGAATTAGTCACCAATGCTTAGGAAACCCCTCTCGAACTTCAATCGAACCATTATCCAAAACTGCGAATACCTAGAACCATTTATATATTAGCCTCATCATGACAATGGTGACTCAAAAGCCGATTCTTAAGCTAATTGAGTACTGAGTCATCATGAATAAGGTTTGGGGGCGTGATTTGGGGACTCCGCTTCTATTTCGTAAGAGATACTACATTGCGGTAACCGTTGAAATACAGTAAATGCATCATTGGTTATGTGAGTGTTTATTACTGTTACGTATTAATAGATCTGTTGTGATACTTTTTAGGAGCTTATCATTGACGTGCAATACTTGGCTTGACGTAAATTGCGACACATTTATAGGAGAAGCATTTTATTGTTGCGTATGCAAAATGTTTCCAACATCTACGGTAGATTTTGTTGAAATCAAATTTTTAGCAATAGTTTTTGAGGAAGATAAATACAAGTAATATTAAATCAAAAAGCCTAAATACAAATGAAACGAAATGTATAGCAATTGTAGGAATAAATAAATGCCCAAACTTACCATAAAATTGATCAGAAAAATCCGAAAAATTCAGTTTTTGAGTCCTCTTTGACTGCGAAAAGTAATCCAAAGTGTGCTTTGATAACTGTGGCGATTGTTGAACACTTGTTGACTGTTTCGCTGATTTTCGAAAGTTCTATGGAAGTCGTCCGTCCAAGCACGCGAATCGACCAGAGGCAAGTGTTTTCCGCCGAAACTTTTTCACTGCGCCGCGTTCGGCGACCAGACCCGTAATCGCAATCGCTGGGACAATTCCCACTCTCTCACTGGGTGATGACCAATTACAAAATACACTGAGACCGTTAGAAGAGGAACGTTTCTGTTTCTGTTTCTGTTTTCTGTTTTCCGTTTCGTTATTGCTATGATGTTATTGTTATTGTTATTGTTATTGTTTTTGTTATTGTTAGTACTGGCGCTGCTGAAAAGCGCTGAGCAAGCGATCGTACTCGTACGTATACTTGATGTGAACATTCGGGGGGCGCTCGCTCGGTTCTTTTCGGCCACTCGTGCCCGTGCCACTCGCTCACAATCACAACCTTCTCGCTTTGATATTATAAAATTATTATTTTCAAGTTTAGAATCGCGCTCCTCTCTGACGCTCGTCTCTGCAGTTGTGTGTTGTTGTTTTCGATTTCCGTGAATATGTTCTGGCGACGGGTGTGTGGTCCACTTTGCGAGTGTGCGTGCGATTGCTATTTATTATCTGCTGGGAGAGGCAACTAGCAATCGTTGTTGTTATCTCTGCGCACATTCACACGCCACTATAAACAATATTGACCTAGGCTATGTGCATACATAAAAAGTTTAAGGTTTAGCTTCACTTAAACCATTTATTCTTTGCACTTCCTACTTTTGTTTTTGTTTTAGTACCCCACAACTCTTTTTAATTTCGTTCGATTTGGGGTTTAGATATCAGAGCTAATTGTGACTTATGTATACTGATTGTCAGACTTTAAATATTATGTGCACACAACACACACAAATTGATTCAGAAATTGCACTTGCGTTGCATAAATATGAATGTAACGCTTCCACCACTGTTCTTTTTAAGGCAAACGAGATCAATTGGTATTGTGATTATGCTGGGTGCTCTTTTCGATTTGATTTGCAGCTGCTGAGCTTTAGATTTCTAAAACTACTCGAGGCCCAAGTTCCCGGAGAACGTCCGTCCGCGTTGGCTGCTCGTCAAAAAATACGAGAACCGAAAATTTCGCCGAGAACAAAGCTCGGAGCGGCAGAGAAGCGGCAGAGAAGCGGCAGTGAAGCGGCAGAGGCAGCGACGTCGACTGCGCCGCCAGCCCAGAATGAAAGTGGCTGTGTGTGTGTGCGTGAACCGGCATTTGCCGCAGCTGCCCCTCATGAATACACACACACACACACACACATACGTGCCAATAAAGGTGGTCCGCCTTCACAGTATTCGCATTATTCGCAATGGTTGTTGCTGTTGTCACGGCAGCGAAGTCGACCGCGACGGAGGCGGCACCGCCAAACTTACTCAATAAAAATTTTATTATGATATCTTCGCTAACGTAAAAAATGTCGACGGTTCGCTGGCGTTTGGTTTTGAATTGTCGGTGGGTTTTTGGCTTTCCGTTCTTATCGCTTGCTGCAGCTCTCCGGATGACGTATTCCTGGAAATAGGCTGAACAGTAGATTTGTTAGCAAGGACAGCCAGGAGTTGCCAATCACCTGTCCAATGTTCGCCGATTTGATTAGATCAACCGTATAGCTGACCCGAACCATCCCCAAATAACACTTAACCTCCATATTACAATCTGACCCAACTCGAAAACTTACTCAACTGAATGTATCGACTGGATTATTTATAATGCAAAAACTGATTCTAACCATTCGATTCCAAGAAAATTTTGGCAAAACGCAAATTGTTTTAATGAAATCAAAATTAAAATTAAGTTAATTTGGATTCTAATTTAATAAAAAAGAATTTGTATCCAAACAATGTTAGAACGTTTGGATAAAGGCTTTGCATATGCAAAACTTTAAAAAAAAAGAAGGAAAACCACACATTTTAATCAGTATTAATTGACAATAAAAAAAATGTATATAGTAGGGTATGTTAAATCAAAAAAATAAAACTGATCCACAAAAATGTTATCACAGAAATTAAAAAATCTTATAGAAGGCTAAATTACTTGTTGTCTTCGAGATAGTTTTAATATCTAATAGGCCTAGCCAAAGCCAAGAAACACATCAGACTTTATATAAATAAGACTAATACAGAAAAAAATTATCTCTGTTAAATGCAATTTTTTCAATTAACTAGACGCCCCACAAACAAAGTTCTTGTTTAACATTGAGTCAAACGTTATAAGTATGGCTTAAGCTATTAGCCCTTAAAATGGTCCTTAAAGTCATACATCTAAGACTTTGATTGTATCTATTGTATTGTAAATATTCGACATGTTCTTTTACGATTTTATTAATTTTCTGTCTTGTTCGACTGTCATAACAATGTACATATTTAAACCCTTAAAACGTATTCGTTTTCTGTTTTACGTATGGTTTTTGAAGGAGTGCGTTGACCCAAGATTTCCTTTGTGACGACGATAACAGTGACGAAAATAAAAATAAAATTATAAATGTAATGGCGAATAAATAAACGTCGAGGGAGCAGAATTCGGAGAACCAAGAAATTGAGAAATTTAAGTGGGCGCGAGAAAGAGCCCAAAAATTCGGGCGTCGAAGAAAGCGGCGCTAAACGCATTTCCTGCGCTGCCCGTTCGCTGCTGCGGCGCTGCTGCTGCGCCGCTGCCGACAGGGGGGAGTGGATCGCGCGGGTCAGATGGTGCAGTAAATTCAAGCTTCATCCCTTTCGACAACGACCAACACCAACAGTGGCGGCCGAGAGCCGCAAACAAAAAGCGAGACCCCAAACCCAGAAGGTCTGGCAACTTGCAAAACGGCAATGGCGACAGCGACGCCGGCGGCGGCAGAATCCGACAAAATGTTCGCGTGGCGGCCGTGCAACGCTTTTCAACGACATTGAGAGGACGTGCAACGTTTTTCGCCCGTGTTGCACATCGGAGCCCCCGACATGTGCATGCGTTTGTCTGGGTGTCCGCCTGCCACTTTCCATTCGTTTGCATCCCATACTTTGTTTATGCATGAATTTCATGAGTTCTTGAATACATGAAATCAATATAGCCCCCTTTTTATACGATTCCTTTTACATGTTTTACATATTTCATTTAATTAAGCAGTAAGTATTCACGTGTTATAGGATTTCGCAAAAAAATAATTGTGTGTTATTATTTTGTAACGTTTTGATATAACGAACATTTTCATAAAATTACCCACTGAACCCTCTGTAGCTGTCTTATAATTTTCTTTGCATTTGTTTCTCCACATGCAATTTGTACACAAACAAATTATTTTATTTATGAAAATTACTTTTTATCCTCTTTAAAATAAAAAACAAACCAAGATCTGACAAAATATTGTAAGACGACTTCTCAATCGTATAGCTCTCATATGAGCAAATATGAACTTTTATTTAAGCAGTATTTTAATTATTGAGGTTATAAATTGCCCAAAATTAAAAGATGGAAGGAAATCTCAAAGAACTAAGAAAAATTGCCCGCAATAATAAAGTGTGGACGCAAAATGTCACTGCTATTAAAAGCGTTACATGCAAACATTTTTAAAGGCAGTAATTACTTATTATATCCGTTTCTCGTAAAGTCAAAGGGTATATTGAAACCGTTGAAAAGTATGTAAAGTAATTATATCAATTACTGAGTCGATCTAGCCATGCCCTGTCTGTCTGTCCGTCCGTACGAACGTCTCGTAAACTATATAGGCTAGAGATTTGGGATTTGAAATGCCGATTTCCCGCAGCGCAAGTTTATTTTAAAACGGAAATAATGGTTAACCGCCCCATGACTTTTTTTTGTATTTATTATTTTTAATAATTTGATTGTTCCCATGGGAGCTATATAATATAGTTTTCCGATTTTAATGAAATTTAAACCATAATTCTAAAATATTAACCATTACTATATCTTAAAGACTAAAAAAAGCAAATTAGAAAACAGCCAAGTTATAATTTTTTTCATCTTCACAATCGGTCCTATGTAATAGGACCTATATGCTATAGTCGTCCGATCCGGCTCGTTCCGACTTATATACTACCTGCAGTAGAAATACAACTTTTGGGAAATTTTCAAGCATATAGCTTTAAAACTTAGACACTTGTTTGCATAGAAACGGACGGACAGACGGACGGACAGACGGACATGGCTAGATCGACTCTCCTAGTGATGCTGATCAAGAATATATATACTTCTGCTTGAAGGGTATACGGGTATAAAAATTAAATAAACCCACTCAAGAAAAAAGTAAACTAAATCTCAGCTTAACATTTAAAGGTAGGTTAAAAAAAATACTCTAAAAATGTAAAAGAATGATAAACATAAAAATATCTTAATTTTTTTAATATCGTTTTCCAAGTAGTTGCTCCCTCTTTCTTTATTATGTCAGTACGCCTTTGCTGTTGCATGTTGGTAAAGAAATATATTGCATTAGCTACAACAGGAATTGCACAACATTAGATAAGACGTTACTATACGTCTACTATAAAATTATATATATCAGTGTGGTGCAGTGCAGTGCACATTTGTGTGGACTTTTCGGTTTTTTATACCCTTGCAGAGTATAATATTATTTCAGTCAGAAGATTGCTTCGCAAAGAAAAAGACATCTCCGAACCTATAAGTTATGTATATTTCGATCAGCATCACTAGGAAAGTCGATCTGTCTGTCCGTCCGTCCGTTTCTACGCGAAAAAGTCTCTCAGTTTTTTAGGATTTCTGCATAAAACCTTACTTGTCTTTCTGTGGCAGGTAGTATATAAGTCGGAACAAGCCGGATCGGACGACTATAACATATAGCTCCCATAGGAACAATCGGAAAAATAAATGAAAAAAATTAGAACTACTGTTTTTTAATTATTTTAGTTCTTCCAGATATAAAATGGTTAAATATTTCAGAGTTACATTTTAAGATTCCATGCGAACAATCGGAATATTAAAATAAAATAAATGAAACAAAGAAATGTACCTTCTCCATTTTTGAATTTTTGTTTTAAAGTTCTTTTGGAAATAGTAATAGTTTGATAGTTCAGACTTACGCTTTTAATTTTGTTCAAATTGGAATACGATATTATATTGCTGCCATGGGAACGCTCGAATAATCGAGCTGATATTTATCATAGCTTTAATGTTTTTAAACATTTTCGCATAAAAATCGACATTTAAATGCTTTCAAGAATAATTAATTTTTGCAATAGCTGCAAGGGTATATTCGACTTGCCGAAGTTTTCTTCCTTTCTTGTCACTGAGACTATCATGACATTTTAGTTAATGAAATCTACGTTATTATAATCATTAAAAAAGGAGGGAAAGAAAATTAAAAAAAAATTTACAAAATAATTGAGAACTATATGCCAAAACAAAGACAACTTACCGCCCAAGGTGCTGTAGTTGTTTTAATGTCATCCAAATTATACAAGTCCGGCACGATAAGCCTTTAACTTAGTCTAGTCGGTAGCCTGTTCGGAAGGGCCTATATAATAGGGCATTTACAAAGTTGCGGTAGCTATAACTTGTTGCGCATGCAGTAGATGTAATGTAACACACGAGTGTTGACAGTTCGTTGTGGGTTCCCTAATATTTGCTCTCTGATTGTGAACTCACTTCCCTCCGAGCTTCGCTCACTTTCCGTGTAAGTATCTAGTTTCAACCGCGAATTGGAAGGCGCATTTTTTTTTTCATTGTTATCTAGAGGTAAACAAAGTTAACAGGTTTCTAATCTTTCTGAACGCCTAAGCGGCCGGGTTACTATTACGCCTTTTTTTTTAATTTTGGTGAAATAGCAAACCAAGCAAAGCTCAGGCTTGCTCAAATTTATACGAAACTTGCAGTTATTTCTTTAGACTTGTTGATTACCTATTCCTACCTATTACATATTTCCTTAAAAATTTTGTATAATTAATCCACACAGTTTAGAATTTATACTATTTAAGTTCATAGTAAATAGTAAATAACCTAGACCAAGTAGTTTTAGTTGGATACTGTTTTTGTCCCTGTTGTGAAAACAAGATAAGATACTTACCAATAAAGTTAGCAAGATGTAACAACAAATGAAAAAATTAATTTTCTATTGGGAGCCAGACAACTTTAATGTATAAAGTATATATATTCTTGATCAGCATCACTTGGAGAGTCGATCTAGCCATGTCCGTCTGTCCGTCCGTTTCTACGCAAACTACTCTCTCAGTTTTAAAGCTATCTGCATGAAACTTTCCCATAAGTTGTCTTTCTATTGCAGGTAGTATATAAGTCGGTTCGGAAGACTATATCATATAGCTCCCATAGGAACAATCGGAAAAAAAATTAAAAAAAAAATATAAATTTGCTGTTTTTAATTTTTTTTTAGTTTTTCAACATATAGTAATGGTTAAATATTTCAGAATTACGATTTAAATTTTATTAAAATAGGACAACTATATAATATAGCTCCCATGGAACAATAAAAATATACATTTTTTTTTTAAATTCACTGCGTTGCAAACCTCTGACTGAAATTATAATACCCTCTGCAAGGGTATAAATATGGTGTACTTTTCTTTTTACAAGATGTTCATAAAATCGTATGTATAGCAAAAAAGTATTCCCGGACTTGCTGTATTTAAACGACAAATTACGAAAACAAGCTGCACTGCACGCGAAAAATTAAAGATTACAAAACAGATTTGCGCTGTTTTTTCCATTTGTTTTTCCGAATGACATTCACACACATGTGCATATGTATGTATGTATGTATGTATGTATGTATGTATGTGCATTCGAATAGCTTTAAACAGCAGGCCCCATTTGTTTCTTAGCTGAATTATCGCCGGGGAATTGCCGATTTAATTAGGCATGCAGTCAGATATCCATACTCACTGCTGCATACAATGTATCTCCATTGCACCGATAGTAGGTGACAAGAGGGGGCGGGGTGGCGGTTTTAACATTGACCGTACGTTCATTTGTACATTTTTACATTTGTACATTTGTACATAGCCAGACTGCGTCAATAATAACTGCATTAAACGCGGCAGCGAGTGCAACTGTCGCTCTCCGTCTGCCCCGCCCTGTTCCTGCACTTTTTTTTGGCGCTCACGCTTCTCGCTCTCTCTCTCCCTCCAAGTTCGGTTCATTGACCGCCAACACGTGCATCGCAAACTATTGCACGTCCTCTCCCATTTTGTTTGGCCATCGCCTGTCGAAAACCGTGGCATCGCCTCTCCACATTACACGTTGCATTTATCGCATGCACATGCTCGCCGCGCTCTCTCCCTCTTTCTGCTGCCTTCTCTGTCGCCCAACTATAAAATGCCTCATTATAGCTAGACAGTTTTTTCATCAGTTGTTGCGGTGTTTCTGCCTGACTTTTCGCCTGCTATTGTGGGTTTGTTGTCTCTTTTGGAGCAACAAAATTGTTTACACATACAGCATTATTGATACTTTTAAAACTAGTTGTGTAACTATAACAAAAGTAGTAGTATCATTTTGATTTTGTTTGGTTTACTATTTTATAGTAAAACGTTTATCAAAATTGTTTCTGTAACTTGATTTATGTATTTAAGTCTTAGAACTCTTAGGTATTTAGTTTATTCTCAATTATGCATTTGTACTTATCAACTGGTTCTAGCGCTCCGTGCACCAGTATCCCAAAAGTCGGATTCTAATTCTGTGTAATCAGTCTTCATGCACTTCACCACTACATATACATATAAGAGACAAAACTGCAAAAACTTTTAAACTGTTTCGGATGAACTAATTGTTATTGAAAACGATTTATTCATACATAGTTCAATTACTGTTTTAAAATAAAAGAAATTTATACTAAAAGATATACATATAATAGACTATATAGTCGCAAAGGCCTATCTCCGAAGTATTGGCTAAGGCCAACTCGGCAGAGCATCGGCAGAGCAGCGGAAGAGCCCTTAACGAACATTATAAAACCACAGTCGGCACACAAACTCTGACAAGTTTCGCCGTGCAAATTATTCACACAAAGAAGGCCGTGCAGGTTATAGTATGTGTGTCGACCACTGATCTTGATAAGTTTTTAGTGTATTAGAAAGCATTAACAGTGCCTCACGGTATTTGAAATTCAGAAACTCGAATTGCAACTCAAACCGAGTCCAAGGACATTAAACACATGTAAAACATAAATATGCATCGATATCAACAATAAATCTAATATGTATGTCTCACTGCAAAATAGTAATATCACTCTGGGCAATAACCCAATTTTTCACCAATTTTGTCTAATATTTCACCATTAATAACATTTTCAAAACAAAAAGTTACATATAAATATGTTTTGTGTTCGTTTTGACATATATCATTTATTGTTAATAAACTTTTGTCATTTCAAGGAGAAAACACATGTTAACGCAGTTTGAAATACACAACTGTTTCTATATGGAGAGTGATCAGAACAAAATTTGCAATAATAGGCAAATTAGCAATTAGCAATAAACCAGCCATGCCGATAAGTAGTCATTGACTTACCTCATCGCTATTACATTGCAGGTGATTATATGATTGCATTGGTAGATTGCGCAAATACATCTTATAATATTAGTGTAAATGTAATTAATATTGAATAACTTAGGTTTATTTATATAAGCGAAAGGTCCCGCAACCCAAATGGCATTAGTTTCTAAAAACACTGATTAAATTATTTTTTTAACAAACATTTTTGGGATAAAATTGCTTTATGTCTATTTAAAATAACACCACATTTATCTCAAATTTTCTTTAAAAAAATATTTTTGGTAAGTATATAGTGGGCAAAAATACAACTTTTTTCTAAGCAAGGCCAATCCTTGCCGGTCATTGACTTTGCTTCTAAAAAGTTCCCTTCCGCTTGCCACGCCTACCTCTATCACCCACTTAATGATCGTTTCGACCTGTTTTTACGGCGCCACGTGCAGTCTAAACAAACATCAACGTCGCATGTGAAAAATGCATAAAAGCAAACGTAAATTCTTAAGCCAACTGCAATATTTTCTCTAATTTATGATGACACGATCTATTTGCGCAACGGAGATTTACGAAACTTTTGTAAAAATTCATTGAATTTGACTGATTTTACTCTCATCAGTTCCGGAGCTATTAAACTTTCAGAGAAAAAACCCATAGTAAAATTAAACATTAAAATATTTGAATGTAACATTGTTTTTTCAAAATATAAACTAACTTAATGTAAACTTTAAACACGATAACGTCATGATTAACATATTTTATTGGTTTATCAAATAGGAAATTTTTTAATTTAAAACTACATTTTGGCATACTTAAAAATAAAAAGGAAAGTGTTACACACCAAGATTTAAACACAACACCTCCGGGGCTAAGTCAAAACCGAAAATATTTATTTCAAAGTGAAAATGTTGGGATTTACCGTGATTTTTCTTTAAGTGTACGCTTTACGTCCATAGATTGGGAGAACGTGTCCGGCGCAAAGTGACACAAGCGACACAAAATTAAATTCCCCAGTGTTTTATAAGTCCTAAAAAAACACTTTGCTTTACTGTGGCTTGCGCTATTACCTGACGAACTGATTAGGTCTTCGTTTTGCTGTGTTTGCCTAAAATTAGTTACTGATATCAGCTTGGCATTCACACGTCTCTATGAATAGCATGAGCGATTATAAAAGACTGTTTAGGTCACCCACGACTCTAACTAAATAATTCTAATAGATTGTTCGGAATATTATTATTATCAAAATGAAATATTTTGTATGCTTCTAAATAACTTTCGTAATATTGATGAATATTAATTATAAGGTTGATATGGTCCCATATGGTTAAGTCAAAATGTGCACTTAATTATCAACAACTTTATGGTACCTTTGACCATATTATTAAGCAAAACAAACTAGATTTACATTAATATCTTTAAAAACAAATTAATTGTAGATAAAACATGTGCAATTGGACAAGTTCGAAGTGAAAAGTTTTTAACAATGTATTACATTACAAATTGTTAGGTGTGTTTTTCTTTAGCTTACAAACATCTGACCACAAAAACATCTTAAAAAAGCATTTAAAGCAGAACAAAAATTACAAGAACTCAGTAAAGCCAATTTAGCTATTATGTAGCCAGTTGACAGGTGGAAAAAACATTACGAATCAAACAAGCTAATAAAATCAACAACCCGCCGATAAATTATCTGAAGCTCTTGCTGAAAACATTGTTGAGATATACAAAAATTCTAAATAGAAGCCTTACTTTCCTCGTCAGGTTAGGAACTTACCGTAAAAAAAACTTGGTAGGCACTATTGAAAAAAATATTGATTCAAATGGGCTGTGTTAATATGTTGTGCCTTAGCTGTTATTAACTTAGGTAAAAGGAACTGACTCGTACCTTCTAAAATAAACACTTGAACCGTTGAAAACACGTCGTACAAATTCGTTGAAACCAACCACAATAAAGTCATTCTCCCAACGGCTATAATTCAAGACGACTTCGTCGCTGAAGTCTTCAAAACACAAAATTTGCTTACATCGCACCTTGACCCCTGTTAATTAACGATTTAAGCAGGAATACCTATCGAACATGGTATAATCTTAAGAACTAAGAGGTAACCTGACGTTATAATTCACATTAATTTTGTTTTTTTGTCAAGCTTTACAAAGTAGGTGTATTCACTCTTGCTGACAGTGTTGCTAAGGCAAAAAAAAAAAGGGAACTCGTCAAAATACTGCTAATATTCTATAAAATGTTTGCTCTTAATGGCAGACTGCGAATTTGCCTGCATCAGGACAGCAACTTATCCCAAGAAAAGAGATTCATTTATTACTGACTACTTTTCGATACTTTTGCTTCTCCTTTGCCGACGTTAACAGCGAGTGAATGGAGCGAGTGAGGAGCATAACGACAACAGTTTTGGCGGTACAATTCAAATTCAAATCAATAGTAAATTAAATAACTTAGACTCTTGCAAAATGGACCCGTTGGGGGTTGTTTTATTTGCTCGCAACGCGATATGCTCCTTCTCATAGCTAGATTTAGTTAGATTTAAGTACTTATTTCAAATTGTTTAGTTGTTAAACTAAGTTATGACCAAACAAAAATCGGGCCCGCCTTTGTTGCCTGTTGCAGACATCATATGCAGTGGTTATCAGATGTATTTGGTCCAGTTTGTACCTCCTAAAGTACAAATCGCTGAAATCGCCCGAATGGATTTTCAATGTAGCAACACGTACCCATCCATCTAACATGAGTCTGTATGATTTAATGTTAATCGGTTTGAAGGAATTTGGTCTTCCCTGATCAAAACTAATTCGCCAACACGCAATTTCTCCTTTGGTCGAGCTCACTTGGATCTTCGTTGTAGTCTTGCTAAATACTAAATGTCCCGGAGTTAGCATCATCAAATTGTTTGGATCATTCGATAGTGGACAGTGTGGCACTAGAACATCTTCCTTAAAGCTAACACACGTTCTCCAATACTTCTTTTTAAATGATATTTCATCGATTTGACCCCCACCTTCCATAATCCTCTAAAATGTGAATCTAAGGGGGGCTTAAACGCCATGTTATACTTTTGTCAGCTAGACTTGGAATTATTGACTTTGTAATGCACCGTTGATATGCCGATTTATCAGCCTCCAGTTTTTTATTTGCACCGCATTCGCTATACAATTCCCGACAAAGCGATGCAGAGCTCCAATAAATGATTTACATGACAAGTCTCCAAACGCCTCTAAGTGAATGGCTTTTGTGACTAAACAAATAAAAACTGCTTCATATCTCTAAACAGCAGTACGACCTCGTCCTTTCGAAGGCGATATATCTATGGGCGATATATCTAGGCTGGCTGTACGCGTGCTGCTGCTCCAATATAGACCAAGTTTACGAATGGTCTCCTCCGACTGAAGCTACAGCAGTCCTTTTGTTTCACGGTGCTTAATGAGTATCTTCTCTAACAGCTGCGGACTGTTACTCTCCAAATCATATAGTTCAAAAGTACACCTATGTTATATACATTATTTGACTGTGAATTGCATCTGCCTCACCTTTGCTGTTTGCACCTGACAATTGTCGCACTTCATCCTTAAGTCTTGGTATTCAGGCTACTAAAATTGCTCCCAAAACAAAAACCTTTTTATAAAAAAAAAGACCCAAAACTGTTATGACGTTTTTATACCCTTGCAGAGGGTATTATAATTTCAGTCAGAAGTTTGCAACGCAGTGAAGGAGACGTTTCCGACCCTATAAAGTATATATATTCTTGATCAGCATCACTAGTAGAGTCGATCTAGCCATGTCCGTCTGTCCGTCCGTTTATATGCAAACTAGTCTCTCAGTTTTAAAGCTATCTGCATGAAACTTTCCCAAAAGTTGTCTTTCTATTGCAGGTAGTATATAAGTCGGAACGAGCCGGATCGGACGACTATAGCATATAGCTCCCATAGGAACAATCGAAAAAATAAATGAAAAAAAATTATAACTTTGCTGTTTTTAATTTTTTGTTTAGTTCTTCGACACATAGTAATGGTTAATTATTTCAGAATTACGATTTAAATTTCATCAAAATCGGACGACTATAGCATATAGCTCCCATAGGAACAATCATAAAAATAAATAAAAACAAGAAGGAAAGCAAACTTCGGCAAGCCGAAGTTCATATACCCTTGCAGCTATTGCATTAATTAAATACTTTTGAAAACATTTAAATTATGATTTACTTGAGTATGTGCTAAAAAAAAACATTGAAACTATGATGATTTGCAGCTCTATAATATTAAACCATTACTATATCTCGAAGAACTAAACAAAAAATTAAAAAACAGCAAAGTTATAATTTTTTTTTCATTTATTTTTCCGATTGTTCCTATGGGAGCTATATGCTATAGTCGTCCGATCCGGCTCGTTCCGACTTATATACTACCTGCAATAGAAAGACAACTTTTGGGAAAGTTTCATGCAGATAGCTTTAAAACTGAGAGACTAGTTTGCATATAAACGGACGGACAGACGAACGGACATGGCTAGATCGACTCTACTAGTGATGCTGATCAAGAATATATATACTTTATAGGGTCGGAAACGTATCCTTCACTGCGTTGCAAACTTCTGACTGAAATTATAATACCCTCTGCAAGGGTATAAAAATTATAGCTTTGGTGTTTTTTAATTTTTTTTTGAAATAGCTGCAAGGGTATATGAACTTCGGCACGCCGAAGTTTGCTTCCTTTCTTGTTTGTAGTTAGTTTTGGCGAACTTTCCAAATTATATTGATTGTTAGCCGGCTCGAGGTCAGGAAGGTGAAAAAAAACACAATTTTAATTATGGGTTGTTCTGTCGATATATTTCGGATGCTCTTCGTTCTTTGTTTTGGGAGCAATAAATTGTAAAGGATCAATCTATTTATACTTTTTATTTATATTTATAAATTTTTCCAAAGTTTTTCAATATTTTCATACCAAAGCTCGAGATGGCGCAAATTTTCAAATTCAAATTTAAATTTATATCAACAAAAACAAAACAACGACAGGACACATGCTCATAGCTCTTGCCGGGATTGAGACTCCTGCTTGCCCTCCCATCCGTGCACCCGGTTTGCACAAATCTGCCGATGCCCCTACTCAACTCCTATTGCTCTTCTTATACCATCATGGGCTTCCTCCTGTGAACCATTAAATAATTTCCACTTCTTCTTTATTGTTGTTTACTTCATACATCAATTTTTATTATTAGTGTTATTTACGCAACATTTATTTTATTAAATTCAATTTTACATTTTATTTCCCATATTCTTAAAATCCTTTTTAAATTCCTCCGTTAATGGGTTGGCCCAGCTTAAACCTCGCTAATGAGCACTCATATATATTATTGTTTTTATTGTTTGTCTGTGTAAATGTACCCTTTTTTAGTTCAGAAAATTAATTAAATCCTACTATAAGACCTCTGAATATTGGGTCAGTGGGTCAGTCCTTGACAAGACAATTGGAATTAAGGATTTCGGGATTTCGGGACTCAATACTGTTGAGTTTATGCATGTGATAAATCTTTAAATAATTACTCATTTGCAATATTTTTTGTTGTTGATTTAATAAATAATGCAATAATTAAAATAATTAAATAAATAATGAAATAGATAAATGAGGGAATAAAAATAAATAATCAATAATAAGTAATTTTAAGACGAACAATTGACAAATTAAAAAAAAAACCATGTAAATATATATGTATAACAAGAAAGACGTGATGGTCCTCCACAAGAAAGATGGTTAGCAGTTTTACGAATTTATTATAATTAATTATGCTTTCACGTTGCTTCCAGAGGTATTATTATCAGACCTCCACAAACGAAATGGACTTCTAACAAACTTGATCCGCGGCCCAACCACAAGTTCGCCAGGCCTGTACTAGTCAGATTACAATTCAACCCAGTGGGGTTATATTCAAATCCCGGCCTAGGAGAAGAATTTATTTTCTATTTGTGTTTGATTTTTTTTTTTTTTGGTGATGCTATGTTTTTATATTAATTTATTATGAATTTAACTTTAAAGTGCAAGCTTTTAAAAGCCATTTGATTTCAAATATTTGAATCCTTATAGGGGCTTAGTGCATTGCCGAATCTATTACCAGTGTTGCGCAACCTGCTAATGCTTCTACAAATCCAAAGGTCTTAGGTTCGAAACCGAAAACTACCATATTCATGTTTGATTGGTTGGTTAATTTTTAACTAATATCACTGGTTTACAAATTTTAATCGACCTTTTATCGAGGTAAAAGCGTAAGTTTATTTTTACCATCCAAAATGAGACAATTTTTTTTTTTGCCTTCACGAAAATTGTTCTAAAGTACCCTTGCAGAGGGTATTATAATTTCGGTCAGAAGTTTGCAACACAGTGAAGGAGTCCGATAAAGTATAAATGTTCTTGACCAGCATAACTAGGAGAGTCGATCTAACCATGTCCGTCTGTCCGTCCGTTTCTCTGTTAAAAAACTATCTGAATGATACTTTCCCAAAAGTTCTCTTTCTATTGCAGGCAGT
Organism: Drosophila gunungcola; assembly: GCF_025200985.1. Taxonomy (NCBI): domain Eukaryota; kingdom Metazoa; phylum Arthropoda; class Insecta; order Diptera; family Drosophilidae; genus Drosophila; species Drosophila gunungcola. The sequence goes on from NW_026453162.1 coordinate 3,225,371, forward strand.
ATAAAAGTTTTTCTTTTTTTTGAGATATAGTGTTGGTTAAATCTTTCAGAAATACAGTTTAAATTTAATTAAAATTGGACGACTATATCATATAGCAAAATATGAACAATCAAAATATTAAAAAAAAATATACAATAAAAATTTAACTTCTATAAATTTTGGTTGACATTGAATTAATTTGATAGTTTAGAATTACGCTTTTAATTTTATTTTATTCGGAAAAAGCTATCATATACATAGCTGCCATAGGAACGATAACATAATTGAGCCAAAAATCATGATTCAATGTTTTCAAACATACAAGAATATTTCATTTTTCATTTCATAGCTGCAAGGGTATATGAACTTCGGCTTGCCAAAGTTTGCCTCCGTTCTAGTTTTTGGTCTTAAATTTGATAGTAATAAAAAAACCTACAAAAAGGCAATCATTTTTAATTTATAATTATTGGCTTGTTGGACTTTCGACAGAATCCTTGAGTTTTAACAAAATCGGATGACAATTTAGCGTAACTGATATTAGATATTAATACAAAAAGTTTTCAATTGCATTTTTACGCAGAAAATCTGAATGAATGAAGGTGACCTAACTTTAAAGAAGCCGTTGCTAGGTAAAACTTTTTCTTACCATTCGAGATAAGAAAATTACCCATTACGATTTATTTCGTTATTTTGTTCATAGGAATATGTGTCATAGGGCAGAAGGTGTGCTACCCCTTGAACCTTACATCAAAATTTTCTTTTCTATTCTCGGTGGTTGATTTCGGATCTCAAAAATTGTACTTTTGCTTTTATGTGTTGGGGTTTTGGTTTCTTGGCTAAACTTTTTCTTAGTTCAATGACCCTCAGCCCGGCAATATTCCTTTCGTTTTCTTGAAACTTGAATTTCCCTTTTTGGGGGTTGACTTTCCGGGAAGGATGGGTGCGAGGGTGGCTTGGAAAACTGACATGCGCATGATTTTCTTTATAAAGATATGGGGCGAATATTTCCCTTCTCCTAGTCATTAATATTTGTTTTTATGGAACAAACTTGTATTTGCCTTTAACAGGAGCTTTAACGGACCGGCATTGTTAATTCGTCTTTAAAGCCGGTATTTTCTTTTACCATTTTTCTAAAGCTTTTAGCTCCGAGGTTTGAAAGCATAAAGCATTGTCACCTAGGATCATAAGCCTTTTCCTCTTCCCTGCTACGCAATTTCGAACATAAAATGGCCAGAAAAGTTTAGTATATAGAGTGTATAGTGAAGTCCAATAACAAGAACTTTTTAGTACCGCCCCCCAATTTGAAGAAGGCAGAATCCAAAAAAAAAGGCAACGGACAACATATGATGGAAAAACTAAGAATCGTGAGAGTGAACAGTCAGATCGAAGAGAGTAAGAGAGCGAGAGAGGGAAATCCCCTAAAAACTCACTTAATACTATGGATACCGTTACTCAAGGGAGTCACGGCCACAGCCAAAAAAAAAAACAAGCACTTGTGTTCCAAACAGAACCACACACACACACACACACACATGCGTAGCCACAGCCGGTTATGTCATGCCCATTAAGTCCAATTGGAGGGAAATTCCTCTTGAGTTAGTTTGAAGCGATTTGAGTGAAAACCATTTGAGTGGTAAGTATAATAGTTGAGCAGGATATTTCAAGCAAGTTTTGAGTACTAGCAAGATGATATATTTTAATCATTTTAAGTGCTTTAAAGTACTGACAGCCCTTAAAATACATGTACTTTTATTTAACAAAATAAATAAATAATGCAAATGTTTCATTTATCTGGTTATCTGTTCTGTAAAAATCCATTCATGGCAGTATTTGAAAGCATCAAGCATAAACACTAATTTTCAATCTCATCCTTTGTGCAAACAAAACTCACAATTTTCCTTTTTTGCGGGTGGCATAGGCATAAGTTTCACAATCGACTGTTGGAGCTGCGCAAACTCCAAGCGACTACGCAATACAATTGAAATTGCTTCGGGAGGAACTCTGCGTGGTTTTCTTAGAGGCCATTTCCAATAGAGTCAGAGCCAGAGGCAGAGTCGGAGTGACAAATGGGGAAATTTTTCGGTTTCGGAAACGCTCAAGTCGTGACCCATTTTCGTACAACATTTGGTGAAGAGTTCAAAGACCCCGAGTCGCCCAACGGGGTCTGTGGAGACGGGAAGGGAAAGGGGATTGGAACGGGAACGGGAGCGGGAATGGGAAGGGGAATAAGAAGGGGAAGGGGAATGGGGAAGGAGAGGCGGACAACCCCAAAGAGCAGCGGCTAGTTCTACAGCTGTGCTTTCTGCTTTCGCTTTCGCTATCTATGTAAGTTAGTTTTTCACATTACATTCACAAGTTATTACTGCATGTGCAACTGCTTTTTGGGTGTTTATTAGGGGGACTTTCATGATGTCATTTTGAATGTTTGGATCTAGTATCTTTGGTGGGGGCGACGAGGGTGGAAATGCACCAGCACTTTTCTTTTCGCTTCAATTTTATGCGTGAGTTTCTAAAAGGGGTTGGCTTTTCGAAACCATACAGAGCGCTAGAATACATATTCTCCATTAGCTTGACCCATATAAACTCATTCTTGTTTGGCACCAGTGTTTCGTTTAATTAAATAGATTTGTAGCGCAATTTCATATAAAACCACAAATTTAATTTTTCTTGAGATCGATAAGTAAGTTTCAAGAGCCCATTTATTTTTTGTTTTTAAATGCCACAACTCGTCTTGAAAAAGTTACAAAAAAAAAAAATGAAAAAAAGACCAATTTTGAAAAAAAAAATCGTTCCTTTGAGTTAAATATACGCATTTAACAGAATATATTAACGTAAATTATGTAACCTTTTTTTATCACATTTCATTTATTTGTATTTGTCCTTTTATTTTTTGAAATATAGGTAAAAGTAAAAAAAGTTCCCAGCGGAAAAGATAGTTTAAATACGCAGTTCAGAAAGTTCTGAAAACCATTTTATAATAAGAATCTGTTTAACGTTCTTCTCGGTTTTAAATAACAAAATGTAATGTAATGTAGTTTGTCATGTTCCTTTTGAAAAACTAAAAAAAAGCTGCTTACGTTTTCGCCATTTGTTTGAAACAAAGTTGTATTTCTCAAAGTAGCCGAATAGAAACAACGACGTGACGGTGTTGGTGCTACAGAACTATAATTATAGCTTGTAGCGTTACGCATGGGTTTCTATTTTGCACAGATATTTTAGCTTTTAGCGGAACTTATGAGTTCACCAGGAAAACCAAAGTCCAAATATCTAGCTTATCCAATAAAAATTATCCTTTTTTAGCGTTTCGCCCAAAAAAAACTTTCAAATCGGACTACTTGCCAAAGAACCTAAAATGAGATCAAAAATTAAATGAAACATTATCTTCACCACAGTCCCGCTGACTTTGAGTAATCAGAAGAAGAAAACGAATTTTTAGCCGAGGTAAAGTTCAAGAACCCCATGAAAACGTCAACACGCATACGCATACGCATACGCATACAGACGTTGCCATCGACACTGACACCACTCTGTGCCATAAACTGGCTCACTGGCAGTGCTGTTGGACGGACTACTTCCCCTACCCCAGAGGAAAAGCACCTTCCCAAAGTTTTCCCAGCACTGAGAACGAGAACGAAAGTGAGTCTTGCCACGTCCAACAAAGCTTCAGTGCCTTCACCCTCATTCAGGCAAACAGTTTTCGGCGAGGAACAAGAAGTTCATTGAACTGCTGAGAATTTCGGAAGCCAAAGCCAAACCACGCACACCATCTCCACCACAAACTCCAAACGCCCTGTAGTCACACCCAAAAGCATTCCATTTCATTCTGTATACATATGGAGGCTTATGCTTAGGTGGTGAACTATGCGAACGAACTCAAAAAGTGCTTAGATTGTTGTAAGCTAGTTATTTTTTTTTTAATACATGATCTCCAAAAAAGATTTTCCAAAAATCTATAATTTTTTACACACAGTTTAAATTAAGTTTTTCGCCTTTAAACAAAAGGAAAATACATATAAAAACAAAAAGGAAGAAAGTTTATATACCCTTGCAGCCATAACAAAAATGTGTTGTTTCATATAAGGACTGTATATTGATATTTATGAGCTCAAATTATCAAAAGCTTACAAAGTAATAAACTATAAACATACCACATAATATTAAAAAGTGTACACAAGTACAGATGTAGTCTTAATCGGCATCGCTAGACGATGCTTTTCTACGCAAAATAGTATTAAAGTAGTTTTAAAGCTATTCACATAAATGTTTCCCAAAAGTCCTATTTCTATAAAGGTTGTAAGTCGGTACGGACATATCCTTGTTATTTTAAGACATTCGGTTTTAAATATTTAAAAATCGGTTGACTAAATCAGATAGCTGTTATGGTAACAAATGATACCATCGATGACCTTAAATATATAAGGATTAAAGGCGGAACAAAGCAATTTTTTTTTAATTTTTACCTTTTGTTATGTAGGGGCTATAGCACCGATGGAACAATTTACTGGAAAATCGGCCTAACATAACTTAACTTAACTTTTTACAAAAAAAGTCAACTTAAAAGGCAAAATTAAATTTTCTTATAGCTGCAATGGTATATGAACTCGTGCTAGCCGAGGTTTTATTCCTTTCTTTGTATTGATGAAAACAAACAAAATATCATTAAAAATTTCAAACCGTAAGTGAAAAATAAGTGAAAATATTTAATAAACGTTAGAGAGAAAATAGTTCTTAAACAATTGTACATACAACAAATCGATGTTATTAAAAGTTTAAACCTTTAAATAATTTACAAATCACAAATTTAAATCTTCAAAGTCCTCTAGAGATCAAACCTTGATTTTTCGTTACAGTTAAAATTCATAATTCAGAAAATGACAGTCAACATTTTTTTATGACACCAGTTTATTTTTAAATGTAATTTTCATTTTTTACCTGCTTTCTTACCTATCTTATTTTTTATCTCCAGTCCTGCCAACTGGTTTCGGTCAGCAATAGCTTATTTTATAGCATTTACTCAAAGATTGAACGTGACGAAGCCAACAAGCTAGTAAACTTAGCAATTCGCGGGTAAATCTATTTCATACGGATTTATTTTATATGGAAAAAAAAAACAAGAAAGGAAGCAAACTTCGGTAAGCCGAAGATCATATACTCTTGCAGCTATTGCAAAAACTAAATATTCTTGAAAATATTAAAATTATGATTTACTTGCGTATATGTTTAAGAACATTGAAGCTGTGATGATTTGCTGTTCAATTATTCACTAGTTCCTATGGCTGCTATATGATATAAAATAAAAAGCGTCATTCTGAACTGTCAAATTATTATTTAATCATAAAGAATTTCTAAAAAAATATTACAAAATAAAAAAGTTAAATTATTTTTAAATCGGTCGACTAAATCAAATTTTATTGTTCCTACGGGAGCTTTATGTTATAGTCGTAAGATTTTGAAAGTTATAACTTTTTTAATTTATTTTTCCGATTGTTCCTATGGAAGCTATATGCTATAGTCGTCCGATCCGGCTCGTTCCGACTTATATACTACCTGCAATAGAAAGACCATTTTTGGAAACGTTTCATGCAGATAGCTTTAAAACTGAGACTAGTTTGCGTAGAAACGGACGGGCAGACGGACATGGCTAGATCGACTCTCCTAGTGATGCTGATCAAGAATATATATACTTTATAGGGTCGGAGATGTCTCCTTTACTGACTGAAATTATATTATATATATATATATATATAAATGAAAACAAAATTGTAACTCTCTAATTTTCAAATTTTTTGTAACTCTTTTGGACATAGGAATGGTTTAATAATTCAGAACTACGCATTTTTTCATTAAAATTGAAAAAAGATTTCATATAGCTGCCATAGGAACGATCGAATAATTAAGTGAAAATCATCTTAGCTTCAATGGTTTTTAATAGGTACTTATATTATTCGAAATTTAGGTATTTAATTTTTGCAATAGCTGCAGGGGTATATAACTTCGGCTTGCAAAAGTTTGCTTCCTTGCTTGCTTTAAGATGAAGTTTAAATCGAGAGAATTCTTGTCTCCCAAAGTTATAAACATTTTTTTTCTCAAGAAATAAAAGATTTAGTTTAATAGCAGACAACACATTGTAAAAATTGTATAAATAATCCATACCATATTGTACAATATCTGCAAGCGTTTGTCGCGTTCATTGCACATGTACAAACATAAATTCATTTTAACTATATACAGCCCAATAAAAACAATAATTCGAAAAACGCTCAAAAAGTAAAAGTAATTTGAACAATTTTTTGTACGATTTTGTTTATTTAATTTTACTTTACTTTGTTGTATTCTTAGTAACTTTTCACATTCATAAAAAATATATGTAAATAATTATTAACATCATCAGTTGTCCAGGTTTGGAGTTTAATTAGAGTTATCAACATATAAATTAACGCAAAACAAATTAAACTAGTTTGTTTGGATTTAATGGTAATAATACGCGCCTTGAATGTTGATCCCCAATGGTGCGCTTAGTGCGCGGCAACAAAATATATGATCTAAAATAGCAAAATGTACTCAAAAATTACAAAAATACGTATTTAAATTTAAACTTAAATGCCGAAACAATCCGTGTAAAAAACGAGGCTTTGAACTGCCTACATTTAAAATGGTGCAACGAATTTAGACTAATAAATAAGACGGATGAACCCCAATCTCCTGTGTGAACGTGTATGTAAGTGGATTGGTGTTTAAATAGGCTTATTCAGATGTCATTTGATTGTTGTATTCGGCCAACAGGTTGTCCTCGCCTACTGCTGCGCCGGTGCCGGCTGTGGCTGCGGTGCCAGGCGGCTTATAAACCCAATGCCTCCGCGGATGATCTTGCCCACGGCCTGCGGCGAGCGGGCGGCTAGCGCCTCGAACGTTATGCGGAGCTCGGCGAAAGCGGTGCGCGGATAGGGATTACGACGCGAGCTGTAGCGCATCACTAGATAGTGATAGTAGATTATCGGGGTCATCAGTCCTGCGTGGCTCCTAAAATCCCAAATCATTGCCCATGTCAGCATGGAAGAACATCTTTAAAACACATGCTTTAGAAAAACTCACATGAAGGTCAGCACAATGGCGAATGGCATAATAAAGATCTCGCAGAACGCAGTGGCCTTCAGGATATTGGCCGCCTGGAACTCCACAATGGAGATGATGAAACGGGCACCCCACCACGAGTTCTGTCCAATTAGCTATAAGTACATTGTTTTTAGTTCAGTGCCAGTCTTGTAGGCGGGTTAGGTTTATCCTTACATCCAGCAGCTTGAGCGAGTAGCTGGAAGCATGCAGAACCGAGTACAGCAGCACGGGGATCAGAACCAGCAGCGACGGCCGGATGTTGAAGAAGATCAGTGAGTACATCATATAGTGGCACGAGTCCTCGGCGAAGAGTCGGGCCAGAAACTCCCGGCTAAAGGAGAATGCGGGCACCCTCTGATGCAAGCGCAGGGCAGAGATGGCCGCGTTGGCCAGCAGGACCTTGCTGAATGCGCTTTGTTGTGAGCTGTTTTAAATCGAATAGGAGTAGTAGGAGTGGTTTGAGTAGAAGCACTTAGTTGGTGGGCCAAACGGCTGTACTCACGTGAAGATGGGCAGCACGTAGCTGACCGTAAAGAAGACGACCAGCAGGCGCAAGGCCCAGAGCGCAGAATCGATGCGGTTTGTCTGGAAATGCTGTACGAGCTTGGCCGGCGCACTCTGTGGCTGAGATTGCTGCTGTGAGGATCCTTCGGAGCTGTTGGTCTCGGCGCCTTCGGAGCGCGGTGGCTGATCGGTGGGTGTGCTCATGGTGAAGTCGCTTCTGTGCTCGCTTAACGTTCAATTTTCAGTCTGCCCGGCAGTTATGAAAAGGCAAAAATGTAGGAAAAATATAGTTATGAGGTTACTTTCAGCCTTATCGCCGGCAATTCGGCTGCTATCTGTTGGCACTGCCACAATGATAAGGCAAACCCGGCAAATAACCGCGACCTTATCGTACGTGTAAGAGGGTTTAAACCTTAAATTTGAAGAACAGCGCTAGTGATCCACGCTCTATGACTACACCATTAGAGTCTGATCTGCTTTTTGGGGCCTGAGTGGCACGCGCTGTAGCTGTAGGTCTTAATTGAAAGTTAAGGCCAACTGTTAAACCAGTCGAATGGAAAGTTGCAACCGACACACACTTAAAACGAGAACGGCCGTGTTCAGAAGGCGTTTTAATGTTCGCTTGGGCCAACATGATTTGGCCACAATTACAGACAGTGCTTTGCATAGGCAAAACAAAACGAAAAGCGACAAGCTGCCGCTATTAAACCATCAAGTACCTGCAGAGTTTGGCAATATTAACTTTGCGGCAGCGGTTTATGATGCCCAGCACGGTAAGAGCAGAGATTTCTATTCGAAACTCAAAACTAATACTGCCGAGTTACACACCGCACAATGTGCATGTTGTTACGAAACGCGGAGTACACGTCAAATATGAAAACACAAACAGGTGGCAGCAGGTGGAAAGGGGGGTTGGGGTGCATCCTACGTGTACTTTTGAATAATTAACTGGGTAATGGGGCAGCCCTATTGATTTGAGGGTCCTTGGCTGGGTCGACATATGTAGGTCAGCTAGGGCCGCAGTCCAACAATCCAAAAAGTGTGGCCAAATGAGGTCACAAGACACACAGGTAGATCGGGCGGACAGGGGTCCACGTCAGAGATTCGGATCCAGAAGGTATACGGCTACGGCTCGCAAATTAAGGCTGATTGACCTGACTGAACCCAACGCTCAGCAGTGAAATCGCATCAAAGTGCGGGCCCTCGCCGCACCGCTGGGCTGTCGAAATTAGATTTGGTTGCTGCCCGGAATCGGAGGCTAACTCCGCCGGAAACAACCGAGTAAATCAAAGCGCAGACCTGCATAGTTTCCCACTCAATTGCAAAATATAACACATTACCATCCGATTTGGACGACGACGGGCGAAGAAAGTTGCCCCAGGTAGTTTCTTTTTGGCCTCTAATCAGTAGTTTCCTGCGGACACCAAGGTTCTTGCAGAGCGCGATTTCTGCTTAGCTTGTGAGGCGCATCCCACTGATTACTTACCGCTGCTGGGAATTGTCTCTCCTGTGATATGGCTCCAAATTAAATACAAGTTTTTCACGTAAATACGTATTGGTCGGAGCTCTCGTGCGAACTAGAGGTGGACAGTGAACCAGTTCGATAGAAATGAACTAGTCAAGGCACATCACTGCGACCGATTGGCAGTGCTCTGTTTTTCTCGATCTTTCGAAATGAAAAGTCCACGTACTTTACAGTTTCAGCGGCGATAACATTTTAAAGATTTATCTTAACAGACAATGAAAATACCAGATTAAATATATTTGAATGTCGTTTATAATGTTCGAAATGCATAAAACAGTTCAGTGCGTCCCATGCCGCATTTTTATCCTTTTGCTTTTTGAAAAGTAAAACCCAAGAAATAGATATAAATTTGGTGATATGTTTTGCCCGATTCCCTTGTAAATAATAAATTAATAATAGTGTTGGCAATTTGAAAATACCGCTCAGTAGGAATCCCCCTATTATTCTGTATTGGGAAGAATAGCACCTACAAATACATGTTGGTCTGTAATAGCGTGTCGACTGCTTCAGTTCTTCCAAACGCACATTTAGCTCCTTTCCTTCGTGTAAATCATCATGGACGATGAAATTTCGCTCCCCGCCGACACGTTAGCTATCCTCAACGAGTTCCTGTTGGAGCGGTCCAAGCGCGTAGCTGAGGAGGAGAGTCAAATTGCAAACAAGACCGGAAAGGATGCGCTTTTTGAGGAAGATTGGGTAGGAAGATCTATGAGTACCTTCAACACTTGACTTGACTGAGATTTCGCTTGCAGCAACTGAGCCAGTTTTGGTACAACACGAAAACTAAACTCACTTTGCGCGATGTTGTGGGCAAGTTGCTGGCGCAGCGAAGGGCGGATTTGGAGGACTTTCACATAGCACTTCTCTCCTGCCCATCGCTTTACAAGGACATTAGGAGTATTTATGACAAGGGTGAGCAGACAAACAAAAAATCCGACAAGCTGTGATTATAATTAGTCCATTAGTGCGCATCTTCGAGTACGATCAGCGATTCGCAGCCTTTGGCACGGACTTTGTGCACTACGACCTAAACTGCATAGGCAGCAATCCGGACTACCTGAAAGAGCACCACCAGCAGTACGACCTGATCGTGGCCGATCCGCCCTTTCTGTCCCAAGAGTGCATCGCCAATACATGCGAAACAATCAAGAGGCTCCAGAAGCACCCCACGGAGTGTAAGCTGATACTGTGCTCCGGAGAGGTGGTAGAACCCTGGCTGACAGCGCGCCTTCCCGTGCTCAAGTGCGACTTCCGGCCGGAACACGAACGCAATCTGGGCAACGAGTTTGTCAGCTACGCCAGCTTCAATTTAGACGAATATATTGAAAATAAATAATGATGAATGCCAGGGTAGAGTCTATTTCGCAGTCAGGTCGGCCTCCTTGCGCTGCTGCACCAGCTCGCGCAGACCGTCTTCTTGATCCTTGAGCGACTTCTGCAGGAACTCCTTCTTCTTCTCGAGCAGTTCTATCGCCTTGTCGCACTTCTCCTGCTTGGCCTTGAGGTCCTCCCGCATATTCTGGACATCGGTCAGCAGGAACATGCGGCCCACAGACTGATAAACTCTGGAAGCGAATAGAATAACTGAATGAGCCATCGGGAGATGATTAATCGCGGGTCAAGTCACCTTGTGTCGTCGGAGAGGCTACTCGTGCCCTTCTCCGTCAGCTGGTACTTGTGTTTGCCCGTCTTGACCATGTCGCACTTCATGTCGATCATGTTGATCTTCTTGGTGGTCTCCAGTTTGTTTATCTGCATCTCAGTAAAGGCCTGCGGGACAAAAGCAGCGGTCAATGGATGGGCAAGTGCTTCTAAGGAGCACGCGCTTCTTGTCGGCAGTCGCTTTTTGCGATGTGCCCACCGCTCACCTTTTTTAACTCCATGTCCATTTGTGCCATTTTGCCTGATAGTTGTTCCTTCACAAAGAAATTAGCCCGAATCTGTGCTTTTCGCTAAGAATTTATCAAAAATTGCAACACCTGCAGGCTGCTTCTAGTTTTCTTACTTTTTAAGTGATGGCAGCTCCGTCCGCACCCGGTTGATTAACAGCTATCGATAGTAAGCTCTGTGCTATCGATGACAACAAACGTTATAAAATGTAATGTATTTAATACCCTCTTCCCACTAAGTTAATTCGTTGGAAACAATTAGGGTTTTTGACAAATATAAAAGTTCTTGATTAATCCCTAAACTACTGAATCTTTAAAATTGCTGAAAATTGTTGGTGAATTTATACGGACTAGATTAATTAGGAATTTAATGGAGAATTCAGAGATTCAGCCATTGGAAAATACCCAATCCGATTTCCACAGAATACATCCGCCATCTGATGACAGCTGATCTAAACAGCTTTAGCTCATTAAAAAATAATTGCCTTTTTAGCCTAGTTGGAATTTTGTTGAACATACGCGTGAAAGACACATAACTTGCTTGGATGCGTTGCTCAATTCAAAAGTTATTCAAACATTAAATTTTTTTAAAATATATCTCAAAATAAAAAATTTGAGGGCTCTGCTTGTTAGTTACAAAAAAATGTAAGTGCCTTTGAAGAATCAATTGTTCCAAGAGTTTCTAAAAAACTAGCTAGTTTTTATACCCTTGCAGAGGGTATTATAATTTCAGTCAGAAGTTTGCAACGCAGTGAAGGAGACATCTCCGACCCTATAAAGTATATATATTCTTGATCAGCATCACTAGGAGAGTCGATCTAGCCATGTCCGTCTGTCCGTCCGTCTGTCCGTCCGTTTCTACGCAAACTGGTCTCTCAGTTTTAAAGCTATCTGCATGAAACTTTCCCAAAAGTTGTCTTTCTATTGCAGGTAGTATATAAGTCGGAACGAGCCGGATCGGACGACTATAGCATATAGCTCCCATAGGAACAATCGGAAAAATAAATAAAAAAAAATTATAACTTTTCTGTTTTTTATTTTTTTTGGTTCTTCGAGATATAGTAATGGTTAAATATTTCAGAATTACGGTTTAAATTTCATCAAAATCGGACGACTATAGCATATAGCTCCCATAGGAACAATCATAAAAATAAATAAAAAAAAATTATAACTTTTCTGTTTTTTAATTTTTTTTTTTAGTTCTTTGAGATATAGTAATGGTTAAATATTTCAGAATTACGGTTTAAATTTCATCAAAATCGGACGACTATAGCATATAGCTCTTATAGGAACAATCATAAAAATAAATGAAAAAAAATTATAACTTTTCTGTTTTTTAATTTTTTTTTAGTTCTTCGACATATAGTAATGGATAAATATTTCAGAATTACGGTTAAAATTTCATCAAAATAGGACGACTATAGCATATAGCTCCAATAGAAATAATAAAATTATATAAAATAACTACCTAATAATTGAGCTGTAAATCATCATTGCTTCAATGTTTTTAGACATATACGCAAGTAAATCATAATTTTAATGTTTTCAAAAATATTTAATTCTTGCAATAGCTGCAAGGGTATATAAACTTCGGCTTGTCGAAGTTTGCTTCCTTTCTTGTTTTTTTGCTCTTTTTAGTAGATTATTTTAAAATTTTATTTATTTTTAAAATATATATATTTTTCTCATTTCTGAGTGAATATAAATATTCAAGTTCTTTACACAGTAAATGCCTATATATGAACAGTATATAGGTTTTTTTTTATATATATTATATATCAAGTGGCGGCGGTCGGTCGGAGTCTCTTTAAAAAAATGTCGTCTTGCGGTGCGGAAAGTCTAGATTCAGTGATATTAAAAAAAAAATTAAATTGATTTATTTAACATATTAGTCAATTGTGCGGATGAACGAAATTAAATTGAAAATATGCTATTAACAATTTTTGACGCGGTTTTAAAGTCAAAGGTACCATTTAAAAAAAAAAATTTTAATAAAAACTTTTGTTCTTCCGCAAGTATTAACTGTATAAAGGGTGTGCGCAAAATTTCATTTGGATCGGACCATTACTATTTGAGTTACGTTACGCAACGACTTGAAAAACGTTTTTTGGGGAAACGTGTCTAAAGTTTTTTACATACCGCATATCTGCCTGGAGCACGATTACGAGATAATCGGTATCTCAGCGAGATTTAGTCCGGTCGACAAAAAATTTTCACAGGATATTCCTGAGCTGTTGTACTTTTATATTAAAAATTATCAAAATATTTTTTTTAAATTGCAAGCCATCCTGCCTTCCTAAGCAAAATTATGTGGAGTCAGATACTTTGCAGAAAAGTTATTAGGATGTAATCAAGATGTGTATAAACACGAGGTTATGAACATTTTAATGATCTATTGGCAGCCAGACAATTTATTCGTTAGCTTTTGTACCCTTGAAAATGGTAATATAATTTCACTTTGACGTTTGCAACGCATTAATGGAGACTATGGAGACCCTAATCAGCTTCACGAGATGTTATCGATCTAGACCATGTCCGTCTGTTTGTCCATCCCTTTCCAAGGAAATTATCTGAATAAAAATGTCCCAAAAGTTGTTTTTCTATTGCTGGCAGTATACAAGTCGGAAAGAGCCGGATCGGACGACTATATTACATTGCTCTTAAAGGAAAAATCAAAAAAAAGTATTGCTTCCCTGTTTTTAAATGTTTTTTTTTTAATTATATTTTTAAGATATAGTAATGATTACATGTTTCAGAATGAATTTATTTAAATCGCACGACAATATCAAATAGCTCCCATGGGAACAATAGGAATAATGATGTTTTAAAAATATTTAAATTCCGGATTGACGAAGTTTGCTTTCTTTCTGGTTAGTTAATCTCTAAAGTTTTAATAAACGAAGTTTGATAAAATTAAATTAATACTAAGGTGTAGCTAACATTTTTTTATTTTCTGCGCCTTAGCATATCGTGATTAATGACTTTTGAAAACAGTCATTAATTAATTAATGACTTACGGCCTCTGTTTTTTTTGCAATTAATACAAATACGTGTTTATTGGGAATATCTTTGTTTCTTTATTTGAAAAATTTTAGGAGTAAGTTCCCCATTGAGAAAGATACCGTTTGTAAATAAGTGTAGTTGGGTATAGCACCCAATTTAACTCATATTATAAGACAAAGTATTTTAGGACCTAATTAGTAAAAAAAATTACGGATCCTGTTTCCAGAATTTAATATCCATTGCTCCGCATTCCGGGTAAAACCACAGCTCACGATTTCGTGCGAGAACACCAGCCACAATATTTTAGCGCTGGCGATTAGCCCTAATTTCTAAGCAAGAAGCCATGCAGCTGTTTTTGGGGCTGAGACCTGTGTCAGCTCATCATTCTTCAGTCACCGGCGGAATGGAGCGCTGGCAGAACAAACTGGCTGTGGTAACGGGCGCCAGCGGTGGAATAGGAGCCGCCTGTGCTCGGGCGATGGTTGGGGCTGGACTGCGGGTGGTGGGCCTGGCACGGCGGGAGGCCAAGATGAAGGAGCTGAGGGAGGGTCTGCCCACCCACCTGCAGGCCAACTTCATTCCACGGCGGTGCGACGTCTCCAAGGAGGAGCAAGTGGTCAGCGCCTTCGAGTGGATCGAACGCGAGCTGGAGGGCGCCGACGTGCTCTTGAACAATGCTGGCATCACGCGCGAGACGGAACTGGTCACTCCGGGCAACACCCAGAAGCTCAGGGAGGTCCTGGACACCAACGTGATGGGTGTGATTTGGTGCACCCGCGAGGCCTTTCGCAACATGAAGCGGCGGGGCGGCGAGGGCCACGTGCTCATCATCAACAGCATCGCCGGACACCAGGTGCTCAACTTTATCGACGTGCTGCCCTCGTTCAATATCTATCCGGCCAGCAAGTTCGCCATCACGGCCATCACGGAGACCTATCGCCAGGAGTTCCAACTGCACACCAACAAAATCCGGGTGACCGGCATTTGTCCCGGGGCGGTGAGCACGAACATCTTCCCGGAGGAGATCCATTTCTACGTGAAGGACATGGCCAGGCTGGATCCAGCCAACATAGCGGACGCTGTGATGTACGCTCTGCGAACGCCACCGCATGTGCAGGTGGGCAGATCTCCTCTGAGTTTACCGAATATTGACACACTAACCGATTCCGATTCCGATTCTACTCCATATCTTTAGGTTCACGAAATTACTATCAAGCCTATGGGCGAAATCTTTTGAAATCCAAGCTGTACTTAAGCTATTTCTGAAGGTTAAGGGGTGACCGGAATAGTCAGCTATGTGATACCGGATTTTACATTGGTATCAAATGTTTAACACTATTAACAAATTTTGATGTTATTTGTATATTTTTTCAGCCAATGTTTTTATTCTGAACGTTGCAAACAAATAAGTTATATTATTTTAAACAAGATTAGTTCCCCTGAGTTGAGTGCGTTACCCCCAAAAATGAGGCGTTATATTTATGTGCAGAAATAAATAAACTACACATGTTACTCGTGAAAAACATAAAAGGGTATATTGTACTTCCTAAAAAGTATGGAACAGTCAAAAGAAAGCATTTTCGACTCTTAAAAGTTGATAAATGAAAGCAAAGAAAATGTCTGATATATTTTTATGGGTTAACCAGAATTAAAAATTTTATTTTTATATTTTAGCAGTATTGGTGGTATACGCTGTCAATAAAATTCGAAACAAACTTTAAGAAAAATAAGTTTATTTAAAATAAAACTCTAGCGTTATTTGTCAAGCTTAATAAAAGAACTCAAAAAGTAATCATTAGATGACTAAAAAATGGGATGGAATTGAAACTGAACAAAAAATAGTTGTTTTGAGACTTATTTAAAACTCAATCCCTCAAGTTTTGAAATAATATGGGAGAAAAATGTAACAGGATTCGTATGGTGCTGTGCACAAATGTTTTAGTACTTGTATAGTTAGACTTATTTTAGGAATTTCGTGTGAAAATTAATTTTTTGTTAAAAAAATAGTAATCATATTTTTCCGTTCCTGACAAAAAAATTGTAAAAGTTACAAAATGTATATCAGAAATTTTAAAAGTGTCATCCAAACCACCGTCAAAAAAAAGTCACTTTAGGGAGAAATTGCTTGCTTTTACCAGTTACACACTTTTAGAAAATTGTTAAATTCTCTTTTACTTTTTACTCTTAAAATAACAATTAGTTAACATCTCTTCAAAAGAAGTTGTAAAACCCTAGTTTTGGCCCATTGGACCATTGACCATTTGAAGCAAGACTAATATTATATTAATTTTGTTTAGAAGGGTCAAAAAGAACATTTGTGTTAAAAAATTCGTTTATGAATGGTATGGCCTGTGAAATTTAATTTTTTTGTAATTTTCGGGGACTTTGTTGAATGACTTTAGAGCTTAAAAAGCGATATAAAACGCGACTAGTGTACCTGTTGGTAATAAGTGGCGTTTACAAGCCCTGGGTAAAATAAAAGATTTGACAATAGCAACAGTACGAACCTATGAAGTGTACTGTATGGGCAATGTGTTCAGCACTCTCAACGCGATCGGTTTAGGGCTTCCAGTCGCTCCATCAGCGCTTCTTCATTCAACCTGTGCATGCAAAGGAACTGTCCGTTAAGGAACAGAACGGGAATGTCATGCCTAAAAAGGCGCAGGAACCGAACGTTTTCCTTGCGGTCGATGTGAACCTTCTCCAGACGGTATTGTCCTGCAAAACGCTCCTCCAATCGGTGCACCAGATCATCGCACAACGGACACGGCTCCCTGGTGTACAGAGTGATCAGTGGCAGGCCCTGCACCTGGTCGATGCTGGGCACCCTTAAATAAATTAGGTTAATTTAGTAAAAGTAAATGTAAAAGCTAGAGCTCTGGATGATTGCAGTCATAGTTCCCTTTGTGGTCATGAGCCATTCGCTCGATAATCATTAGTATGAGATAGGCTCATGTAGCTTATGTAGTGACTCGTATGACTCACCTAAAGTTCATGGGGTTTATGCTCTATTCTTTAAACATTGTTTAAAACAAATGCTGTCTACCGAAGTCTTTTTGTGCCATGGGGTCAAGACAAAAAGTGGGACAGGGCATTTTCTTTTTTTAAATAAGGTAATCAGCAATTAAACAATTTTAAACATCTTATTCCAAAGAACATCTAGTTTCAACCGAGTATTCCGGGCACTAACCGTGTTACTTCTATGAGAACCGTGTCCCTAGCGCTTCAGTATTTTAGTGCTGAAATCTCAGCAGTTCATATTTCGGGAATACCCAAAGTAAAAAGGTATTTAACATTAAATATTCTTTTAAAAGGAATAAAAAAATAACTAAACTGTGTCTTTTAGGAATCCAGGCTATCAGTCAGCTACCAGGCTATTATTCGTTATCGGGACCAGGATCCGAACATATTTAAAATACAATACAAGTAAACTGAATACTGGGTATCTATGAGCAATAGGAGTCATAAGTCATGAGTCTTAAGCACCATGAGCTTTTCCGTTTTAGACCAGATCAAGTAGATCATGCTTATGGCCATGATTTACTCGGACTTGCTGTTGTTAAGTATGAGTCAAAGGGTCCTATGACCCCACGCAAGCACGACCGGAACGCACAATTTTTCGAGAACCAAGACCATGGAGCGGCCATCCGGCATGCCCATGAAGGTGCATCCCAGTGCGCCCGCGGGAAGCGAGTGAACCAGGTGCGTGAGCAGGTGGCTGGCTGTGATTTGCCTGAAGTCGTGCGTGCACAGGCGGTTGGCGTGGAGGTCACCGAGAACGCCTTCCGGTATTGCCTTCTGCGTGCCCGTGACCATGTTCCAGGTGTGGATCTCGCTGGGTGTGACGGGTTGCCTGTCTTTCAGCCGGTACATTGCCTGCTCGTGGTCCTGCTCCACGGCGAACTCGCGCAGCAGGGCGAGCGGTTGGAGCTGCAGCCGCTGGGCCGTCTGCATAGTGGTCCAGGAGAGGGCCGCGGCTCCCAGAGTGGTCAGTCCAGTGCTCGACGCCGCTCCAGCCTGGTTGCGTGTCCGTGACCGTGGCTGCTGAACAGCCATCAGCTCGTTGGCCAGCACGCCGTGCGTCGGCTGCATCACCTGGCAGCGCAGATCGCCCGTGATGATGCACTGGTCGCCCACGCGTTGCAAGCTGTCCAGGGCCATCTGCAGGCCGCCGAGGGAGCAGACGTCGTCCTGCAGGGCCAGAGTGTCGCACTGGAGGCCCAGGTCCTTGGCCACTCTGGTCAGTCGCTCCCTGCACTCCGGAGCCGGAGTCGTGGGGGAGGAGCAGACGATCACTTGTTTGTACTCCTCGCGTGGCACACTGCTGCGCTTCACCAGCTCGTCCAGCACCACGCCCGCCAGCTGCTGCTCCTCCGCCTGGAACGAAACGCTCGGCGTTCTCACTGCTGCTGCAATCACCACCGCGTTGCTGTACGATCCGCCCAGACGACCCTGGGCAAGCGGGCTGTGGCTGAAGTGGCGCAGTAGCTGCCATGCACTGTGGAGGTCGCAATTCGGTTGGCTACTTGGACACCACAAATATGTACATACTTACCATCCGGGGCTAAAAGAGCGCAGACGTCCAGGCATTTTGATTCTGTGGGTACAATAATTTAGGTGCCTAATATACTAAATTTTTTCCGGTGTTACCTGATTTTGTTTACATCGCTCTATATAAATAAACTGGTACCGTGTACCTCTTTGAGAATGGAGTGTATCGAACGCTCGAAATATTGGGAAAATAATAATTATAGAGTAGAAAGTACAAAAAAGGATGTGGCTATGGTTTATGGCTATTTTCATTAATCTACAGTATATTGAAAAGTGAATTTTTGACCTCAGCTGTGTGTAAGTACTTCAGTTTCAAATAGTTTGCGTATTCCCGAAACGTCTGAATCTCCGAATTTCTGAAAACTCTGCAGAAATATACTGAAAATCGGTCAACTGTTGGTCAGCTGTTCCAAACCAAATTTCAAATTGCTGAAATTTCAGCAGTTCAGATTTCGGGAATGCCTAAAGTAAAAAAGTTACTTAACATAAAATATTCTTTAAAAAGAACAAAACTGAGATTTAAAAGAAACCAGGCTATCAGTCGGCATTATTCGTAATCGGGAACAGGATCCGAACATATTTAAAACAATTGTGGCCAACTGAATACTGGGTATCTATGAGCGAGAACCCATTATTTTCAGTGACCACTTGTTTTTCGATATCATTTAGGTGATATCGACATTCGCTATCGGCGAGTGGTTGATTGTTTCGCAACAGCTGTTATGATGAAACGATAACAATAACAACAGGGGAGAAAGTTATCTTTGAATTCAAAGCCGCAGAAACAAAAAAAAACTTAACCAGTTATTACCCTGCAGTGCACTCACAGCGCAAAAGGCACAATTCGCCAAGGCAACCCAATGGAAGTGACCTTCAAGAAGGCCCGCCTGGTGGGGGACAGAAGTGCCACCCCATCAGAAGACATACAGGATGAGGGCGACGAGGGCTCCTCCGGGCCCGACCCGTTCGGGTGGTGGGCCCTGCCGGAACCTGCGCTCCTCATGATCTTCGAGCAGCTCACCGTGGTCGATCTGCTCAAGGCCAGTCGCTGCTGTCGGCGGTGGCACAGCATTGCCAAGGACGACCTGCTGTGGCGCCACAAGTTCCAGGAGCACTTCAGGGCCTCCCCGAGCATTCCGCTCAAGCCGGGGGCCGAGAGCTGGCGGTCGGAGTACAGGCGCCTGTCCATGCACATACCCTTCGTCCAGGCGCAGCGACTGGAGCCCACTGTGGAGAACAACCACGGCCACACGCACCAGGTGCTGCACGTGAGCTTCGCCCACAACGGCGAGATGTTCTCCACCTGCTCCAAGGACGGCTATGTGATAGTAAGTCCACGTCAAACCCCCAGTAGGGAGATGCCTAAGCTGCTGGCTCCTTCTTGCAGATCTGGAACGCGAAGCACCCGTGCTCGGAGAAGTATGCGCACAACATGAAGCAGTTCAGCTGGAAGTACTCGCAGTACTCGCAGTTCAATCAGAGCGACACCCTGCTCCTCGTCTCCGGCGTTCACTTTGGCTCGCCACAGTCCACTTCCGGGGAGATTGCTGTCTTCTACCTGGGGGCCACTGAGTCGCACTTGCGCTGCCGGGTGGTCAACCGGCCGTACGACATCTTCGGCACTTGGTTCAGCGACCAATATCTGATCTCGGGCGACCTGCACTGGCTGGCGCACCTGGTGAGCACCTCGGTTCTGTGGCTGAACAAGGCCAACCAGGAGATCGACTCCGAGCATGTGCCGATCATGAGCCAGCTGTACAAGTTCTACAACCGCAACGCCAGTTCGGTGCGGGCCATAATGGTCGCCAGGTGTCCGTGGCTCGACGAGAGCAACGATCCGCTGGCCAGGCTAACCGAGGGGGAGCCGGAGGGCGAGAGTGCTGCGCTCCCCGCGCAAAGTAGCGACCAGGGGACTAGTTCGCAGGCCAGTGGCAATCCGCTGTCCCACGCGGCCAGCCTGCGACGCACAAGGAGTGCCACTCCCGAAGAGAACTACTTGCCGGACATCAGCGAGCGGCGGTCGAGAACGCGACCCGGAGATGCCACCATTCACTACTTGGAGGAATACCGGAAAGCGGTGGCCTCCGCCAACGAACCGAGCGAGGACGACGAAGAGGAACTGAACTCCATGGATGTACAGGAGGAGTACGACGAAATGGAGAACAGCATGCCCAAATATCTCATTTTTTCAACGGGTTCCAAAACGTTCACGCCCCACCAAATCGGGTTCAAGCGCATACGCAACGTATACTTTCCCAAAAAGCTGGATCCTGGCCCAAGTCTGAAGGAGAGAATTGCTGCGAAGCGGGCCGCGGAGCAACAGCAGCAGCAAACGCCGCGCACCGATCCGGATTGGTGGAACTACGAGTCGGTCAAGGATAGGTTTGACAATGTGGACAAGGTGATAGATCTGCACGGGCACATCATTGGCATGGCTCTGAGCCCGGACCACCGCTACTTGTACGTGAATACACGCCCCTGGCCGAAAAACTACGTGATCACCAATCCCTTGGAGCCGCCGCCCATCGCCCAAGAGATCGACATCCACGTGATCGACCTCATGACCCTCAAGCGGGTGGGCAACATGCTGCGCGCCCACAAGGCCTACACGCCCAGCACAGAGTGCTTCTTCATCTTCCTGGACGTCTGCGAGGAGTATGTGGCCAGCGGGGCGGAGGATCAGCACGCCTACCTCTGGGACCGGTACTATGGCATCAGCCTGGCCAAATTCAAGCACTCGGACGTGGTCAACAGTGTGGCCTTCAATCCCCACGACTCGGAGATGCTGGTGACCACCAGCGACGATTACACAATCAAGGTAGGCCAAAAATCCATTGATCCATTGTGGCAGTGCCTAACGCAAGTACTCTCCCACAGGTCTGGCGTTCACGGGCAAAGGCAAAGGAGTTTAATATCCCCAATAACGTGAGCGAGTCATTCGAGCTCAAGCCCAAGAACTGAAGCTAGCCTCTGACTTGAAATCCCCAAGTGGTTCTTACTGCCCAAAAGTATCTTCTTTGTTAATCTAGGTACTTGCTGCTAGTTGCTTCTGTTGTTAACGGTTATAATTATACATATTGAAATTGGAGTACGCGCTACGAGCTGTCTGCTTGTTCAAAGTCAACTCTTCCGGCTGCTTTCTTCCCGTTGTCCGGAGACTCGACAGGCTCCACAGGTTCGGCTGGCGGGGGAGGATGGCTAGAGTTCGCAGCAGATGTCGATGGTGCGTCCGGACCTGGGGTTTCCCCGTGGTCGTGACTGTGCTTGGCGTTCCTCCTTCGCTTCTCGGGATGTCCAAAGCAGTGCTCGCAGTCCTCGTCGTCCTCCGAGGAACTCTCGTCGAACGCCAGGGGCTTCTTGTAAATGCAGCAGCCTAGAAAGAACGTGAACGCAAGTCAGCCATTGTCTTTGAAGGAGTAGCAGGGCTCACATTTGGACTTCTTGCGATTCAAATGCTCGTTGTCTATGACCCCGGCATGGAACACTACACGGCGCTCGTCCCGCGGATGTTCCAGGCGCAGTTGCAGTGTGGGTGTGGTTCGACCAGCCTCCGATGGAGTATTTGCATCCGCCTCGTCAATTATTTGAGTTGTCGTCCCGTTGGTTGCCTCATTGTTCTGCCTTTGGGCCATTTTCAACAAACAAATAGCAGATTTCTTAGTGTGAACGTATTAAATGTCTGACAGCTGAAAAATTTTCGTCCGCTCACACTAGACTAGGGCTTCTAAATTACGTTTTGGAGAATACCAATTTTTTCCACTGTAAGATCAGTGAAAGAGCAATATTTAATATAATATTGAAGGTTTCCAATACTTGGTCAATAAAAAACAATTCATGGTTTTTTTAATCAAAGTTAAAGTCAGATATGTTTATCTGAATATTTTATATATATTTTAATTTTGAAATAAACATAAAAAAAGCTTTTATGAGTTTATAACAATTATAAATTGTCAAAAACAGCTTATGTCAAAGAGACAAGAAACAGTGATATTTATTATTGAATACATTTACTTATAAGTGAGCCTAATAGTTTCTACTTTTTTTAGCTAAATTAGAGGAAAGACTTTGTGCACCAGTCATATATATATATTTTAACTAAAAACTAAATTTGACAATTTTTTTATGGATAATGGACTGCTGTTCCCACTGTGCCACCACTGTGCTTTTATTTTATTAAATTCTATGGATTAGTGATTAAACGGTTTTCTGGGCCTTAAAAAATGCAAATCACGGTAAGGAACGCTTATTGCACCATCGAGGATTAAGTCGGAAATTTTTGGCACGGCAAAACCGTGAGGACTATCTTTGAATCGTGCTCTACTATTATATTCCTTGTTCGAAAAGCCGCGTTGAGGGTTCACCTCAATGAATGAACAGCTGATCTGTTGCACGAAGACCCCTGCTAAATCTAGGCCAGAGAATAAGTTGACGATCTGGCAACGTCGCGAACAAACGTCACATTTCAGCTGTCAGTCAGTCGTTCGGAAAATGGCTGCAATTGTGCGATTTAATTTGTTAACAAAGTCGCAAATTGGTAAATAAACGCCGAATATTTTCCCAAATCCTCTGCCAAGTTGCTAAGTAGCATGTTCTGCATGAACCTTGCTATTGCCACAAGTGCTCCCAGCCTTGAAAACAATCTATTCCCTTGCCATCAAATTATGTAATTTTTGCGCAAAGCAAAACAAAAGTCCAGTTCAATGCGCAATTTATTGATTTTGCCCCATGTGTGCCTTGCAGGTGCGGCTTTGCCGGTCAGCCTGCAGCTGCAGCGGTTCCAGAGCACCCAAGCCCCGCCCCCAGGAACTCCTCCGCCACAAACGAAGACCAAGTTCGGTCCGCTGGCGGACGAGGATCGCATCTTCACCAACCTATATGGACGTCACGATTGGAGGTTGAAGGGAGCCCTGAAGCGCGGCGACTGGTATAAGACCAAGGAGATTGTGCTGAAGGGTCCGGACTGGATCGTCAACGAGATCAAGACGTCTGGCCTGCGCGGCCGCGGAGGAGCTGGCTTCCCCAGCGGCATGAAGTGGTCCTTCATGAACAAGCCCGGCGATGGCCGCCCCAAGTACCTGGTGGTGAACGCTGATGAGGGTAAGCAAAAGGGGCTGTACACCCGAGGGGTTCGATTTGACTGATTTTGTGTTTACCCGCAGGAGAGCCGGGCACCTGCAAGGATCGCGAGATTATGCGCCACGATCCACACAAGCTGGTGGAGGGCTGTCTAATTGCTGGCCGGGCCATGGGCGCCCAGGCTGCCTACATCTACATTCGTGGCGAGTTCTACAACGAGGCCTCCAACATGCAACTGGCCATTGCCGAGGCCTACCAGGCTGGTCTCATTGGCAAGAACGCTTGCGGTACAGGCTACGACTTCGATGTCTTCATGCACCGAGGTGCAGGTGCTTACATTTGCGGCGAGGAAACCGCTTTGATCGAGTCGCTGGAGGGAAAGCAGGGAAAGCCGCGCTTGAAGCCCCCATTCCCCGCCGACGTTGGCGTCTTTGGCTGCCCCACCACGGTTACCAATGTGGAGACGGTAGCCGTGGCTCCGAGCATTTGTCGGCGGGGAGGTCCTTGGTTCGCCAGCTTTGGGCGCACTCGTAACTCGGGCACCAAGCTCTTCAACATTTCTGGCCATGTGAACAGGCCTTGCACTGTGGAGGAGGAAATGTCAATCCCGCTGAAAGAGTTAATTGAGCGCCACTGTGGAGGAGTAACTGGTGGATGGGATAATCTGCTAGGCGTCATTCCCGGCGGCTCTTCCACCCCCATCATACCTAAAAATGTCTGCGACGACGTAATCATGGACTTCGATGGCTTAATTGCCGCCCAGACATCGCTGGGTACTGCGGCTATCATCGTTATGGACAAGTCGACGGATGTCATCAAGGCTATCGCCAGGCTAATATCCTTTTACAAGCACGAGAGCTGCGGACAATGCACGCCCTGCCGAGAGGGAATCGGCTGGATGAACAAGATTATGACTCGGTAAATCCCCAGCATACCCCTTTATAAAATCAAAATGAACTACTATTTTGGTTTCTCGCTTTAGATTTGTCAAGGGTGACGCGCAACCCGCTGAGATCGATATGCTCTGGGAGATATCCAAACAAATTGAGGGACACACTATCTGCGCGCTTGGTGATGGTGCCGCTTGGCCAGTTCAGGGCCTTATCCGCCACTTCCGGCCCGAGATCGAGAAACGTATGCAACTGCATGCAAAGCGCGCCAGCAATTAAGATTCAAAGTTATAGCTAATTTTATTGATTTCATAAACCCGAGCGCGACTTGATGCATATAAAGTGAATAGTTCTCTAAACGATGTAATTATTTTGGTTTTTAATGTGTTTGATAACAACCGAAGTATACTCTAAAGCGTGGAAAGCGTGTCCTGGAATCATCAAAATGTCCCACTGGCAATGCAAAGTTTTATAAAGCAACAGCTAGAGTACCGCCCAATTGTCATAGGATTTCAATTACTTAAGAAGCTGAAATCAGTCAACATTAACCACATAGAATAAAACAATTACTAGAGTTTTTATATAGTTTGTTTTTTTTTCGATGACGATTTTGTAAAGTACAAAACGATGATTATTTAAAGTTTCCTTAAGGTTTATAGCCACTAATTCCAAGGCGATAGCAGATGGTTAAAAAGATAGTACTATCATTTTTGAACTAAAAACATAAAGGTTGTTAACAGATGGTTGCCCTTAGGGAGCATGTGTATATTAAAGTCTAGAAAATTAGTAAAAGGTTGTCACTGAAATCAGTAAAATGAAACCCGATCAAAGTTAGATCCTTTGGTTGGTTTTTACATTCTGCAGCTTGAATTTCACTATACACCTTGTTCAGTTTACTGAACGATATTAAAAATATTTAGAAAAAGTGTATAAAGAATTAAGTCGAAGAATATGTATACAATACTAGATTTTATCCCTTTGTTTTGCTCACATACACATTCATTTTTTTTCTTATTCATTTTTGTATTTAATCGTATATTATTATTTATGGTTTTTTAGGTATGTATTCGAGTTTAGGTTTAATTCGTTTAAAAGTTTTAGATCGTTTTTAGTTTGATTCGTTTTTCGTTTGTTTAACTTGGCTCAAAGCGTTCACATATTGCTTATCTATGAGAAGGAACATAGTACAATATTTCAGCTTAAAAGACTAAACAACATTTCGAACAAGTCACTAGAAGGGTTTTGTATTTTCATTTATTTTGCTTGTTTTTCATCAATAGATTTTTTCTCGTTGTAGGCAAGAGTTGCGACAGGATTCGGTTCCGTTTATTGAATAGCATCAGGCGCACAACATCGTGTAAATAAGCGTCAACTAACACTGCTATGTATGTTCGGTAGACTGTATTCTATATGACTCGTGTATATTTTGAATTCTGCAGAAGGTAACGCCAACTAGTTGCTTAGAGCTTTTGAAAAACATCTAGATAGTTCCGTTCGGTTGGAGGTTGGTTTGAGTTTGAGGCCCGGGGTCAGGGGTCAGGGGTCGAAGTTCGGTATAAGAAAGTCCGGGACTTGGGGAGGGCGAAGGTAAAAAATATATCATATATGCGTGTATATAAATGTGTATATATGTATATCAAGTTTAGTTTAGTATCACACTAGTAGAGATAATGCGAAGAGGCCTGAGCTCTATACTGTTTCGGTGTCAGCTTGATCAGCTTGGGGTTGAAGGCCCCCAAGGCCGCCTCGTTGGTCGACGAGGGGGGCGGCGGGGCGGTGTGGGTCCGGAAGCGCGACCTCAGGAAGTTCTGCATGGAGCGCAGGCGGATGATGGGCGCGCAGGGAGATTGTCGAAGCGAGTTGTGGTTGAGCGCCCAGTAGATCACCGGACTGATGGCAGAGTAGAAGTAGCCTAAAAGGGTGCGTTGGTCAGCTGGTCAGTTGGTCATTGTCATTGGCTGGTTGTAGAGCCCTCGGCATCGAACTCACCCAGCAGGAGGCTGAAGTAGACGGAGGTCTGGCTGCAGTGCTGCTTGCTGCCCAAGCTCTTGTAGAAGATGCAGAAGACGTGAGGTGCCCAGCAGGCTATAAAGATAACTGCCGAGGCGATAAGCATGTTGGCCAGGTGCCGGCGCGACCGAAGTGTGGAGGTCTGAGGTAATGGTATTCCGGGAGTCGCAGGCCCCTTTCCCGACCGGTTGATGCGCTGTCGCTGCGAGTGGGCGCGAATCTCCCTCATGGCCCTGAATAGAATAATAATAAATAATCACATAATTACAGTCTTAACTTTCATATCCGTAACGCTTAACGCAAATATTTCCTTTAATCTTTGAAACAAGATAAAGAAAACTCAACTTATATATGGTTAGATATAAAAAAAAAATTGTTTTTCCGTTGAAAATTCGAAGTTACACTTTCATTTTAAAAGTCGTTTCAGAGTGCTTGGAAGTACAAGTACAAGTTTAATCGCGTTTTTCTGAAAATTGTGTTTTCAAAGACAAATCAAATCAAAAAATACGGTTAAACGTCTCAAATTAGTCTCAAATTTTTACACGATCTTCTTAAATAAATTTCTAGTAATTAATCGAAGTTTTTTTCCCCCGCAAATATATATTTTTTTATAGTAATTTAAGGTCAAAATGTTGGCCAAAAATCAATTTTTTTTTTTGAGAAATCGCCATTTTGTCACAAAACGTGATTTTACTTGTTCCTTTCATTAATTACTAGATTTAACATAACTTTACTTTAACCGACTTCGTGGTTTGGTTTTTTAATTTTGGAAGATCCAATTCAGAGATATAGTGGTCACTGCAAAACGTATTTTTTGAGAGGAGCTCCCAGAGATCAGCTGTAGCTCCTTGCCAAATAAATATTTTTACGGATTTTTCGGACTTCTAACTGTATCCTTAAGAACACACAACTATTCTTTTAAATCTCTTTTTTACTTCTATAAACATAAGATAAGGGCGCAGAAGCAATATGAGCCAATATATTATTTAAATTAGACCTATGACAGCTTTATGAAGGAGTTTCCCAACTTTAAATATTTTTTTAAAACTAAAAATTGCAGTATTACGGAAAAGGTGTTAGATAAACGAAAATGTTATTTTGTTAAATGTTTTTTGGATTGGCAGCTTGATTGATAATATATATATTAATATGATATAGTCGTCCGATCCGTACCATTTGACTTGTTTTTTGCTCAACATTGAAGTATTGTACAAGCTGAATTTGTAAGGGTAATTAAGTCACGATTTTCTCAAAACTGTGATGCGATGGAAAGTTTACAATTCCTGTCTACCTGTGTACCTGTGTAATTAGAGCAACTACTAACTACATACCTGGGCGATATGGGATTGCTGGAGCGGTAGGAGCCAGGTTCGAGGGCCGATCCGATGGATCCCGGCTGCCGTGGGTGCAGAGTGTGCAGCTGGATGTCGCCTGGACTGACGGCCATTGGACCGCCGCCGGTGCCCGTGCCGTTACCATTCGAGGTGTCGTCCCCCGTGGTGGCCCCGCCGCAGGCCGCCTGCTGGGCGTTGGGGCAGCCCGTAACGATCACCATGTGGGTCTGGCGCCTCAGAATAGGGATGGGCAGAGGAAGCTCCCCGTGAGCAGCCCGGGCCGTCAGCGAGAGGGCGCAGAGCTTGCGACGCACGCCGTAGTGGTTGAGCAGCACGCCCACGCCCGGCAGCACGAACACCGCGATCGTGTGGAAGAGGATGAAGGACATGAACATGGCATTGGCGCCCAGGTCCGAGGTGCAACTGATGCTGATGGGGCTCGGCGTGGTGCTCGCCACACCGCCCTTGCCCATGGTCGATCTGGCGATGATCTTGTAGGCGAACAGGAACGGGGTGCTGATGGCCGCCGATGCTAGCCAGGAGAGCAGGGCCAACGAGACGTGTAAATAGCGGCGCTGGCGCAGCTGCGCCAATCTCGGATGCTTCACGGTGGCGTAGCGGTCCAGGGAGAGCATGAAAAACGAGATGGTGCTGGCCGCTACGGGCATGACCTGGTGAGGAATAGTGAGATACATAGTATAATATAGATTTTTTGAGCTTTGTTAATATTACTCTTCCTCCTCGGTTGGCTTAAACAGTATAGTTTCCGATGTTAATAAACACGTGGTTTAAAACACGAGTTTAATAATCAACAAGAAAAGAAGCAACCTTCGGCAAGCCGAAGCTTAAAAAATCCAGCAGTTATTCCAAAAATTAAATATTCAGCCCTGTTCATTTATTTTTTTAATATTTCTATTGTTCCCAAGGGAGCTATATTTTATAGCTTCAACGGACGGACGGACAGACCCACACTGCGAGGTGGACACTCTTAATGCTGCTGATCAAGAATATATATACTTCATTGGGTCGGAAAAGTGTGTTTACTGCGTTGCAAACTTTTGATTGAAATTATAACACAAGCGCAGCTAAATTCTAAAATCTCTTATGGGGCTACCAGTGTGATACTTTTTAAAAATCGATTTTTTTTTTTGTTTATTGGTTGGTTATGGTTTACTCTTTCAAAAAGCGTTTAGATTTGAATGGTTCAAAATTGTCAATTTGGCATTCAAAAATTACAGATTTAATTTTTTTCATTTTATATTTTTCAAAGATTGTAATGGAAATACTTTTAAATTTATTACCCTTTTTTGATTTTTTTTTTGTTTCACCTACCCATTTGGCCGGAATCATGTCAGCAGTTGGGGTACTTGTTTTTTGGAAACTCCGAAGACTCACCATAGCACCGATATTACGTAATATTTTTGAAAAAAAAATCTTAAAACGAAGTTTAAAACATACTTTATTATCTAGAAAAAATTTCCAAACCTTCTATCGAGTACTTTCATTTAAAAAAATTACCAAAAATAGCCTAATTTTTCGTGGGTCACGCTAGTGACCTGAATCTCTTCAAAGTATTTGAACGGTTGTATTAGTACGATTTTTGCATTAATGGTGTTTATAATTTGATTCTGAATTGTATTACAGCATATAAATCTTATTCGAAAATCCAACAATTAATGTCGATCAAAATAAATCATAATGAGAACGGAAGCTAGCTTCTGCAAGCTGAAGTTTCAATACCCTTGCATCCGAAATGATAGATAGATAAGCAAAAAAAAGCGAGATATACGCAAAAGTTTTCGAAAACAACAAAATTAATCAAGTTTTACCCATCGTTCTTATGGCAGATATAAAACATAGTTGCAAGTGCAAAATTACGAATTTAAATTATCTTTTACACTGCGCGAGCAGTCGGTCAGTATGAGATATATATGATAGCTTTAGAATATAGTCAACCGACTCGAATTGAAGTCAAGCAATAGGATCAATTTACATTTAAAACATAATTTAGGGCAAGAACCCGCGAACTTAAAATGGAAAAACAGCCAAATCAAACAAATTTGACACGCTTGTTCCTGTGGCAGTTAGTCATGCTGATAAATACTTATGTACATAAGTATATTATTGTAGTTTATGTTTTGTTTATAGATCAAAAACACAGGATTGGATTTAAGTTTTTAGATTTATATTTTATATCTTAAAATATTACCATGTATACTGTATTTGGAATATAGCAATAAGTACTAGAAAAGATATTTTTGTATAAGGAATAGGGGTCTTCCAACATACATATATGTACATATACTTAATAGAGTCGGAAATGTCGCCTGTACAAATGTGCCCGCAGTATTTAAAAACCCCGGTTTTAATTTACGATCACAAAGTAAAATAAATTACCACCAAGTGCATAGCAGAGGAGTTTTGTGTGGCATAACTCACCTGTATGTAGTGTATGACCTTGCAGAGCACGAGCGGCAGCGATCGCGTGCGACGGCTCATCGCGAGGTTGAGGAGCGTGACCGGGGCAGAGATGCCGGTGACCAGCAGGTCGGCAACGCAGACGGCCAGGAGTAGCGGGTTGCGCAGTCGCACCGAGGAGGCCGAGCAGAGGGTCAGCACCAGCGTAGAGTTGCCCACGACGCCGCCAAAGACCACGAGGCCGTAGCTGACCGCCAGGAGCAGCAGAGTTAGCGGGGAGATGGAGTGCTCTGGGTCCATGTCCATGTCGTACGGATTTTCCAGGCTAAAGTTGCCGTAGTCGAAGTCCTGATCGTACGCAACCTGGTCCGAGCGCAGCTGGTTTGGCTCCTGGAGGGAGAAGAGCAACTCAGCGGAGTCCAGGCCATGACTGGGCTCCTGGTGATGGCGCCGGTACGAGTTCTCCCACCACTGCTGCAGATTGTCCCTGTTCATGATTTCGATCCCGCGACAGAATCCGTCCCCGACTCTGTTGCTCCTGCTATCGGCCTGGTCCGTACTCTATTTGGGCGATCTTTGAGGGTGACGCGTTTGCCTGGTCGCCTCATTTCATACTAAAGAGCTGTGGCTGCGCCATGTGGTGTGCGACATAAAAAGGTTGCAAAGAATAAAAGCCATCATTACTATTTTTGTCGGCCACAAGTACACCCCCTAAGCCATCACCCACCCACAAGTTTTTGCCACACATCTCTGCCCCCTTGACACTGACACTCAGGCGCACTTAAGGATTGCTGATGCTCTTCCGTCTAAGTTCCGTCCGCCACCCAGACCCACTCATGCCCCTTGTCAGCGGAATAAATGGCAACGCAACCTTGCACTTCGTGCACTCGACAAACAACACCAAGGTCTGCCCTTCTGGCTTGTTCTTCCCAAGCCCCTGTTTCCGTCTCTGTTTTTCAGGCACGAACAAATTTGGAAAGCTTCCAAGTCAAAGATTGAATTTAACTTTATTTCATTTCATTACTCATTGATTTAAAGAATACATATTCATCACGGCCGTAGCGCGGGAGCTCCACCTTTCCGAAAACCCCTTGTCCTCAATAGGTTTATTAAACAAATTAAAAAAAAAAACTTTTCACGAGTGATTGACGGGAAAAACCAAATAAATCAAAGAAGAGGGTGAGGCGAAACCGACACCCCAAATGGTAAAAATCGAAAAGGCGCCAAAAAATAAAAATTGTGATGTAACGAAGATTTCTAGAAGAAAAGCTTTTTAAAAGTAGTAATCTAAGGGTGTATTAATTTAAGCAAAAGTGCTTTTAATCTAATATTCGCGAAGCTCAAAAACAAACGAAGTACCGAAAAACTCTATATAGAAAACCACAAAAACTAAGAAGATATAACAAAACCTAATTAGGTGTCTTCCTTATCTTAAGAGAGCTTTCTTTTAAATATAAAATTTCCTTTCTGTGATCTGCTCCATCAGCGAGATTCAGGGGGTGTCGGTTTCGCCCCACCTGACGGTTTCGCCCACCAACTACGCGGTGGGTTAACGTTCCTAGCCGCTTGTCTCTATGCGGTTTTTTGCCGACTGATCTTTCGTTTACTCCTTATACTTTAACAATTTTAATTTTTATGTAAGCCATATTATTTTGTGTGAAAATTTATGTTTTGAAGGTTATTAATCCCCCAGGCAGCAATCTGTATACATTAGACTTTATTTTAAGGTCTGGTAAGTTTTTAGCCGTTTCTCATTATTTTTAAAACCGTCACCAATAAAAGGTCCGCCAGTGTTGTCTGTTGAATGGTCCTCAGTGGATTTAGGTTCGAAATGCAGATTAGTTATGCCCCTGCAGCGCAAGTATTTCAAAATTTGGCCAAGCTTACTGTAAATTCCACACAATCCAACGCACGGCACTCTATGTCATGGTACAGGTCAGTTGTAAAGCGGTAACTGTTTATTTGGTCAATTTTTATCGTCTCATTCAAAAATGTAACCAATATTTTACAAGCTATAAGCATTACTGTATTTCCCGGAAGATGGCGTCACAGAAAGTTATGTTTTTAGGTCCAAAGACTTTCAAAATAATGTTTATGAATTCTTGTTGTTTCCTCTGAAAACACACTATTAGTTGTTATCAATTTTTTGTTTTGCATATGTTTTTAATAGGGCCAAAGTGGCCTAATTGTTAAGTTACGTTTGACTAAAACCAAGAAAATTACCAACAAAACAAACAACAGCTTACAAAGGAAAGCGGTAAAACATGGATTTAATTGTTCTCTTTTGGAAGCTTAATTTGAAGTTGAAGTTTTCTGTTGATATTACAATTTGGATATTTTTATTGCAGGTAGGATGTAATCCGGAGCGACCCGGATCGGACGACCATATCATACAACTCCCATAGAAATAATCGGCACACTTCCGTAGGCCGAAGTTTGTATTCGCTTGTAGCGAATATGTTTAAAAACAATTAAGCTATGCCGATTTGCCGATGAATTTTTGTATCGTCTCTATACCAGTATTATGATATAGTTGTTTTAAAACAGAAACCAAAACTTTATCTCGGAGTATATTGGTATAAATTGAAAAAATAAAGTTATAATTTGTTTTCCTTTATTTTTCCGATTGTTTCTATGGAACCTGTATGATCGACTCGGCAGTGGAGCTGATCATGGATATATATTCTTCATAGGGTTGGCAATATCATTGAGATATTTGTGTACTTCAGCCGGGGCTCTCGAATTTAGAGCTCTGCTTTTCGCTGATCTGAGGACCAACCCTATTGAAAGTTAAATGTATATGTATGTTCATATTAATTTACGTCACTCAAACGTCAGCAACAAGTACAAAGGTGACAAAAGCCAGGCCAAAAGCTGAAAAGGAAAGGCGGAAGAATGGCCGTAAGGAGGGTCAATGTTCGAGGGGGAGTGGGAGCGATGATGACGAGTTTTGCCATTGATGTTGATGCTGATGTGAAAAGTGTCCGCCACAGGTGACTTAATGTGGCACAGGCAGATACACAGATACATGCAGCCGGGAGACCTGTCTTTGCCAAAGCCGAAGCCAAAGCCAAAGCCAAAGCACTGGATACACATCCCACTGCCTTACTTTCCTTTTGGCAGGATGACGTTAAGGCCTGCCCGTAGCTTTTTGTCTGTCCTTATTGATTTCGGCAGCTTTTATATTCGTATTAGGGGGCGAATGGTCAGAGGTTGTTGGGTTGTCGAGGGTCCTTGTCCAGGCTTCTCCTCCTTTGTTGGCTTATTCGTGACCGCCACAATGGTAAAAAAAAACAAGGCACTGTATCTAAGCAGTGAACAAAATGATACATGGAATTAATAACCTCTATATGTAATTGCGGACTAATTTAAGGCTGATTTTGAAGAATGGATTCTAGGCAGGACACTTTCTATTTACTTTCCATGTCGAATGGCGTAAAAAGGGTCGGTCCACTACGTAGTGACACCATAATTACCAACCGTTAAAACGCGCTGCATGACAAAGTCAAAAATAATGGTACATAGACACTCTCGCACACAAACTTACACTAAAACAGGCACACATATAAACAAGGATTCCCCCACTTCGAATACGTAACCACCTACCCTGTTTTGCCTAACGAAATATGTACATATATTGTGGCTGATCCTGCTGCTCTTTAATGTTGTTGTAGCGGTGTTGTTGCTGCTGCTTGTTTTATCAAAGGCATTGTAATTTACAGTTAGAGCATTTTGCTTCATCGGTTGTTGCGCCGTCGTGTTAATTAATCAAATATTTATTTTTATTCCTGTGAACCGTACTCCTCTCACGTACTCTTGTAAAAAAACTCGTTATAAAATGCTGCCCGTCGACATTTCCAAAATATTTTGTTGATATTGTCAAAGGTGCGTCTGTGTGAGTGTATGTGCGGTTGGTGTTTGGATGTATGAGTGTCGGGGGGGAACGAAAAAAAGATAAAATGAAACTCAAGGCGCGACGTGCAGGTGCTGTTCTTCGGCGGCGCACATACTCGACAGGACCACGGCGGAAGACTGAGCCAGGGAAAAGTCCGTCGGAGCTCCGGCCGCATAGTGTCACTCCGAAGTCAAGAGGCGTCGGGTGCGAAAGAGCACAGAGAGAGAGAGAGAGCTTTACGCGGGAGCTTTCAGCACTCTGACTTTCGCTTTCAATCAGCAGGACATCAGGACATCAGGACGTTAGTATGGACTGGGACTGGGACTGGGACCGGGACCGGGACCTCAGTGAGCACAGGTCAGAAATCGGGGAATGCCGCCAAACATCCCTTGGAGGGTGACCCTTTGGCCGGAGGGCAGAAGTCCAAAGGCAATTCACAGAAGAAGAGATGCGGATTGAAATAACAGACAGTCCCAATCTAAATACTAACACTCTTTTTTATTTAAATATTCTTTTGTATATGATTAAAATGCATGATGTACTAGTTAATAGTTGCAACTGGTATTGGATTCATTCCATGGTATACTTTATATATGTAACCTATGCGCTTAGATCGTAAATTTACGTGTTTTATAGTTTGTTGTTTGCTTTTGTTCACTCTGTTCGAAATGAATGCAGAATACTGTTGTTACGTGTAAATTAAAAATTACAAATGGGTAAACATACAATTTGTGGAATCGACTGTAAGCCTAAAGGTGGGCGGCAATAAATTATAGAAAAAGGGAACAGGTTGAGGATAAAATTGTATCAGTTACGAGAATAAATTAGAGTTTGGAAACCAAATAGATTTTATCCGTATTTTGAGATTATTGTATAGTATGTAGATAGCGAGTTTAGTGTAATAATGAACTTTTAACTTATAGCATACAATTTTCTGGATTTGTTTAGTTTCACTTTCTATAAGTAGCAGCAGAGTTTCGATGATCAGTTCTCAGGGTTTCCTACATGGGTCAGTATTGTTGTTGGCAGCGGTATACTTGTTTGTAGCAGCATTTGATTGCTTATGGAAAATCCAGCCCAACATCTAATTGTCGATTGTGTACTCGGGCATCTTCTCGTACTTTTGCTTGGTGGCCTCGTGGCTGGTGTCCACCAGCAACGCCGTGTGCGAGTAACCCATAGTCACCTGAGGTATTTTCATGTTGTCCAACTTTGGGACCTCCTTGGGCACCGTCGACGACTTCTGAAACTCCCCGATGCCCAGCTCTCCGAACGTGGGCGATGCTCCCCAGGCGATCAGTGTGTCGTCGGCTGAAATCATTATCGATGTGTTGGCACAGCCAATGTCGGTAATGTTCCAGCCGGACAGGTCTTGTACTGGCTTGGGGTACATATTGGCCTCTCCAGTCTTCTTATTCTGCCCAAATAGAAAGAGCAGGCCAAGTTCGTTAACGATCAAACTAAAGGTAGACCCACAGTATACGCTGCGCCCACCCCTTCCTTGGGTATCGAAGAATTTCATTAGTCGCGGTACCATCTCGTCCTTGGGCTCGGCGTGACCAAGGCGCCCAAAACCTCCAAAGCCCCAACTGTAAACGCGCTTCTTCGAGTCGATGGCCACCTGTAAAGCACAGGTTTCCCGTGAGATACCGCCAAATCAATGAATTATTGTCGTCTTACCGTATGGTTGTTGCCGCAAGCAAAGTCCACGATTTGCACACCATCGACTGGCGTCACATGGCCCTCCTTGCTTTTCTCTATGTACAGCACCACTTTCTTGGGCGACGTCTCGAAGTGGAATGACAGCTTGTTGGCGTTTACAAAGTACTTGGCGTCCGTGTTGTGGCCCAGCTGGCCGTACTCTGGCAGCCCAAACGTGTGCAGGCTTCCCTTAATATCCAGAATGACCGAGAACTCGGCCCCGCACCCGATCCGGATGATGGGCGGCCCACGGTAGTTGATCGGCGTAGGCGAATAGATGTTGGCGTGGGTGTTGCCCACGCCGCACTGGCCAGACTTGTTCTCGCCGCAGGCGTACACGGTACCCGTGTCGGTGAGAAATAGAGTGTGGTGCCGGCCAACAGCCGCCTGCACCACGTTCAGCTGCTCCAGGGCCGGAATGAGCGTGGGCTTCTCCGCCAACTTGATGTCCTGGCTGAGGCCCAGCTGCCCGCTGGGATTGCGCCCGAAGCCGAGTGCCTTGCGGTCCATGTTGACGACAATGGTGTGGGCGGCACTTGGTCCGCTGGCCACATAGCGATACTGCAACAGAGAAACACTCTGAAAATCGTTCGAGGAGGCAATGGAAGATGTCTTACCTTCTCATCCGTGAACCGGTGAAAACTGTATAGGTTCGGGCGCACCTTAGTAACGTTTTTGCGGTCCCGTTTGCCGGTCAGGTCCCAGGTCACCATGCCTGCGAGCAGCATCTGGCCCGGGGTCTTCTCCAGCGTGGCCAGCAAGTCCTCAGGCAGCTTGCTGGGCGGGTCAAGGTCGTCGTGGGGGATGAGCACCTCCATTTGGTTGGCGGCCGCCGCCTGCTGGTGCACGCCGTCCTCGTTGGACTCGTCGCTGAACTCGTCCTCGTAGTCCGACTCCTTCTTCTTCGGCCGCCGCTTGTTGGGGCCGGCTCCGTTGCCACCTGCCTTGCGCTTGGCCGACATATTCTCAAAACTCGGATTGCTTCGGGACTGGACTGGATCTGTTTACGCGGCGGCTGTAAGGGAGTAGAGAAGATAAGTTTGGCCCTAAAAACCAGATCCAGTGCTCGCACGCATCAGAGCGTAACGCTTAGTGTTTGTGCTACAAAATGCATGAGTTCTTGAGTACGTACATTTAAAATATACCCCTGTTTATGCGAGACACGAAAATATGCATGACATGAAAGAATTATATTGCAAGATCATGTTTTTGACTAATGGCCAATTTTTTAATGGACGTTCTTTAGGCGAATTTTATTTTAACTCAAAGAATCATAATACATAAAATTGTGTTAAAGATATTCTGAACTGAGCTTCGCATAAACACATGATTAGCCTCAAACCGCACTCGCTCGTTTGGTGGTGTGTGTAGCGTGCATGTCTGTGTGATCCTGTGTTAGTGTGGTGGTTTTCGCACAGAAACAAAATGAAAGCCGCAGCAAGCGACGCCAACAGATAGAGTGGATATTTTACGTATCCGATGAATGAGTTGTTAAAATGTAAAACAAGATTTAGATTTGGTTTAGCTGATGAGCAACTTTCACAACTTAAAAAAACAATCCGCAACGAAAGCAAGGGCCGAATGGCCGGCTCAAAAATAACCTTTTAAATGGTAGCGTCACTCTACAAACACGAAGTCATTTCACGGCTACACCAAAACAGAGGTGTTTGCTAATATTGGCTGCACTTTTTTTAGTTCAAAGAAGAATATTATTATAACTTACAGTTATGTGCACTGTTTTATTACTTTTCGCAATTAAATTACAAACAACAAACAACGCAGCTTACAGCGAAAGACGGAAGGCCAGTGGGACCGCGTCTTTACAGTACAACTAATATCGATAATTACAAATTATTTATTTTTATCGGTTTCTTATTCAGAATATCGATATTTTTTTGATAATTTCTTTGTTATAGTTTTGATATATTTTGTAAGCTCAAAATATTTTGGGTATTCCCGAAACGACTGAATTTCTGAATTGCTGCAAATTAAGCAGATATATACTGAAATTTTGTCAGCTGTTGTTATGGCCACTTTAGGGATATCGATATCAACTCAAGCAATCGGCTAGTCCTGCCAACTTGTGTTGGTAGCCCTGCCATGTCATGCGCCACCTCGCAAAGTTGGCGGGCAACGAAATCCGATCAACGGAGTTTTGGCTCATGGGATGGTAGAAGAAGTAAGGAATGGCAGAAGAGATTAAGTCAAAGTCGAAGAAGGGCGTTTTATCTGCTGCGCTCCGAGAGTTTTTTTGCTCGGAGTTAAACAAATATTAATGATTAAAAATCTACGTTTACATAAACAAGGTTTTTACTTTGAGCGCAGCACATTATTCACATTATTATTTAATCTTATTTAAATAGTTAATTAATTTAATAAGGGAGGAAGAGGGTAAGTGAAGTGTGTGGGAAAAAGAGTAGGGGCCTCTGCAGTATTCGTACAAGCAGATGGCAAGGACGGGAAGGACTAGCACATGACCTCCAGTCGACCAGGATTGTCAAGTAAGATGACAAGTGTATAAATAGCAGCGCAGGTTACGTCGTTTGTATTCGTACATTGTTATGTGTGTGAGGGCAGGGTTCGGGGATTCACGCCTGAAAAGAGAGCTAGCTGGCGACAGCCCAAAACCACGAAGGTTCTAGTAGGATCACAAAAGTTGGCGCCCAATATAAATATAGCACTTTCATCTCCACAGGATTAAAGAAACACAGAATTTCTGGTCGCAGAGGTCCCAAAAAACATTTGAACCGTCGCTCGAAAGACCGTTCACTGACATAAAATGTAAATATAAAATTCACAGAATTATATCATTTAGGGTAAATGTCCCTAAACGCATAGACGAGAACGCCTGCCTTAAAGAGGAATTGATTTGTGATCTGTGATACAAGGTACAAGATTACCACAAGTGATATAAGCCTCTGATACAAATTAAGTTAATTGTAGAAAAATTAAACTAGGAGAGAAAGAAACCGACGACTAAGTCAGAGGTATCATAATCTGGCTTACCGCGAAAAAAGGGAGGACTTAGCTGTGAAATCAGCCAGACACAGACAGGGCTAAGTAGCGCAGGCTGGTAAACATACTTAGGAACTTATACATATATGTACACTTAGGAAAATTAGAAAAAATTCAAAAACTTTTTATAGACGTTGCATGTTGTTATAAATAAATAATATATATAAATAAAATAGATCTTAATGTTAATAAAACTAATTGAATGGGGGTAAACGAAAGGAAATAAAATTATAAGTAGTTAGTAATTGCTCCTTTTTTTGAGGGTTAAACCCGGTGGTATCTGGTGGTATCTGGCGATCGGATGAAAAACAAGATGACCTCCGCTATCAGAGAAGAAATAGGGAGTAGCTTCTTGTGCTAAGCAGGAATGCACCTAAAAGAAAAAAAGGAATTAAACTAGGTCAAATATACATATTAAGGTCTTGCTTTCTTTAGTGTTTCTTAACTACAAATCACCAATCGAATTGATGATTTAGGCAGTTGACGAAGCAAAAGAGCAAAATGGTTGCTCATGTTTTTTTTGGTTGTCAATAATCATGAGCTGTTATTCACACGCACATACTTGACTATTTTTTTTTTTAGTACACACTCCCTTTAATATCCGGGAAATCTGTTTTTCCCATCTAAAAGTTTTATTTGATTGGA
This sequence comes from Drosophila gunungcola, assembly GCF_025200985.1. NCBI lineage: Eukaryota > Metazoa > Arthropoda > Insecta > Diptera > Drosophilidae > Drosophila > Drosophila gunungcola. The sequence continues at coordinate 3,264,919 of NW_026453162.1, forward strand.
AATCCGTCGAATTAATTGTCAGTTAGGAACTTAGTTCTTGTAAGATCTGTTGGAGACGGTGATGCTATTATATGCCAAAGACAATATGCCACTTTTATGGAAGTTCCAAGGCACCCCTCTCGAGTAGTAATGGATTGGTTCCGAGAGCAACATTTGGATGTTCTTGAGTGGCCAAGTCAATCCCCGGACCTCAATGCCATTGAGAATCTTTGGGTAGAACTTAAAAGAGATGTGGGAAAGACTTTTTGTCAAAAAAAAAGAAACTTTGGGTTATTGTCCAAAGAGCATGGTACAATATTCCAATTGGAACTTTTCGCAAGCTTTATACATTATGCCAAGAAGAATGGAAAAAAATAATGGTGCATATACCGGCTATTAGATGCCAGATACCCAATAACATAAAACAGGACCAAAAATAGTGATAAATCGCTTAAATTTTAACATTTACCTTCGAAAACCATAAAAGAGTCCACCCAAAATAAACGCATTTAAAGAAAAAATGTAATTTTGTGTAAATTAAGGAGTTTGCTAAACTGTTTTTACTTTATATTTGAAGACAATTACATGAAAAAGCTTTAAATCGTTGAGATTAGAAGTTTGAATTAAAAATAAAAAATTAAAAAAAAAAAAACAAGAAAGGAAGCAAACTTCGGCAAGCCGAAGTTCATATACCCTTGAAATATTATTGAAAAAATTAAATTTTTAATTTGTTTTTGTATATGTTTGAAAACATTGAATCTTTATTTTCAGCAATCGGACTGGCTAGATCGACGCTCCTAGTGATGCTGATCAAGAATACATATCCTTTATAGGGTCGGAAATGTCTCCTTCACTGTATTGCAAACTTCTAAATGAAATTATAACACCCTCTGCAAGGGTATAAAAACCCTACCTAATTTGCAATCAGATCCACTTTTTTAAAAATAAATAATACCACCATGGAATTATAGTTCAGATTTTAAATATATTAAAAAAAACCTAATCGGATATATGAATAATGGTTTAACCTTCCACATTACTTAAAATAATACAACTGATCTTGACACTGACTGGTAGGCAAATCTTTAGTTTAATTTCTCTCCTCGTTCTTCGATTTTTGCGGCTGTTTACAAAGCTTACATTGACTATGTTATTTATATATGTATATATATTGATCTGCAATGGGTGCCAGCATAAGCGTGAGCTCCTTCAAATTCTGCCAGACAAGAGAAATTCATATCAGCCGTCAGCTACAAGCCATAACTGATAGTCGGGTCGTTCGGTAGAGAGTTGTTATAAAATATATTTAATGGCTTGAAAAAAGAACTAATTGTTGCTGCCCCACACGCTGCCAGATGTCCGCCTTGCCATTGGTTAATTGTTGTACTAAAACGGCGACTCTGCGCCATCTAAAATAATTCACTACGCATCCGCGGAACCTATGTTATGTGCATCGCCTTCGCCGCCTTGGTGGCCTGCGCGCTGATCTCATCCATGCTCTTGCGGGCGCTCTCCGTGACTTCGTCGATGGAGCGTCGTGTGCTGTGTAGGAGTTCGTCGGTGCCGCGGGCGATGCCCTTGACCTCTGTGTTGATCAGCCCAATCACCCACTCCAGGCCCTGTCGACCTTGCCCGCGTTGGAGCTGATTGTCGATGTAAGCAGGTCCTCCATGTAGTGCGACAGGGGGACTCCGAATACTGTCACCGTGGCCTCCTGCTTGAGCAGCGTCTTGCTTGCGTCCGCCGGATGCGGCTCGTAGTAGAGTACTTCGTCGACGCTAATGTTGCGGCAGAATGTGAGGTTGTTTGTCTTCAGCACCATCTGCTTGCGCTCCGGGTCCACCGTGGATCGTTCGCTGGCGAAGCAGGTCTTGGCCGTTCCGATCAGGGCGTGCGTCCACTTGGGGAAGTACCACTTGGACTGCACTAGCCGGTGCGTGTGCAGCACGCCGTCTACCACCCGGCGCTCGACCACGTCCGTGCCAATGATGGAGGGAGTCATAGGGTTTGGGTACTTGCGCCACGCCGCCTGCGTGACCGTCTCCCACGGATGGTTAAATATGTGCTCCGACGTCCAGATTTTCATTATGCAAGCGCCGTTGTCGTCACCTTCGGGAGGGGATGTAGATCCTAAGTCGGCAAACGAGTTGTGGGCTGAGCTGAGCCTGCAGGGTCAAACGGAAGGGAAAGAGCGTAAGGTACGGTTCAGTTCACGGCTCAAATTTTGACAGGAAAATCTGAATTATTGAATATTTCGGAGACAAGTTACGAGAGCTGACCTTTACTCGTGTTGTGCGCTGCTAGAGATGACAGTGGTTTCGATAGTCCGGGCTGTCGGGGTGGCCACACTGGCGCAGACAAAGAAAGATACTTAGTCACCCTGTGCACAGTTATAACCGGATTCCATTGGCGCATTAAAACGCATTTAGCCTAATGCGCATTTATTTACACAACGGGACTGGACACAGCTATGCTGACAAGGAAAGCAAGATCCATCGGCCGGAGTTGCCAGATGGGAAAAGGTCTACTGGAACGCTGGAGTGGAAGCAGAAGTGTGGGTTATAATACATAACGTAATATTAAATTACTTTCGATATGATAAAATGTTTGCGTCCAGTTCTCGCCACACTCAGATGCTTCTGCGCCAGTCCCGGCAAGGAGAAGAACGATGCCGCTAACACGATTGTCGGTTTTCCAAGGTGACGATGACCACTGCGGAAAAGCTGTATAGAAAGGGTTTTTATCAGTTTGAGCTTGCGCCACTTGTTGAGATGCAAACGGGTCAACTAATTTGCCAGGGTCAAAAAGATCCAAAGGTCGCCTTTGCCGCCGACGATGATGCTGAATTTGAGGCTTTGGTAAACGGAGGAAATACCCAGGGTAGCTCCTTTCAGGACAGCAGCTAAAAGAGCAAGGTGGGAAAATGACGAATGGGATACTCCATCCTCATCGGCTGCCGAACCGAAAACAGTGCTGTGCGCCGGATGCCAGCGGCTCGCCAGCACACCGTGCATAAAACTAAATGCCGCATTTTTAGAAAGAATACCGGAAAATACTGATTTTCAACGATATTTCGTAAGTGTATATGTATATGCACGGATGGCGCAATTCTTTATTTCTTTCGATCTGATCTGGGTTTGTTTACTTTTGAATTTTGGCAAATCTAAAAGAAGTTAATTTTTAAAAAAATAAATATGAGTGAGTTTACTCAACTCTTTAATGCTCAGCAGGACATCCATAATGCGACCGAGGCATTTGCCAACTTGGACGACAAGGAAGAAAAGCTCATGTGTGTTTGACGGGTTTGCAATGGAGACCACAAGACCAAAGAAATTAAAAATTGCGCCACCTAGATCTGGGAAACTATAGATGGCACTATCAAGGTATCGAATTTTTACATATCTGAGCCGCCATCGATAGTTTTATGTCGCTATCACTTAATTAGCAAAAAATACGAGGTTTGGTTGCAGAATTTAAATTTAAATTGGAGGTGGTGGTGGTTGTAGTTTTAAGTACTATTGCAGGAAATTATAATATATGAAATATACTTTCTATCTTGCTTATAATTTTTATTTGTATAAAGAATTTTACAAAAAACGATATTATCGATGATATCGAATTTTGTTCCCAAAACATCGAATAGGGCCACCATCGATAGTTTACCAGCTCTGCGCCAACCTGCATATAGAAAACAGTGGTGGCACGAACAAAATATCCTTATACATACATCGGTATTTTCCGGTATTTTTTTCTAAAAACGTTTGGGGCGAATAATTTTTTATCGCATAAATTTTAAATGCGGCATTTAAATGCGCATTAGGCTGAGTGCGTTTTAATTCGCCAATGAAATCCGGCTATAAAACAAGAGCAAATCCTGGCCGCAGTACCACAATGCATTACTGCTGGATCTCGGGAGGGGAAAAACTCCAACTTGCGTGGATTCTTTCTCTTTTTTTAGGAACTGTGGTGGTCTCCTTTGCAAACCCGTCAAACAAGACCATCAGCTCCCCTGCCTTGTCGTCCAAGTTGACAAATGGCTCGATAGCACTATGACAGTCCTGCTGAGCATTAAAGACTTCCGCAAACTCGCTTGTATTCATGATTTTTAATTTATTTCGTCTTGATTTGCGACAATACAAAACTAAACAAACCTAGATCAGCTGCGCGTGCCACTGACAGGTCGGAGTAGCATTAGCTAAATGCTAATGCGGCAATTATTACTCTTTTATTAATGTTTATGAACAATTTAACGACTAATCTTAATTTATTTCGCACTCATCCTATATACTAGCACTACACTACTCCTACTCCGCACCGAAGGTTCTTTCATACTTCTCGAATGGCCGCTTGTCCAGTCGCTGCAGGCGCGACTGCAGGAATTCGCGAAACTTACGGATCTCACCAGCGTCTGCTCTGATCAGCCGTCTTTCCTCGTCCATTACCTCGCCCAATAGCTCCTCGCTGTCCGCCGCCCGCCGCCACACGGACCGCTCCAGGCGAGCGCTGATCTGGTTGACGATCTTCTCGCTCTCATAGTCCATTATTTTGGCCAGGGCCTTGGCAGGCGTGCGTCGCGGATGGCGGGAGTCGGGAATGGGGGCTTGACTGGGGGCGGCGACTGGATCCGCTTCGTTCTGCACTGTCCTCTGCTCGATAAATTCGGTCAGCGAAGGCTCGTCGGGGTGCGATTCGCTGTGGGTCGAGGTGTTCTGGAAGTTGGTTAGGTGAAATGTGCCATTGGTGTCGTAGAACTTGTAGCCAAGCATCTCCAGAGCAATTTCCGTGAGTAAGTACGACATTTGGCCGGTTCTTCTATTGCGAATAACAGTGAACAAGGCAGCGCCGCAGTGTATCAGTGATGTCAGTCGCTGAGATTCCGCATTAGCTAAATTCTGGATAAAAATAGGCTACAACTCAATTCTGTAAAAAAAGCTATATCCAAATGTGGAAAACATAAAAAAAAAGTTTTTTTTACAAATTCATAAAAATTCATTACAAAAAAATGTATGTTTTTTTCAAAAATAAAGCCTTTTTTTGTTAATGGGTATGGGTAATTTTAATTTTTATTAGCTATTCTAAAAAAGGTTAAGCTGGCAACACTGCAGTGTTATTCCACTACCAGTAATCGATAAATAGCGTAAGGTCTGGCAGCACTGCTCTACAGCTGTTTGCTATTCAGCTTTTTACGTGCTCATCGCAGGAATAAACTAAAGGAGCACCCGGGCCACTATATTTACTTCGAATGCAGCCAAAGTCAGTCCGACCATGAAAATCAACGAGAAGAACCTGTACGTCTTCGCGAGGACGCCGCCTTTCGACATGGAAGGTATCGATAGAGCCCTTACCTGCTCGTCTATAAATAATCATAATGTATTAATCACCAAAACACCTCGCAGGCTTCCTCAACAAACGGGGGGAGGTGAACAAGGCCTTTCAGCGACGCTACTTTGTTCTTAAGGGCAACCTGCTCTTCTACTTCGAGTCACGTTTGGACAAGGAACCCTTAGGGCTTATTATTGTCGAGGGCTGCACCATCGAGTTGTCCAATGAGGTGGACAACTATTGCTTTGAGATCGCCTTTAATGGAAACCGCACCTACATACTGTCCGCCGACAACCAGGAGAGTATGGAGACGTGGATGAAGGCGCTTACCTGTGCCGGCTACGAGTACAAGCGCATTATCATGGCCGAGCTGAAGCGGGAGCTGAACGAGATAGAGGACTCGAGAAACAGTTAGCCAGCGCTAATTCCTGCTCCCAAGTTCCAAATACCCTAACTTTTCGCGTTTTTTCATCCGCAGAAATGCTCGGTAACGCCATTGACGGACCGCAAACGGCCTCTGGCGAAGCCAAGCCCAGGCCTCCGCCCAGACGGACAAATCCTTTTAACAGACCCGCTCCTCCTCCGCCCGACAGTTCCCTGAGAGGTGGGGTGGTCATGTCACCTCTCCCCTTTGTCAACGGATACTTCGGTTCCAGCAACGCTCGCCTCCAGCAGGAAAAGCTGATGGTCAGGCAAGGTAAGTAGTAAGAAATTCATTTGTACTACATATCTGCTATGTACTATATTAGAACTCTGGACGAGTATGATGAGAAGCCTTTGAACGCCTCTTAACAAAAACAGCTCAAGCCGTTCAAAATTTTCGATTGAAACACATAAGTACCTAAGTTTTAACACCCGTTTGTCCTAGAGTAAAAGTGTATATTGGATTTGTTGAAAGGTATGTAACAGGTAGAAGGAAGCGTTTCCGAGTCGAGTCGATCTAGCCATGTCCGTTTGTATGAACGTCGAGATCTTGGAAACTATAAATGCTAAAGATTTAGAATTTGAAATGGCGATTCTAGGAATTCATACGCAGCGCAGCGTTTTTTTCAGAACACAGCCTTTCTAATACCCATAAACTACTTTAAGACATATTAGGCCTTAGGATCTGTGTGTGTGTGTTTCGGCGCTACCTGTCCTGAAACATTGTTTAATTCGAGCTATAATTTTAGAAGTTGCTGGCATTTTGTTTTGCTATAACGTCACTGCAGATTTGAAAAACGGAGTTCGAGAAAGAAGAGCAGCGGAAAGCACACATATATTCACGCAATTTATTTGTGTGAGTAATTTGTACGAGGAAGCGACAGCGGTTTTATACTGTTCGTTTGTGCTCTGCCGCTAACGCCGGGTATCTAATAGTCGGGGAACTCGAATTTAGCGTTCCCTCTTGTTTTGATTACGAGTTATCGTCAATTCTTCAGCTAAAAAGTTATCCTAAAGATAGGTTTAATTTCAAAAATTTGCTATATCTTAAAATTTTTATGAGTTTTCGTTGGGTTATTTTTGTAGGTTAACACTTAATAATTTGCTCATTATTATTGACTCCTCTTTAAAAAAAATGCACTTTAGTTAGAAAAATAATAGTAAAAGTTAATGGGATGCTAAGCTGTTTCAAAGAAATCATTTCAGTTAAACTTCATGACAAGAGCTGTTACACAATGATTACAATCATAGACAAACGAACCAAGATCAAATTGTAAGCTGCTTTAAGGCTGAGCTCGACCTACCCTATGTTTTGTATTGAGGAGCCAAATAGGGCTATTCTCCCCCGTGTCACAAAAATGACTAGGCGAAATTCTCAATCAAACCGGATGCAAATTCTTCAAGCCACTTTAAAGTTACGTTCCACTTTCAGATGCAAACGGAAACGGAAGTCCGAGTGGAACGCCAAAGGCGCAGCGCCGCCCCACACCTGCTTCTTCCGTTGCTACCAGCGTTTTCTATCCAGACGCTCGGGATCCTGGAGCTGCTCCCGTCTCAACAGTATTATCGCGCGCCGCCAACAACAACTACAGCAGCAGCACAATTAGCAATGCCGAGCGACAGCGACGACGGATTAGAGCCATGGAGGACTTCGCCCGAAACCATGAGCGCTTTCGGCAGGAACTGATGCCCGACGTGTCCGCCTATCGCGAGCGCCAGGGACAGCCCCTCATACAGTTGTGATGTAGGAGTGGGCTGCTCCAACAACAAGCCAATTTTATGTTTAATCATATATGTTGCTAAATCAAACATCGTTTCAATTTAACTATGCTTAGTTTAAACGTTTTTGTTTTAATAAACGAAAATTTAGATATAGACGTTTTCAGCGTACCAGGATTACCTATACATGAATATTGGAGCATCACACTAAACTCTTTTAATATTCCTGGATAATAATCTCAAATCCATAGATCCGTAATTTTCATAGAGTGAAAGTAAGTTCGAATCTGAGGAAGGCTGAATTTAGGAACTCCATTGTTTTCAGAATTTGGGTTTTCAGAAATCGACTGAATCTCTGAATTTCTGAAAATTCAGCAGAAATATACTGGAAATAGGTCAGCTGTTCCATACAAATTCATTTTGCTGAATTTTCAGCAACCCAGCGGGAATACCCAAAGTAATTTAACAATTAGCGCTCAATTAACTGGGCTGAGTTGGCATCACTAAGTTCTTATCGATATTTTACAAAACTATCGCCGTTTTGTCCATTTCAACGGCTTTCGCATATGTAATGCCCTCTTTCCACACAGTCCATCCGTTGGAAACGGTTGGAATATTAAAAAAATGTGAAACTCCGATTTCCAAAAAGCACATCCACCATCACCCTTCCGATTTCAGCTAATCTGAACAACTTGGCGCGTCAAAACGTAAACAAAGTCAACAGCTCAACCATCTTTGTTTATGTTTTCATGAGCCACAGCTGTTCAGATTGCCTTTTGATAAAAACGGGGTTTCCGCTTCCATCCTTAACCACATTGCACCGATGGATGCACTTAGTGCACATTCAGCCAGGCATCTTGGACATGGACAAAATATGCATTTTGTACTTCGACAAAATGACAGTCACACCGACTTACGAGTACGATCACTCTCTTGAAGCAGGGCGAAAACCACGGGACTACGTTCAAGTCGATATATTTCGACTATGGTCAGCCAATGACCGTATCCACTTTGTACAAGCTCATTGAAAAGCTTTACTGGTAAGGTATTATGTCGTCGGCATCCTAAACGAAATGGGTCTTGGAAACTTTAAATTGTGGACAAATCTTCGAGTCTCGCTGGTAGGAAGTTATATAGCTGCACAATGCACAAGAATTTTCAGAAAATCAGAGACTAAGTCGTTTCGGAAATACCCTAACTATCTGAACAAATACTTCAAATCAAAATAAATTGACTTACTTAACATATCTGTCCTTGGTACAAAATAATATTTTAAAAAACTTCTCCAAACGTTTCATATAACCACACTATTTACAGCAGAAACAATTCAAAAAATAATCAACCGACTTCGACTTGGACACACAGATCCCTTTCTAGTACCAATTTTGCAACAGCGCTCCTATAAACGTAGAACAATAGAAATAGACATAGATATAGACAATCCTGGTACCATTTTAGCAAACCCTTCCAACAACAACATAAATAAAATAATAACTTTTCTTACAAAAACAAAACTCATTTATAAAATTTAAATTGTTCTCTTAAGGGGGTTATCCAGTGCTTAAGGCATTTTTCTAACTGTTTCTTTGGAAATTTTTTTAAACGAGAGATTTAAAGATACAACTTAAAATTTTTACCATATATTTGTGTAATGTCATGAATTTTTTGAGTATAAATAATAAAAACTTTAGAAGCTAGAGCACGATGAAATTGGGGATGCGAAAAGAATTCTCCGCTGGCTATCAGAACTCCGGCTGAACGGGTGATCTAAATTCCCAGAAAACAGTTAGAAACCCGGCTTTAACACGGGATGACCCCCTTAAATGAATTAAATAATGTCACCTTAAACGAGCGGATGGCCCTAATCGCTAATAATCATAGTTTTGGTTAGCTTTTAGATTTAACCATAAGCTTTGAATAAAAAAAAAAAAAAACATTCGTTATACAGGGTGGCCCACAAAAGATTTGCTTTTTAAAATAGCTATAAAAAAAAGAGTATATATTTTTCAAAAATGTTTTTTTATTGGATAGGATACCCCACTTCGTTCATATGGCTGCCTTGGCTGGCTTTCGACCCATTCATTCGACCCAATTTTTTTTCGATGGTATCACCCTCAAAGGCCCTGATGGCGACTTTAATCTCGTGCTTTAGGTCGTTCATCGTATCTGGGTGGTTGGCGTAATAAAAAATCCCAAAAGAGCCAGGAAAAACCATTTAAATTCTTTAAAAAATAATACTTGCAAAAGCGAACTTAGCGAATTTTTTCCGTCTCTGTCTAACACATGTAGTTCAAATGGATGAAAATGCCGCTGTTGCGGAATTTGGTCATGGGCTTATGACATTACATTGTTGGCCCCATTCACTGCTCATTTTTTTAACTACGATTTTACGTATGTGTGAGCAAGACAACAGTATGACGATTTCAATGAGCATGGAATGAAGAAAATTGACGGAACCCGATAACCGATAGTAAAATACCAGACAGTATTGGGAATAAAAATCTTATTTGATTAAATACCACCGGGGCGATACATCAATGAGCAAAATTGTATTTAAAACTACAATTTGCTCATTCATTGGAGTTGACGACAAAACGGAAGTAAAAAGCCAGGTCTAAATGTATACGAAGTATTTTTAGTTTCAATTAAACTTTAAAAAGGCAGGGTGACCGTGAACTTATTATAAAAAAAATATCGATTCTTGTAAATATCTCGTTAAATTTTAAATTTACTCAAGAAGTCTATGAAATGTCTGTTTCAGCTAGATATACTACTTTTGTTTGAAACATTTTTTAAAAAATTTTTTAAAAACTTTTTGACGAATGTGGAACTCTGATTCTTAAAGAGCACATCCACCATCGAATAACAGCTTATTTGAACATGAGGGGGGACCATAATCATTATAAGTTATTTAATAAATATCACAATTTAATAGCCGGATTCGAGGCTAAATGCCGCCTTTAAAAATAATGCGATCAAAAATCATTCGCCCCGAAATTTTTAGGAAAAATACTGGAAAATATCCTGGTCGCAGTATCACATTGCATAACTGGGGGATCTCTGCCACATCCCACATAAACGGGGATCCTTGCTCTTTTATTTTTAACTGGTTTGGTCTGCTTTGCTCAGCTCCCGTCCTAGTCGTCCAAGTTAATGGCATTATGGATGTCCTGCTGAGCATTAAAGATTTTCGTAAACTCGCTAATTTTCATGATTTTTAATTAATTTTGTTTGTCGGAGTAGCATTAGCTTAATGCTAATGCGCCAATGAAATAATTTAATCATTTATTTGAGCGATATCTTTTCGCTTAGTATTTTGCTATGAGTAGAAAAAACTTTCGTTTTGCGCCATTGCTAAAAACAAGATTATTAAGCGAATCAAGGCGAAACAAAAAAAAATCAATTTGAAATGACTCAAAATTTAATCATTTATTTGAGCGATATCTTTTCGCTTAGTATTTTGCTATGAGTAGAAAAAACTTTTGTTTTGCACCATTGCTAAAAACAAGATTATTAAGCGAGTCAAGGCAAAACAAAAAAAATCAATTTGAAATAAAAAAATTATTGCTCCGCGGTTTGTTTACCTTTACTCTTCAATTCCGGCCTGTCTTATCAGCCGCTTTGGGGTTTTCGTTACTGCGATTTTAAGCGGCTGCCTGAAAAGTGTATAGGAAGACCATTGGCGGGTTCATTTAAATGCTTGGGCGTTGCCCAGCACTGGCAAGCTCGGCACAGAGTGGTGAAACTAAAGCGGTGAATGAGAGATCGAGATCGTAGTTCGCAGCTCCAACGCACGTGTTGCTCCGCTCAGTGTTATTGTTATTGTGCTTTAATTCGAGGTACATAGTTGGTCTTAGTTATTACCCTGTTGCGAACGGCTGTTTGTGGTGGAAAATATGTTTACGCTGGCTTATCAGCAGATTGCCGAGCCTGGCAAAACAAGTTGTGACGGCAGTGCAACGATTGCTGCATGCGATTCCATTCGATCTGCTGTAACCTAATCCGATCCGCTGCTGTGGTATACATAGGTGCCGCCAGTTGATAACCCCAGTGTAGACACGGCCCACTGGCTGTCAACGGCTTCCCAAGATCACTCTCGATTCCGCGGGCACAAAGCCCGCACAGTATATGTACATATACTCGATCCGCATTTCGTTTCTTACAGCCCAACGACATGGTCATTCTCCGCTACTACGATGTGCAGGCCCACAGCGAGGCCGAGGAGCTGGGTGCCCTGCGCCGGCTGCAGGAGGAGGACGACGGCCTGGTGTCTGTGCGCATGGAGCGGTGCTACCATTTGGAGTACAGCGGGCTGGCAGAGCACTCTCTGGCCTTGGAGGAGCTGCTAGTCTGGCTGGTGAAGCAGCCCTTGACGAGTGGCCAGGGTCTGTCCAGGCAGTCCGTTCTGCAGGCAGAGAGCCGAGGGCAGCTGTTGCTGGAGATCGGTCCGCGCTTCAACTTTTCCACGCCCTACTCCACCAACTGCGTCAACATATTCCACAATCTTGGGTACTCTGAGGTGCGTCGGGTGGAAACCTCGACCCGCTATCTTCTGACCTTTGGCAAGGACGCGGAGGAGCGAAAGGCGGCCAGATTCTTTCCTCTGCTAGGCGACCGCATGACTCAATGCTTGTATACCGAGAAAAACACCCCCAGCGCGAGCTTCGATGAGCAGCTACCTGAACGGCGGGACAACTGGGAAGTCGTGCCCGTGCTAGAGGAGGGTCGGCCGGCGCTGGACCGGATCAACCAGACGCTGGGTCTGGCCTTCAACGAGTTCGACTTGAACTACTACCACGACTTGTTCGCCAAGGAGCTGGGCCGCAATCCCACAACAGTGGAGCTGTTCGACTGCGCCCAGAGCAACAGTGAGCACTCGCGCCACTGGTTTTTCCGTGGACGCATGGTCATCGATGGGGTGGAACAGCCCAAGTCACTGATTCGCATGATCATGGACACACAGGCCCACACGAACCCCAACAACACCATTAAGTTCAGCGACAACAGTAGCGCCATGGTGGGCTTTGAGCACAAGGCCATAGTCCCGACCTCCGTGGTTGCTCCCGGACCAATGCGCCTGGAGAGCGTGCAGTCCGACCTGATTTTCACGGCGGAAACCCACAACATGCCCACGGCAGTGGCGCCCTTCAGCGGAGCCACCACGGGCACGGGCGGACGACTCCGTGACGTTCAAGGCGTGGGCAGAGGAGGCGTTCCAATCGCCGGCACGGCCGGTTACTGTGTTGGTAGTCTTCACATTCCAGGTGAGTGAAACAAAATACACTTTCGAAACTGTGAATTTGTAGGATATTTTTTTTCAAGTGTAAGTTATTTTTTTTTAACTAGCTATCAGATACCAGTTTTTCAGGTGGAAGCGTCTGCATTCCTATTTGCATTTGTAACTTATTAAGTTTACCCTTTTTTATTTGGCAATAGGTAGACAAAAAAACTTAATAGTATTGCTAGAACCTGACCAAATTTAAAAAAAGTTGGCCAAATTCATGATTGCGTACTTGCGTAAAAATTTGTATTGCCTCTACTTGAAAGTTAAACTTTAACAAAGCTTTCAAGCTTATAATCTAAGCAATCCACCAGCTATTCCATTGTATGCGGATTTTTATTTATTGTTATTTATTAAAATTAGTAAATCCAACGTAAGAAAAAACATTTAATTATTAATTTTCTTAACAAAGTTAGAAACATACACAATTTATATGACTTGAAAAGAGGTACGACCTTTTCAACGTTTGTCAATCCATGACTTGTATATTGCATCTATTTTTTTATACCATTGCTGAGGGTTTTATAAAATTGGTCAGAAGTCCGTATCTTTCTTTGCCGAGCTCAGTTTAAACAGGAACGGAAGTAGACTTCGGCGGTCCGAAGTTGATATACCCTTAAAGCTTTTGCAAAAATGAAATATTCTTTAAAACATATACATTTCGATTTATATGCGTATATCAGCTTAATCATTCGATCGTTTCTTTCGCAGCTATATGATATTGTTTTCTAATTTTAATGTTCCGACGGTTCCCGTGAGAGCTATATGATAAAGTCGTCCGATTTTAACAACGCTTAAATCGTAATTCTAAAATAAAAAACCAAACAAAAACAAATTCAACGAACCATTTGTACTTTTCCATAATAATTGGGTGTTCTTGATTAAAATGTTTAATGGAATCAATTTGAATTCCTCTTGCAATCTTCAGTCCTCTGTGTATTGTAATTTCGGCTAAGACAGTATTGAAATAGATTTTGTATAGCATTATAGGCATTATAAGAAAAAATTGTTCGGCAGTATCTACTACTATTTTTTCACTTTAAATAAAAGCCAATTAATTTATAAAAGTCAGAACATACATTTTAAAAAGTCTGCAGTCTTTTTTTAAAGTGTAGAAAATATGGTAGTATATATTACACAAAATTTTTGATTATGATGCTATAAACGGCGCGGGTTGATATTATTATTTTTGTATTTATTTTTTGTTTATTTATTTCTGGCTTGCCTTTGTATTTTGTACTTTTGTTTTATATTTTCTTTTTGATTTATTTTATTTTTTTTAATTTCTGATGTTTTTTTTTTGTATGTTTTTAATTTTGACAATATGCCACTTCATCTTAGTAAATAATCGTATAAGCCATATATGTGTAACCACGCATAAAGTTGGTTTTTGCGGTACCGGAACCGGTAAGGAACTAAAATCGGAAACAAAAATTAGACACCAAAATAAAATATTTATAGGAACAGTCAATGTGCTGCAGAACCGATACCGAAATCGAAATTATTCAAACATGGATATTAGCTCATATAGTAAACTATTTTCCTTTTTAAATATATATTTTTTATTTATGAATAAATTATTGTTTAATTGTTTGTTTTAAGAGTCGCATTCCTCAGAGATCCATCCACCATCCGTTAAACGGATGTTCCATAAGCTTTTGCCTTTGACGAAATAATATCTTTTTTCCCAAGCAGATCATCCCTGAAAAACCGTTGGGATTTTAGAAAAGTTTGAGACTTCGAACGCAGCTGATCTGATAAGCTAGTGCTCGTCAAAACATAAGCAAAGTCAACAGGTCAACCATCTTTGTTTATGTTTTAATGAGCCTCAGCTGTTCAGATCAGCTGTTATGGATGGTAGATGTGCTCTGTGGAAATTTGAGTTTCACATTTGTAAAAAGTCACAGTCGTTTCCAACGAATGCGTAGGGCAGTAATATAAATCAACCCAAACTATCGGTGTGTAGATACTAAAACCTATTCTAATTGAAAAAAAAAAACGAAAAAAAATTTGTTTAGCCAACTTAGATTTATTGTTGTATTAAACAAAACGTGTGCCCTCTCTCCATCCAAAAAATAAATATAAATAAATTAAATAATAGCCTTAAGCAGTCTAGAAAAGTTTGTCCATATCCAACCGGCTATGTTTTTAAGGACGAATTAACAAATAATAATAAATTCGAGTATACTCAAAGAGCCGTTTGACAAAACATGTATCATGTCACAACAATTTTTGATTAAAATTGCTCAGTCAGCTCAAAGCAGTTTACGATTTAACTATTCGGTTCGATCGAAATAGACGCCTTTGACGACTATTCGCCTGTAATGTGAGCTTAAATAAATTGTTGATTTGTATATGACAGGAGTTGTTATTTGATGAAACACACAGATCAAGCTCTAGAGCGGAGTTCCATTTATGCCGGGCCCCTACCCCTTAAACTCTTCAAGTCACGGGAAAAAAATACTCAATTTAATCTTTTAATTTTATTTCACACCATGCAGGTTACAAACAACCGTACGAGCCCTCGGACTATAAATATCCTGAGACGTTTGCACCTCCGCTTCAGGTGCTCATAGAGGCAAGCAATGGCGCCTCGGACTACGGAAACAAGTTCGGCGAGCCGGTGATCTCCGGCTTCGCCCTCTCCTACGGACTCAACAGTGCAGCTGATGCGAGCCACCGGGATGAGTACATAAAACCGATCATGTTCAGCGGTGGGCTAGGCACAATGCCCGCATCAATGCGCGAAAAGCTGCCGCCGACTCGTGGCCAGTTGCTGGCCAAGATCGGAGGCCCAGTGTACAGAATAGGAGTGGGTGGTGGAGCCGCAAGCTCCGTCGAGATACAGGGATCTGGAGACGCTGAACTGGACTTCAACGCCGTGCAGCGGGGAGACCCTGAGATGGAGAACAAGCTCAACCGCGTTGTACGTGCCTGTCTGGAACTGGGCGACCAAAATCCTATACTTGCCATCCACGACCAGGGGGCTGGCGGAAATGGCAACGTTCTGAAAGAACTTGTGGAACCTGGCTTCGCAGGAGCCGTTATCTTCTCCAAGGAGTTTCAACTGGGCGATCCCACAATCACGGCCTTGGAGCTGTGGGGTGCCGAGTACCAGGAAAACAACGCCATTCTCTGCAAGGTGGAGCATCGCGATCTGCTCGAACAGATCTGCCGGCGTGAACGCTGTCCAATTAGCTTTGTAGGAGTTGTGACGGGGGATGGGCGAGTGACGCTTCTGGAGAAAGCTGCCCCCAAGGATATGGAACAGGCTCTGAACGAGTGTGATTCGAGCACATCTTCACCGTTTGACTTGGAGCTAAAGTATGTCCTAGGCGACATGCCCAAAAGAAGATATGAGTTAAGCCGGGAGCCGCAGCCACTGAAAGAACTGAGTCTGCCGAAGGACTTGCTCCTGGACGACGCTTTGGAGAGAGTTCTCAGCTTGGTGTCAGTGGGTAGCAAGCGCTTCCTCACAAACAAGGTGGATCGCTGCGTTGGAGGGCTGATTGTGCAGCAACAGTGTGTGGGTCCGCTGCAAGCTCCACTTTCGGACTACGCGCTGACCACCGTATCCCACTTTAGCACTGCCGGCATCGCAACCTCAATTGGCACCCAACCACTCAAGGGTCTGCTCGATCCCGCCGCAATGGCCAGGATGTGTGTGGCTGAGGCGCTTAGCAACCTTGTCTTCGTAAAGATAACCGAACTGGCGGACGTCAAATGTTCGGGAAACTGGATGTGGGCTGCTAAGCTGCCCGGAGAGGGAGCAAAGATGTTCGACGCCTGCAAGGAGCTGTGCAAGATTCTCGAGGAGCTGCATATTGCCATCGACGGGGGTAAGGACTCCCTGTCCATGGCTGCCAAGGTGGGTTCCGAGACAATAAAGTCCCCGGGCACTCTGGTTATCTCAACCTACGCTCCCTGTCCGGATGTGCGACTAAGGGTTACACCTGATCTGAAGGGTCCCGGCGCGGGCACCAAGACGGCCTTGCTATGGATAAATCTGGAGAACAGCCTTCGCCTGGGCGGCTCGGCTTTGGCTCAGGCATACGCCCAACAGGGCAAGGAGTCGCCTAACCTGTTAAGAAGTGATCTGCTGAGCACGGCTTTTGCGGTCACCCAATCGTTGCTGGGAGAAGGTCTACTTAGGGCAGGACACGATGTTAGCGACGGCGGATTGATCGTTTGTCTTGTGGAGATGGCGATCGGCGGGCTGAGTGGCCTTAGGGTGGACCTGTCGGAGCCCTTGGCCAAACTAGAGAACTACAGTGCAGCTGCCGAGGAACTCAATCGTCCCGAGCTTGCTCTTCTCTTCGCGGAGGAGTGTGGATGGGTTGTGGAAGTACTGGAGACGGATTTGGAGCGCGTCCGATCCACCTACAAAGACGCCGGAGTACCAAATTACTTTTTGGGCGTTACCAACGGATTCGGACTCGATTCCCGAGTGGAAATCAAGCATGGTGCGTCGTTACTGCTAAACCATCCCCTTCGCTCGCTCTACCAGAAGTGGGAGCGCACCAGTTATGAACTGGAAAAGCTTCAGACTAACCCAGAGTGCGCCAAGGCGGAGTATAATAGCCTTGAGTACCGCAAAGCCCCGCGATACAAGGGTCCTTTGAATTTACAGGCCGAGCTAACCCTCAAGCGCTCAAACGCCCCAGTTCGCGTGGCCGTGCTCCGTGAGGAGGGCGTCAACAGTGAGCGTGAGATGATGGCCTGCTTGCTGAAAGCTAACTTCGAGGTGCACGATGTGACCATGTCGGATCTTTTGCAAGGTAAGCCATCAAACACATTCTGGGGACCACAAAGGCAAATGATGTTGGGGTCTTGAAACTTTACGTATATCAAATTAAATATTTCATTAGAAATTTGTGTATAAAAAACCAACTAACAACCAATATTCTATGATAAGTACAATGTTGTAGAAAAATGCTAAGGATTTTTTTTTATAAAGCTAGGTTTTTAATCTAATTAGTAACTGAGAAGGAGATTGCATGTTTACATGGGGATTGTAGAGGAGTGGTGGGCACACATACTATACATGCTCGCATTTCTTTGAATGAGTAATTTGCACGGCGAAACTTGTCAGTGTGTGTGCGGTTTTATACTGCTGCTGCTCAGCCGAGTTGGCAATAGCCTATACTACACTCTATACCTATAGATACGACTTTGCCGACCAATGTTGTAGAGCGATCTTAACAGCTACGTAAACGACTATTAATTCGCTCGATTAAACTGAGGAATAATGAGGAAAGAGACCAATTTTAGCTGTGATGTAACGCTATAACATATAATGCCGTTTGCCACAGAGCCGTCGTTGATATTAATTGCATTTTGTATTTTTAATTTGGGTAATTTTTGACTGGAAAGGAAAAGGCTATGATTTTTACAGATTTCAATTGTTCAGTCTATTGTGCTGATTTAATTAGACTTTCTTTTGGAGGATTTTGTTACTTCACCCCTTAGCGGAATGCGCCTACTGCTGCTCTTATTACAGAGTTCAGGGTTTTTTTTTAGACGGTTAATTAAATGGGTAAGCAGTACTCCATTTATGAGATAAGGATGGATTTAAATACTTGGATATGGGAGGTGGTATAAGTGTTGTATTTTTTAGATTACAGTAAATAAAAATAAAAATTTTGTGAAATTAAAAAAAATATACGGCGTTATTTCCAGCAGTCCCTAGAAAAAATATGAGAAGATTTTATAAATTGCAACTGAAAAAAAGAAATTGTTCGTTTAAGACCTTGTAAATTATATTTCGAAGTCCTGTGCAAGAGATCGGTTATGTAGCTCGCGAGAAATTTTGACAACAGACTTTAAAACCACAGAGTCGAGAAAAACTCGTTTAAAGTTTCAAGTAACAATAAAAGTGGCGAGCGAGCGCAGAACTTTTCAAATCTGTATATCCCAAACTATCATCATCAGCATCAGCTTGCAAATTTAGGACAATATTCTAAAGGTTTTAAAGAGTTTAACAAGAAAATAAAAAAAATTTTATTGTTTACGAAGCTTTTATTTGCTCTGTATAAGGAAAAGAAGTTAGAATCATCAGCTTCTTTTAACCAAAGATACCCAAAGTTATTTGCTATCTCTGTTGGGTTAATGGTTGGATTTTGGGTGAGAGGGTTCAGAAAAGCAAGAATGAGTTTAGAGTGATAAAGTCCACATACATTTTCAATGTTTGCCCACATTAGTTAGTTATTAGAAAACTTAAAAGCTGAGGCGCTCTAGAGCGGAGTGTAGGCTTGGGAGGAGAGCGGGAGAGTGAAGGTACAGTTGATGGAGACATCTATAGGCACTGCTGCTCTACACTGGAAATAAAAACGCCTACCAGGGAAGCTAACGATTATGAGTTATCTAAAAAGTCGTGTAACTCTCTAACTCTTCCGGGACCAACTTTTTTCCTGATATTTATACCCTTGCAGAGGGTATTATAATTTCAGTCAGAAGTTTGCAACGCAGTGAAGGAGACGTTTCCGACCCTATAAAGTACATATACTCTTGATCAGCATCACTAGTAAAGTCGATCTAGCCATGTCCGTCCGTCTGTCCGTCCGTTTATATGCAAACTAGTCTCTCAGTTTTAAAGCTATCTGCATGAAACTTTCCCAAAAGTTGTCTTTCTATTGCAGGTAGTATATAAGTCGGAATGAGCCGGATCGGACGACTATAGCATATAGCTCCCATAGGAACAATCGGAAAATTAAATGAAAAAAAATTATAACTTTGCTGTTTTTTAATTTTTGGTTTAGTTCTTCGAGATATAGTAATGGTTAAATACTTCAGAATTACAGTTTAAATTTCATCAAAATCGGACGACTATAGCATATAGCTCCCATAGGAACACTCGGAAGAATAAATGAAAAAAATTATAACTTTGCTGTTTTTTAATTTTTTGTTTAGTTCTTCGACATATAGTAATGGTAAAATATTTTCGATTTACGTTTTAAATTTCATCAAAATCGGACGACTGTAGCATATAGCTCCCATAGGAACAATCGGGAAAATAAATGAAAAAAATTATAACTTTGCTGTTTTTTAATTTTTTGTTTAGTTCTTCGAGATATAGTAATGGTTAAATACTTCAGAATTACGGTTTAAATTTCATCAAAATCGGACGACTATAGCATATAGCTCCCATAGGAACAATCGGAAGAATAAATGAAAAAAATTATAACTTTTCTGTTTTTTAATTTTTTGTTTAGTTCTTCGACATATAGCAATGTTTAATTATTTCAGAATTATGGTTTAAATTTTTATCAAAATCGGAGGACTATATCTTATAGCTTCCATAGAAATAATAAAAATATATAAAATAACAATCTAATAATTGAGCTGCAAATCATCATAGTTTCAATGTATTTCAGCATATACTCAAGTAAATCATAATTTAAATGTTTTCAAAAGTATTTACTTCATGCAATAGCTGCAAGGGTATATGAACTTCGGCTTGCCGAAGTTTGCTTTCTTTCTGGTTTTTTTTTTATTGTTGGTAATAATAACAAATGATTAACCGTCGTTAAAATATGGTTCATTTAATTTTAAAATTTTTTTACTTTACTTTAATTGTTGTAAATCAAATTTTTAAATATCTTTGCCTAATTTAACAACACAATTTTCTCAGAAGCAAGTGCAGTCTCTTCCAAATAACTTCTTCCAACGATCTTCTCATGAACTTTTATAAGCTCATATTTTCGGTAGACACATTCAGCCTTTATTATCAGAAAGAAAGAGCAGAAAAAAACGATAGGATAACTAACCGTTAGTCTTCAAAGAGACGAGGTGGCCAAGAGTTGCGAAACTTTTTTTATGAAATAAATATTTGAATAAATATTTGTTTGAGTCACTTTTTGTAATGGTTTGCCGTGTTTCAGGCTGGTAGAGCGAATTCCGCGCATTCGACTTTAGCACTATTCCCTGCTCTATCTCTATTTCTTGAAGTTTCGTCTAAAGATACAAGTAATCAAAATATGCCTTTGTTTCAGGTACCACAAGTCTGTCCCAATACCGCGGACTTATCTTCCCAGGTGGATTTAGCTATGCTGACACTTTGGGATCTGCCAAGGGCTGGGCAGCAAACATTCTCCACAATCCTCGACTGCTGCCTCAGTTTGATGCCTTTAAGCGCCGCCAAGATGTCTTTTCTTTAGGCATTTGCAATGGGTGCCAACTGATGACTCTCATTGGATTTGTTGGAAGTCCGGGCTGTGAAGTGGGTGTAGATCCTGAAGTAGCCTTGCTCCATAACAAATCGCAGCGATTCGAATGCCGTTGGTCCACAGTGAGGATTCCAGCCAATCGCTCTATAATGCTCGAAAGCTTGAAGGATCTGATTTTGGGCTGTTGGGTGGCTCATGGAGAAGGTCGTTTTGCATTCCGGGAGGAAAAGCTCTTAAACCAACTGGAGTCGGAAGAACTGGTGACGTTGCAGTATGTTGACGATGCAGGCTTGCCAACGGAGCTCTATCCCCTCAATCCGAACGGCAGTCCTCGGGGAATAGCCGGTCTTTGCTCGGCGGATGGACGTCATCTAGCCCTAATGCCACATCCTGAGCGTTGTTTCGCCATGTATCAGTGGCCCTATGTGCCACCGTCCTTCGAGGTTTCCCCAACGCAGGCGGAGAGTCCCTGGCAGATTATGTTTAGCAACGCCTATAATTGGTGTGTCGGTCAGACCAATTGAAGTCCAACGGGTATACGAAACACTTGAATACATTCAACATTTTGTTCAATTATTATTCTAACTGCAATTTACAATACATAACATAATTTGTTTTACATTTGTATACATAAATCTAATAAACTTTTGTAACTTTTACTTTTGTATCTTAAACTTAACGTAACATTTAATCAAAACTAATGTGAAATTTTTAACAAGCACTTAAGGTAGTTTTCCTTGGCTTTTGACGATGCCATATACTTGGAGTTCCAGTCGTGTGCGTTTATTTGCATTACCTTGTAGCCCATCATTTCCAAATGTCTCATCTTCAAAGAATCGGGACCTCGCAAGGCAGTCAAATCGTTCTCGCAAAATGAGTCAAATTTGAGCAGTAGTATTGCCACCCTAGAAATAATTACTGTGAATAAAGTGCATCAATTGGATTACTTGCGTATGGGTGCCGACTTCGTTATGCGATCCAACATGGTCGCCTCCATGGGAGGTGCTGGGATGGGTTTCCTATTCCGATCGAAGTGTATCACAAAGTCTATTTGGTAGCCGTAAGGAGTGGTGTGATTGCAACGGAAATGATTATCATTCTGAAGAAGCTTCTGCAGCAGCTGCTTAACTTCTTTGGTGGGTCCACTAGTAAACAAGGAATCTGATACAGTTCGTTAATTCAGATTGTTAAAAAGAAAATAAAACAGCATATTTACTTTTGCTAAGCTGAGCCTCTATGTAGTTCTGCTGAAACCAGGGCACATTCGCCTCGGGAAAATCCAGGCACACGGTGCGATTCAGCTGCATAACTAGGTTAAGGACCCGTTCCGGATAAGTCGCCTTTGAGTAGCAGACCTGAATTTCATCCTCAATGCGCTGAATGAACTTCACGCAAAATATTTGATTGATCAGCTGCTCATGTATTGATTTGTAGA
Source organism: Drosophila gunungcola (assembly GCF_025200985.1). Taxonomy (NCBI): domain Eukaryota; kingdom Metazoa; phylum Arthropoda; class Insecta; order Diptera; family Drosophilidae; genus Drosophila; species Drosophila gunungcola. The sequence continues at coordinate 3,287,243 of NW_026453162.1, forward strand.
AGCACAACGCTAGACATGCTTGTACAATCGACAATCCACTCATCTGCTCAAAGTCTCTAAAATGCATCAAATTAAATATCTGCCCTTAGGGATAATTTTACCTACCTTATCAACACTCCAGATGCATGATTCAAAGCTTCTAGGGAGGCAGGCGTGTATCCTAAATTATAAGAACAGGTTAACACTTTCTCTACTGTGTCGCCGGTAATGTGACTATGCTGTTCGGAAATATAGTCGAACATGGACTCCAAAAGCTCGGGAACAAAGAAATGCGATGCGTTAAAGTTGTAGGCCATGTCTCGAACCACCCTGGAACTGAGATCTTTGCAGTGAAGACTTTTGTACTGCAACAGTGCTTGGTTGTACACCATCGTGTTTTTTAGAGCTGTGGAGTGGGAAGAGAATATATTCCTTTAAACGACTTTCTTTGTATGTCTCAAATAGAACATTTTTGGGAGTCAGTTTCAAAAAATTTTAAAAACTTGTTTCAGAACCCTGGACTAATTTTTTCTTGGCTTGATCAGGTCGTTACAAAAAAAGTGGTTTAGTTCAGAGCAAGTATGAAATTTGAAACACTATCATATGGACATTCCGATTAATGTCAAAATATCTTATACACGTGAAAATAAGATAAGGCTCATTATGAGCTTGACTAATTTTGAGATAATTTTAAAAACAATTACATGAAACCAAAAACGAAGAGGTCTGATTGGGTTCTTTAAATCTTAATATATATATCAAAGCTTTGTATTTAGCCTTTTCTTTGCTTTTGGAAACTTTTCTTGCTGAAACTAAACCAAAATGTGTGAATTTGTAAATTGTTCAAGTCGAACCAAAATCATCATTTGGAAGTTTTGAGCGATTATCCAATAAAAGCTTTAAAAAGGGTAGGTTTGCTTATTAAGATTAGGCAGTCAAGATATTTTGAAAAATCTGTTTCTCACTTAAAAGCTAACTTTACTATAAACAAGAAAGGAAGCAAACTTCGGCAAGCCGAAGGTCATATAACCCTGCAGCTATTGCAAAAATTAAATATTCTTGAAAACATTAAAATTAAAATTGCTTGCGTATATTATTCTATAGTTTCTAAGGCAGCTATATGGTATCGCTTTCCGATTTTAATAAAATAAAAAGCGTACAATTTTTAATAAGTCAAATTACAGAATGAAAAAGTTAAAAAGTTATTTTTTTTTATATTTTTATTGCTCCCATGGGAGCTTTATGTTATAGTCGTCCGATTTTTATGACATTTAAACCGTAATTCTGAAATATTTAACCATTAATATATGTCGAAGAACTAAAGAAAGTTTCATGCAGATAGCTTTAGAACTGAGAGACTAGAGACTAGGACATGGCTAGATCGACTCTCCTAGTGATCAAGAATATATATACTTTATAGGGTCGAAAACGTCGCCTTCACTGAGTTCCTTTTAAACAAATTCTTTGATCAATTAACTACCAAAATCACCCTCCGATTTCGCTCTGTTTTGTTTTAGTTTTCTAGAATCGCGGTTTAAAGTATGAAATTAATTTGAAGGAGAGACAGGTTTAGTATGCTCCATCCCTTATATCTTCTAATACGAGAACAAATGTACTTTCACAAATAATATAATATTTAATTTCTTAAATCAAATAAAACCGTTTTCAATTTTTTTTTTTAGATATAAAATATGCAAAAATTATAAATATTTTAAAAATTAATAAAAATTTTATTTTAAGTTTGTTGAAAAGGGGATTCTTTTAAGACGATAATTTGCTTTATTTCAGCTTCTAGCTGTACAGGAAAAGAAATGCCAGATTTTTGGCCAAAAAATTAGGTTTCTGGCCCAGTGTGCAATGTGGGCTACCCTGATATAAATATATAATTACACATTGCTAGTATAGTTCCTAGTAAATTGTGTGAGAAAGTAAAAAAGTTGAGTGTAACGTAGGGTATTGGAAATGTATCTGCAATGAGGTGCAACAATGCTAACCCAATAATAACTACGTTTAGCCGAAGGGTGTTTACTTTCTACTTCTTTTACTTACTCTTGCGGTGACTGAGTGTTCTCACAATCATGCTGAGGTCATAGGCACTCAGCGGATCCGTCTCGGCATTGGCTAAGTGCCGCTCCGCACAGTCGATGAGGATGCTGTCCATTGTAGACAGCTGCATGGCAGCAAGTGACGGAAGATGCTGCCGAAACCTTAATTCGCAGGCTATTTGCATTCCTCGACTGAGCAGAAAGCAATCCTGGATGGCAAACTGAGGAGCCATGGCAAGCATCTTGCTAAGCAGAATATTGGGGAACTTTTTCCAGGCTAACGGAGTCTGTCCGTAGGCCAGCACAAAGGCTGCCAGGCGCGCAAACTTCGTCGGCAGCCTACCCGCTATGTCCTCCTCCACGGCCTTCATGCACATGCGACTCAGCTTTCGTTCCAGTTCGAAATGACGGTAGGTTCCTCCCAGGTTGTTATTGAAGTTCATGTAGCGCTGGCAATGTCTCAAAAACCGGAGATGCGTTTGCTCCTCCTGGCAGGACTCCAGCTCCCGTATAACACCCGACCAGTATGTATTGCATACTCCTAGGTCCGAGATCTTCAATGCACGAAGAACACTGAAAAAGTGTCCACTCGCATTGGGAAGAAGCCATGCATCCTCGGAGTACAGTAGAGTCCGAAAAAGTTGCGCACATTTATCCCTTTGCAGTGGCGTTGCAAAAGGAACCGCGCAAGACAGGGCGTCAGCCGTGCTTTCTTCCTGCAGCAGCTTCTCCGTGGCTTCCTTGAGGGGCTCTCTCAGTGCAGCGGGCTCCTGATGGTGAAGAAAGGCGCGGCATATGCTCTTTAGATCCGCGGACTCCATCTGGTGGACGCAGGGTCGCAAGGCCAGCATTACCTCCCGAATCAATTGGGTGTGATGCTGTGACCACAATGGAATATTTAGCATGTGGAGCACCTTAAGAAGAGCCTTTGGGGTTTTGCTGCTGAGAACGCCACTTTGCAGCAATTCACTTATTCGCTCCTTAAAGCGCGAAAGCAGCTCATCGTCGATTAGAAAGTGCAGCTGGAAAAGGCACGTAGACAGAAGACGCACCTGTTCTTCGCTGTGGCATTGACATATGTGTTTGTCCAGGTGTGGCACAAAGTTAATGCACACGAGTGGGGTAAAGAAGTCGCGTTCCAGGTTTATTCCTACCGAAAGGCGGGACAGAGCAGTCAAGGGAATGGTCTCACCATGAACTTGACCCTCGATCAGTTCAAGAGCCCTCATCAGCACAGCTTCCACGGCTGGCTCGGAATTTGATATGTGCATTTTCCGCAGGTATAGGTAGCATCGACTGAGATCGTTGACCTCCAGTTGGCCGATATGAGGACCCAGCATCGGCAGCGCTTCCTTAAGCACGCGCTCTGTGAGGGCCTCTTTTTCCAGCTGGTCCATGCCTTGATAGGACTGCCAGAGCTGGGAAATCCCCTCCGCCACATGGGCGCCCTGCAGATTGTCGCTGCTTTTCAACAGTTCCAGAAGCTGGTCTGTCGTCTTTGCCTCCTTCAGCCTGTTGAGAACAGCATCCTGATTCCGAAATGCAACGAATCTGTCCTGGAGATCTCCATTTATAAGGTGCACGCGCCTCCTTGCCGGCAGCCGATTCGCTGTTTGTATGGGTGGTTTTGCGCCAATGTTTATGTGCCTCCTAAGGAGCTGAAGCTGACGCACTTGTAAAAGATATTGCAGGTACTTCCATTGTGCCCGCGGGAGCTGGTTTAGATACATGGTGGTTTATATGTGGCTTATTCAGAAAACGTTAAATAATAACAAAATTGCGCCGTATAAACATGTGAAATGGTTTGCAATCAGCTGGTCTCAGTGTTGCCAGGTGGCCAAAATAAATGCCAACTAACAGTGTTCACACTAGAGTAAACCATATACTAAACTTAACTTTTTATAATTTCAAAATCTTAGGGTAAACGACAGATATTTCAGCAATTCAACAACCTCTAGTTGAACCGCTGAAAGCCAGAGCTTTTTTTATTTTTTTCTATGTAATATTTGGTAATATTTTAGCACCGCATTATTAACCTTGAAAACGAAGTTGTTCATTTCTTACTACTTAAAGTGTAAAATAAGTCAGTTATCCGGGTCAGCAATTTGACACTTCAATAGGCACAGTTTTTTGTTGAATTTTCTAGAATTCGGTGATAACGTTCATGAAAACCCCCCTACATTTGCCTCTCATTGTCACACATAACCGGGTGCATTTTTATGAAATATCATTAACATTTAACAAGTTAAGAATTAAATTAACAATGTATTATTTAAACTATTTAAATTGTTGCTAGGAATTTTACGCAAAATTCCAGTTTTAACAGGAAGTAATATTTTGGAAGCTTATCTGTTTAGATTTAGTTTTCGCTTATAGGTATTATAGCTAGTCCCAAAATGTTTAACAGCCTGATTCCAATAAGTGTCTACCCTACAGCAGCTGGTTCTTGTATGCAAGGACGGCACAATTTTTGATTTGCTTTGAATATAAAAATTGTTTTTCATAAAAATGGCTGAAAGCGAGAGCAAACGCATAAATCTGTTCAGATCTGCTGAAATCGGATAATGGAACGTGGATGAGCTCTGTGTAAATCGGAGTTACACTTTTTAAAAAATCTCAACGGTTTTTCAGGGATGGACTGCATAGGAACAGGGCTGAACCGCAGAAACATCGGCTAACTATCGCATAAATTAATCCGTCAAAGTCCGTCAAATTTGAATGGCGGACTTACTGGGAAGTTTTTGGAACGGCACAACCTTATGGACCATCTCTTCAACGGATGGTGGAAGGTGGATGGATCTCTGTGGAAATACGCTATTAGTGGTACATATTTTAATTCTTGTAATTGTAAACAAAAACAAAATCAAATTCTCCATGTCTAAAGATCCACCACCGTTTTCTATGACCACCAGCTCAATATCAAAAAATATCGCACTACACTTAATAATTTAATTTAAAACTTAATTTCACCCACATGCTAATCGATCTTTCTTTACATTCGTGATGCGGTAAAAACATCATTGGTCGCCAAAAAACATCGATGTTCTCGACATTTTTATAAACATCGATGCATCGATGTTTCCATCGATGTTTCTCCACCTCTAGCAAATATGTTTTGTTTTGCTATGCCTAACTAAATAATGGCACTAAATGATCCTTCACAGCGGAATCAGGTGATCGTGCTCCAGGCCGGTTACTCTCGTCAAGAAGACGGAGACGAGTCCGCCATGAGAGCGAACTGCACCTGCACACTGGTCCGCTGCAGGGATGGCACCAACGTTATAGTGGACACCATGACGGCCTGGGATGGAGAGCACCTGCGTGCGTTGCTTGGCGAACATGGCCTGGGCGTCGGGGACATTCAGGTGGTGGTATGCTCCCACGGACACTCGGACCACGTCGGGGGCAACTATCTGTTTCAGAAGGCACGAATGCACTTAGTCGGCGCGTGCGCCTCGCATCGTGACCTTTACATGGATCACTTTGGCAGAGGAAAACAGGACGAGGAACTGGTGCTGGACTCCCATGCCGAGGTGGTTGTGAGGAGGTCACCAGGACACACTCTCGGCTGCGTTTCCGTGATTGTGTCCAACTCCCAGTTGGGGGGACGGGTGGGTATCACCGGAGATCTCTTCGAGCGAGCCGAAGACATAGACGACGAGAGCATTTGGAAGGATGCTGGAAGCGAAAGTGAGACGCTGCAGCGTAAGGAGCGCAGTAAAATGGCACAAGTTTGCGACTTTATTGTCCCAGGACATGGTCCGATGTTTCAAGTTACACAATCGATGCGTTCTAAGCTGAAAGAAGAAATTTAAAATATATAAATAGTTGCATTTGCATGATGTATCAGCGTGTCACATATTTTGGTTTGTTCCGTCGAAAGTAAATGTTTTAACCGATTTTTGAGGAAATTAATATTTAAAAAAATAAATGCCTTCCGATGTTCGAATTCCTTTGACCACCATCTGAAAAATCAAAACCATCCCCTAGCTTTATTTACCATTGAAGTAATACTGTTAGAAAACTTATGTTTTTGGTCCAGAAAGACAACCACCTTTAGCTACCTTAAGTATACGTGGCGTACAGTGGATTGACCCAAGAAAAGGTTATTACCTGCATTTAGCGCTATTATAGTCCAATAGATTTACAGCACACCATGTTTAAAGCAATTAATTCCTTTTGTAATTCTGAACTGCGAGAAATGTTACTGTGTTGCCGGCATAACTTTACGTCACCTGCGTTCGTTGACCAAGATCCCTTGTATGGCAACTAAAGTAATTCGGATCAGCTTAGAGACAGAGCTTTTAAAAATTACTCGTTGCTAGAACATAAAGATAAATATGATTAAATATCACATGGCAACTTTGTTAAGTCTAACTTTAATACAAGAAGCGAATGACTTACGAAATCAGTCTGCATCAACCCATTTATAACAAATGACCTTAGCTTAAATAAATCGTATTTGAGCATAGAAAGGGATACACCAAATTCAATCCCTAATGCTCAATTGTATAAAATATTTTATGCACACAAACAAATGTACATACATATATGTGCACTTGAAAAACCCAGCGATCAGCAAATGTATTTGTTCGTGAATTTTAGGATAAGCCTAAACCTAAGATTCTCTGATTAGGTAATAAAAATTAATATAACTTTATGCGTGCAATATTGAAAAAGAAAAGAAAAGAAAATACCTTGCTGATCGATATGCTTGTGAAGTCATTGAAATTGATTTACATGTCAAGTAAAACAAGAAAGGAAGTAAACTTCGGCAAGCTAAAGTTCATATACCCTTTCAGCTATTGCAAAAATTAAATATTCGTTAAAACATTGAAATTATGATTTACCTTTGTAGCTATTGCAAGAATTAAACATTTTTGAAAACATTAAAATTATGAGTTACTTGTGTATATGTTTAAAAACATTGAAGCTATCATATGATGATTTGCAGCTCAATAATTATATAGTTATTTTATATATTTTTATTATTTCTTTAGGAGCTACATGATACAGTAGTCCGATTTTGATGAAATTTAAACCGTAATTCTAAAATATTTAACCATTACTATCTCAGACGGACAGACGGACTTGGCCAGATCGACTCTCCTAGTGATGCTGATCAAGAATATATATACTTTATAGGGTCGGAAATGTTTCCTTCACAGCGTTGCAAACTTCTGATTGAAATCATAACACCCTCTGCAAGGGTATGAAAATAAGTTAGCTGGATTTCCGTCCTCTTTCTAAAATCCCGACAAAAAAAAATCGCAAATGGATACTTTGCTTTATAATTACTATCGGGTACCCTACGGAAATGAAGTGATTACTTTTAAAATAAATTCTTTGATCAATTAACTACCAAAATCACCCGCTGATTTTGCGCGGTTTTGCTTCAGTTTTCGAGAATTACGGTTTTAAGTATGGACTTAAATTGTAGTGGAGTATAGAACCACTTATCGTATGTTTAGTTGCGCCACCTAGCGGGCGGTATCGGCTGTAGGACTTCATTAGCGTTAACATTTTTAGCGATAACCCAGCTCGAGAACCTCATGATTTCTTCTAAATCGGAGTCTCGACCTGAGCGGTTGTATAGCTGGCATAAGAACAGCGATAATAAACCTAAAAGTAAAGAGGTTGTGGCCGATAAAGACTTTCACAGCTCACCACTGCACAAATTTTTGCGCGGCTTAAGGTGTTACAGTGGCAGTGTTCCAATTCTTGGCCAGATTCTGGCCAAATATGAATATGCCCTCATTCAGGCGTTTTATTTGTCATAGGCGACGGCATTCTTACATGCCCTGTCGTCGATGAGTACCCCGGCGATCATATCATCAGCCATTTCTGACCAAAAAGGCATGCCGCAATAGTTTACAGTGCATTTTTTTTGGTATCATACGTCTGTCGAATTAATTAAACTGCATACCAAAAAGTGTTTATAAATCCGGATGTGCTCTGCTAATCAGAAGCTATGGCCTACAGTAAATAAATCCCAGTAGTGCCCGAAAATAAACGCAAAGCTAAATGCAAATACAAAAGTAAACGCTAAGTTAAATGCATATGTATGTATATAAAAATAAAAGCAAAGCTGAATGCATATAAAAGTAAGGGCAAACCTAAATTTAAACAAAAGTAAAAGCAAACCCAGTTGTTATTCAAATAAAATGAAGTACATTTGAAACCGCCAAGTAAAAACATAAAATCTAGTGAAGACATAAAAATCGTATAAGATATATATAAGTTCTACTAATTAAAATCAATAAAAATATATAAATGTTAAAATGTAAAAAAAGAAATGTGAATATAAAAAGAGAATTAGTAGCACATAAGGAGAGAAAAAGAAGTTCGAAAGCTTTTATCGTTAGTTATAAATAGAGTAAAAAGATGCGAGTTAGGCAAAGAGTAGGGACATGTAAAATTCAAGAGATGTGTATGCAAATTTCGGTCACGTTAAAGATGTGCATACGTATGAGCCGATAAGGTTATAATTGCCGAACTTCTTTGGCTTGCATTTGTTTACAAATTTTCAGCCACACCACCAACATATGGAACCGCTTTCATCAGTGGGATATCTCAGGTGAGTCAAGTTTGGCAATTTAATACCCTGCGGGAAATTTAAAGATCTTGAGAGTTATCCGAAATTTTATTACGAAATTAATTGATCGAGTGTAAATTTATCGCAATAAAAAAAAAACTTTGCAATAGAAAAGTAATTAAATACTAAATAAAATGTCTGAATGCTAACGATAATATTTCTTATAAAACAACAGTGAAGAAAAAGAGTTAATCTGTAATATTCAGTTTAAAATATTTTTTTAGCCTTTTGTTACTGTAATTGAGATCGCACGATATATGAAGTTATGAAAATTTAAAGTTTTATTAAGGATAATGCATGCTAGTTTTAAGCAATACCTGTGTACAAAAATATCTAAATTTAAATGAAGTTCATATCTTTCCCTCTTACATTTAGTAAATAAACAATTATTATAATGTCTAAGTAAACAATCATATTTAAACTCCATGCTAACCCGAGAGCCGTCGTAGAATCAGTTATTAAAAGGGGAATGATGCAGGATTTTTAATTGGAAGAGCATTGGCCATGGCCCCATTTACATCTAGGGGCGAGTTATGTGAGAAGTGCTATATCTATCTGTCTGTCTGTTTGCTATGCTATCTCTTTTCCGGCCGATATTGGCTCGTCTGTTTGCACGCGATACATTTTAATTGTTAAAGATATTTAAGAGCACCCGTAAGATGCAGCCTCTCAAAAACACCACGACATTCGCTGACGAGTTAAAGCCAAATTTAAACGCGTGCAGGGCTAACAGTTTGCAATACCATCAGCTCAACGTTGTTCGTTACAAATTTGAAGAAGAAGCAGTCGACTGTCGAACGTAGCCCAAAAGCCTTTCTCATATCTTCTCATACGAGAAGTAAAATGCATACCAAAAAATTAAAATAATGCATAAACTGAAGGCTGTATGACTTCATCATAAAGCATTTTAAATATTTAAAAAATAAATATTGGTTTTTTAAACTTTTGATGCAGATGCAAAGATGAAACAAAAAAATATTTTTTTGTTGGTTCGATTATTATTTTACTTATATTGACAGCTCGGACACCAAAAAATTAACTATATCTTTAAAAAATCTTTAAAATGTATTTTTAGTTCTGCCTAGCTGTACAGGAAAAGAAATGTCAGATGTTTGCTCTACGGGGCATTAACTGGGAATGCAAACCTTATCTTTCCATCTTACTTTAGTAGACTTCTCCTAATTAATTTACCAATTAATTAAAAAATTTTTTTCACAAACCCCTGCAGAAGCTATTTTAAATTCAAACGCAGTGAAGGAGACAGTTCCGACTTTATAAAGTATATATACTAGGAGAGTCTTTCTAGCCGCCTTGCCGATTCAACCCAAACTAGTCTCTCAGTTTTTAATCTATCTGTTGGAAATTTCCGCAAAAGTAACCTTTCTATTGCAGGTAAAATATCAAGAAACAAGATAGGAAGCAAACTTCGGCAAGGCGAAGTTTATATACCCTTGCAGCTTTGCAAGAATTAAATATTTTTGAAAACATTAAAATTATGATTTACTTGCGTATATGTCTAAAAACATTGAAGAAATTATGATTTGCAGCTCAATTATTAGATAGTTATATTTTTATAATTTTATTATTTCTATGGGAGCTATATGATATAGTCGTCCGATTTTGCTGAAATTTAAACCGTAATTCTGATTTTAATTAATTTTAATTTTTTTTTAGTTCTTCGAGATATAGTAATGGTTAAATATTTCTGAATTACGGTTTAAATTTCCTTCACTGCGTTGCAAACTTCTGACTGAAATTATAATACCCTCTGCAAGGGTATAAAAATAATTATAACTTTGCTGTTTCTATATTTTTTTTTAGTTCTTTGACATATAGTAATGGTTATATATTATAGAATTACGGTTTAAATTCCAATAAAATCGGACCACCATATCATATGGCTCCCATAGGAACAATCGCAAATAAATACAAAAAAAAATATAACTTTGCTGTTTTTAACTTTTTCTTTTAGTTCTTCGACATATAGTAATGGTTAAATATTTTAGAATTAGAATTATACGACTATATCTTATAGCTCCCATAGAAATAATAAAAATATATAAAATAACTGTATAATAATTGAGCTGCAAATCATCATTGCTTCAATGTTTTTAGACATATACGCAAGTAAATCATAATTTTAATGTTTTCAAAAATATTTAATTCTTGCAATAGCTGCAAGGGTATATAAACTTCGGCAATGCCGAAGTTTGCTTCCTATATTGTTATTATTAAAGTACATTATTGGAATTTTCAACAAATGTGAAACTTCGATTTCCACAAAGCATATCCACCTTCTGTGGAAGCTGTGGCTCTTCAAAACGTAAACAAAGTCAACAGGTCAACCATCTGTGTTTATGTTTTGATGAGCTACAGCTGTTAAGATCAGCTGAAATCGGAAGGTGAAAGGTGGATGTGCTCTGTGGAAACCGGAGTTTCCCTTTTTTTAAATATCCCAACGGTTTTTCAGGGATGGACTGCGTGGAAAGAGGGTTGCATTGCAGAAACATTGGATATATTGGTCCGTCAAAGTCCGTCAAATTTTAACGTCGGACTAACTAAGAAGTTTTTGGAACGGCAAAACCATATGGACCAACTCTTCAACGGATGGTGGAAGGTGGATGGATCTCTGTGGAAATACGCTATTAGCTTCTAATATCTCCGACATAACGACATAAACCGTTGCCTTGTAAGGGTAATATAAAAATCGACGATATCGATAAATGAAATCCCTTTTTCTCGAAAATTGTATATTTTCCGTACAAAAGTCTCTGAACATAAATATTGTGTTTCACTACTTATCTACAATTTTTGTTATAATAAAGGTCATATAATAATTAAGAACAAAAATAAATATCGAGTTTTTTTTAACGTTTCATTAGTTTAGGTCTTATGGTTTGGTCTAGAAAGTAATGACACAATCCGAACCTCACTTGTTATGAACTGTAAGCTGAATGAATTCCGGTTTAGATATCAGTTTAAAAAAAGTCAACTTTCGCGCCATTACAAAATTGTCCATTGGTACGTTTTTCCGAGAGAAGGGAAATTTCAGCCGATATGTGAAAATGGGTATTTTTTAGTCCCGCGAGTTGGCAGCCCAGTTGCATGAGTTTTGGTGAATTGCATTTAGCTAACAATTAGAAAACACAGCTGCGCAAATAGCAACAGAAGTCCCAACCACTGCTTGTGTCCATCCCACCATGGATTTCTCTGCGAACCAGACAGACAAGTTGGCCTCCAAGACAGCCAGCAGCAACTCGCTGGACAGCAGCTCCAAGTCCAGTTCGCTGGGCTCCAAGCACGGAGGCGGGGAGAACGGCGTTCTGCGGGACACGCCCTTTGGCTATCTGGAGGGCGAGGAGGACCAGGACCAGAAGAACGATGTGACCTACGTGTGCCCCTATCGCGGGCCCGTATTCGGGGCCCTGACCATCACAAACTACCGCCTCTACTTCCGTTCGCTGCCTCTGCGGGATCAGGAGCCGCCAGTGGTTGTCGACGTGCCCCTGGGCGTGATAGCGCGTGTCGAGAAGATCGGGGGTGCCACGTCGCGGGGCGAGAATTCGTACGGCATCGAGATCTTCTGCAAAGACATGCGGAACCTGCGATTCGCCCACAAGCAGCAGAACCACTCGCGCAGGACGGTGTTCGAGAAGCTGCAGGCAAATGCCTTTCCGCTCTCGTACAGTGGACGCCTCTTCGCCTTCGCCCATGCGGCGGCCAACTCGGTGAATGGAAGCAGCGGCTGGGACGGATGGGCTGTGTATGAGCCGCTGGCGGAGCTGCGGCGCCTGGGCGTTCCCAACGACATGTGGCGGGCCACCAAGCTAAACGAATCCTACGCCATTTGCGACAGTTATCCGGCCGTGTGGGCTGTGCCTAAGGCGGCATCCGACGATTTCCTGAGACGCGTGGCGCAGTTTCGCTCCCGGTGCCGCCTGCCAGTGCTGTCCTGGATGAACCCCCGGACCCAGGCGACCATCACGAGATGCTCCCAGCCCCTGGTGGGCGTGAGTGGCAAGCGAAATGCAGACGATGAGGCCTACCTCAGCTTTATCATGGAGGCAAACGCACAGTCGGACAAGTTGACTATTATGGACGCACGGCCCAGCGCCAATGCGATTGCCAACAAGGCCAAGGGCGGCGGCTACGAGTCAGAGGACGCGTACAAGAACGTGGAAATAAACTTTCTCGATATCCACAACATCCATGTGATGCGGGAAAGCTTGCGCAAGGTTAAGGAGGCCTGTTTTCCCACCACCGACGACTCGAAGTGGCAGACAGCTATCGACAATACCCTATGGCTGAAGCACATCCGGTGCATTCTGGCCGGGGCGGTCAGAATTGTGGACAAGGTGGAGACCATGAGCACCTCTGTGGTCGTACACTGCTCAGACGGCTGGGATCGCACGGCCCAGCTGACAGCCCTATCCATGCTGCTGCTCGATCCCCACTACCGCACTGTTCGTGGCTTTGAGGTGCTTATTGAAAAGGAGTGGCTCTCTTTTGGCCACAAGTTCCAGCAACGCGTCGGTCACGGCGACAACAAGCACTCGGATGCGGACAGATCGCCGGTGTTCCTGCAGTTCATCGACAGCGTGTGGCAGGTCAGCCAGCAGTTTAACAACGCGTTTGAGTTTAACGAGCACTTCCTGATCACAATCGTGGATCACTTGTATTCGTGCCGATTCGGCACCTTCCTCTGCAACACGGAAGCCGAGCGTGTGGCCGAAGGTGAGCACTAGCTCTTTTTGCATTTGCATAGAAACCCTTCATATATTTATTTCTAGATCTGAAGCATAAGACAACATCCTTGTGGACGTATATCAACTCTTCGCTGGATCAGTATCTGAATCCACTGTTCCCCTCCTTTACGCACGGGGCCGAGCTGGTGCTGCGCCCCATCGCCAGCGTGCGGTGCGTCCGCCTGTGGAAGGGCCTATACTGCCGCTGGAACCCCGGTCTATGCGCTCCGCAGCACGGCTGCCAGCGGACCAGAGAGCTGCTCTCCAAGCAGGACCAACTATTTAAACACGTCAATGAGCTGCGACTCAAGTCGAACAACCGTAGCAACAACATGCAGACAACTACGCGACTGGCCTCGCCTATGCATTAATAGTATTCCTTTCTAATTTCCCTCTACATGTACGCATTAGCTTACTAAATGTTAACAATTCCAAATGGAAGAAATGCTTTTTTCAATACAAATGTCTTCTTGTTTGAGAAGTTGTTTCTTAAATAACTAAATCCCCTGTTGAAAGTTTCTCTCAATTTTCTCACAATTACGAGAAGCAATTATTTTCTGTATAAATGCTATTTAAAATTATTCGAATTGGTTTACAGTTACAAATCAAGTGAAATAGCAATCGAATAAAAAGATTAGCTATTTTCGGAAATGGGATATATTTTGGCCATGTAAAGCTTTTGTTCTAAGCAATGCCCGCAAACTAGTCTCGGTTTTAAAGATATCTGGATCATATTTGCGTATTTTTATTTTTTTGCAGGTAGGTACTAAATTAGATTGGATATTTTGTATTTTAAAAAATAAAAAATATTTCAAGAATATTTTAACAAAATCAAAGCCAACCAATAAACAATTTCAAATTTTTGATCTTCCTTTGCTCCATACTAGGTAAGCTAAACACCACATTTTGAGAGTGTGTACTGAAATTTTAAATGTTCGAACTTAAAAAATTTTTTTTTTTTAAATTATGTTTCAAACTTGGCACACACGTTTATCATAAAGGCGAGTACTTGGATCGACGTAATCTGTTCATTAGTGAGAGCCAAATAAACGGTTGTAGGTTGGAGTTGGCAGAGCAAAGTACTTCTCGGATCAAAAAAGTGGAGGAAAACTCAAAAAACTAGGAAAAAACGGTTGCAAAAATGTGTTAACGACAAATTTTGTGATGTCACTTTTGTTGAATGAGTCTCGGGCAATAGCTGATAACATTATAGAATTGTAATTCATAATTTTACATCGTTAAATATTGCTAATAAATATGCAATATATAACATTTATATAATAGTATTAAGTTTATTTTCTTTATTTAAATATTAACGTCTTTTATATTCTTTTAAAAGCACACACTGCATTGTAGAATAAAAAACTTTTTCTTTGTTTTTAAAAACTGTAATGAAAGCCACTTTTGACCACGCCTGCGAATCTCTCCGAAGTAGGATTATTTCGAAAGAGAATATTTTTAAAAGTGTAACCTTTTCGAAAAAAATAGTTTTAACAAGAAAGGAAGCCGAAGTTCATATACCCTTGCAGCTATTTCAAAAATTAAATATTATTGAAAACATTAAAATTATGATTTACTTGCGTATATGCTTAAAAACATTGAAGCTATGATGATTTGCAGCTCACATATTCTATAGTTCCTATGGCAGCTATATGATATGGTTATCCAATTTTAATAAAAATAAAAGCGTAATTCTGAACTGTCAAATTATTAATAACTCAAAAAGAATTACAAAAAAAAAAAACAACAAAATAGAAAAGTTACATTTTTTCAAAATATATTTTTGTTTTTCCTATGGAAGCTTTAAGTTACAGTTGTTTTTGATGCAATTTAAACCGTAGATCTAAAATATTTGACCATTACTATATGTCAAAGAACTAAAAAAAATTTAAAAACAGCAAACTTATAATTTTTTTCATTTATTTTTCCGATTGTTCCTATGGGAGCTTTATGCTATAGTCGACTTATGTACTACCTGCAATAGAAAGAAAACTTTTGGGAAAGTTTCATGCAGATAGCATTAAAACTGAGAGACTAGTTTGCATATAAACGGACGGACATACAGACATGGCTTATTCGACTTTTTTAGTGATGCTGATCAAGAATATGGATACTTTATTGGGTCGGTAATTTCTCTTTCACTGCGTTACAAACTTCTGACTGAAATTATAATAACCTTTGCAAGGGTATAAAAAGTGATACAAATTGGGGGAGAAGTTCTCTCTCTAATTGTTCAAATAAAAAAAACATATATGTACTTATGACTGCAGCTATTTATGTTACACAGCTCGTGTTAAATCTTTTGTTTCACTTAAGCACGTGTTTAATAGTAAATTTAAATAAATATTTTTTTGTAGCATCAATTTTTTTCAGACAATTTGGTTTTGAAATTTGAATATAAAATTTGTTACACTGTTTAAATATTTTTTCTCTAGGGGCCGGTGTTAATTTCGAGTGCCTTGAGTTCATCACAGCAGTGGAAATTAAAGAGACGATTCCCCTCCCCTTCATATGTATGTTTCAATTAATAATATAATTTAATTTATAAAATTTTAAATGTAAAATTTATAAAAAAATAAATAAAAGAAGAAAAAAAAAAAAAAAAAAACACAAATTTCGAATAGTTTTTGGGATCTGTAATTTTTACTGAAAAAAAACCGTTCTCAACAGTCCCATTTTCAAAACAAATTTACCGAAATCAAGAAGAAATTTTCTCAGATCAAGACTGCTTTGTAAGACTGAGTATTCTAGCTTTGAGAATAGTCTTCTTGGTTCTGAGAACGAATAGGTTTTTGAGTCCAAGCATAGGCGGTTTTTTTCTCGGTGTACCTGCATATGTTGGGTCGAGACGGATCAGACCACTATATGATCTAAAGGCAAAAAAAGTATAATTCGCTGCATTTCAATTTATACAAGTAAACTCAAGATACTAGTAGTATTATTACAGAAATACAGTTTTTATTTAATAAAGTCGGACAACGAAATCATCTAGCTGCCAATAGGAATGCTCGAAAGATTCAGCGGAAAATCGTCATAGCTTTATTGTTTGAAGACATAATAATTTTTTTGGAATGATGCAAGGCTATAATAAACTGCAGCTTGTCAAAGTTTTGCTGTTACAATTGGTTTCATCCATTGACCTGAGGTGTTCTCAAGACCTTTCGGCTACTCCACAGGTGGCCAACTGTTGCATGCATCTAGTGCTTCATTCATGAAACCATGTCCTTACAGGCGTCTGCGCGTTGGACTACGCACGTAAAATCCGAAGTCCGCTTTTTCACTCCCCCAGGCCAAGAAGCATTTCGGCTTTGCGCCAAAATGAACTCACAGTTGCCTCAGTACGATTTCGCACGTTCATTAGGACAGTCGTGTCCCGTTGGCCTGTTGGAATTCAAAAGTATTTTACAAAAATCAGTAAGAAATCAGGCGCATTGAAATCGTAGAGAACTAGAAATGACATCCAAAAAGTGTGCGGTGCTGGGGC
Source organism: Drosophila gunungcola (assembly GCF_025200985.1). Lineage (NCBI taxonomy): Eukaryota > Metazoa > Arthropoda > Insecta > Diptera > Drosophilidae > Drosophila > Drosophila gunungcola. Next base: position 3,304,091 of record NW_026453162.1, read on the forward strand.
TGTTGTTTTTCGTGGGCCTCTGCTGGGCCAGAGTGGAACCAAGGGAGGTACTCCTGGTCATCGCCTGCCCCCATCTTCCGCGCCAGGCCAGAGATGAGTGCTTCGCCTTGTCCGACAATGTGCGGGAACAGCATCGGCAACTGGATCTGGCGGAGATCTTCCCCGGGGACTATACCCTTAAGGTCCATGTGATGCACGAACTCTTCAACTACTGGACCCTGCTGGACGCACTCCCACATCTGCAAGGCCAGACACGTCTGCTGGGTGCGCGCACGGAATGGATTATATGGTGTCAGCACAACACGCGTGTGGCCTCGCTGCGCGGCCTGCTCGAGCAGCTGCGTCGCCAGGACCCAGGGGAGGTGAGTTTTCCACCTGGAGCCGAGTCATGTGGCCTGTACGGACGTCCCTCCTTCAGCTCTCCTTCCACGGCCATGCGTTGTACGACTCGGAGGCCACCATCATACACCACTTCTCGAATTACAAGGATCCGCAATGGTTCCCATACCCCATGCTGAGCGCTGGAGTTGTATTTACGGGAGTTCTGTTGCGAAGGTAAGCCACTTTAAAAATGTTTTGAAAACCATTCGTGAATAATAAAGCTACTAATGTTCGAATGAAGAAAGTTTCAAGTTTTTTAACATAATTGCTTATCACGTCAAAAATAATAGCTCGATTAAATTTCAAATTTCAAATTGAGAAAATTAACATATTTGACGACGTTACCCATGAGCTAAGTTCAAAATTTCAAACGATCGATGCAGTAGTTTTGTTTTGAGATGGGCACCGACTTTCAAAACGTGATTTGAGCGAAAAACTCTAAGTTTTGAACATTATTGGTACAAACATAGCTTACCTTTGTCAATTTTATGCCGATTAACTTGAAAAAAACCCTGTTTGCTGTTGGCTATGGATTTTTGGTGTCTATTAAAATTGCGATCATTTACACTCAGAAAACTAGATTCTTTGACTAATTTTATGAAAAAATGCCTTAATTTTGGGAGTAATTGCCTTAAATTTGAGCCTTCCATACAAAATTAAGGAAAACATGACCTAAAACGACACCAAGGCCATTATGGCATTGAACTTAGTTTTAGGTCATATTTTTACAAATGTTGTATGAAAAGCACAAATTAAGGCAATTATTCCTAAAATAAGGCCATGTTTTCTTTAATTCAAGGAATATAGTTTTTGTTTTTTTTATAAATTAATGTTTTTTTTTTAACTTTTGACGATGTAGTTGCAGAGATGAAATAAAACAAAAAAATATAAATTTTTCTTGTGTCGATTATTTTACTGATATTGGCGTCGCGGGCACTAAAAAATGTAATACTTAAAAGTTGATTAATCTTAAACCACTTGACATAATTCAGTGGATTAATTTTTTGTTTTGTTCGTTTTTTCATATACTTAAATGTGTATTAAAATGAATTGAATCCGTTTTCAACTTTTTTCTCTAAAAATTATGCAAAAATTTTAAATTATTTTCGACTTTGGTTTGGATTACCTATATCTTATTGTAACCCAATCAATTTTATATTTATTTATTTTAAGATGGTTGAAAAGCCCAATCTTTTAAAAGCTAATATGCTTTGTTTTAGCTCCGTAGCTATACAGGGAAAGAAATTCCAGATTTTTGTGAAAAAATTTGTTTTTTGGCTAAGTGTGCAATAGTATAATGCAATGGTGTATTAAGAGGTAATTCCAGTTATATGGGCTACTTAATTAAGAAAGGTCGCCAAACATCGGATTCTTGTATTCATAGCTATACCGATAAACCCTTAGGTGCTGGAACATAAGTTTGTATGGGATTTTTACTTTCGATTACAAAAATGACACTTCAAATTAGTTTTGAAGGTTCCGTTTTTTTTAAACTCAATTTAGGTTTTAATTTAATTTCATAATAATATAAATATAATTAAGTTAATTTTTTAACTTTCCCTTACTCATTATAGAGTTAATTTGTATCTATATAAAAAAAGAAAGGAAACAACCTTCGGCAAGCCATATATCGTTTTCCGATTTTAGTAAAATTAAAAGCGTAATTCTGACCTAATAGGTCAGAAATAATTTAAAAAAAAAATTACAAAATAGAAAAGTAAAAAGAATAAAAAAAAAAAGCAGAAGATTTATAATTTTTTTGTATTTGTTTTTCCGTCTGTTCCTATGGGAGCTATATGTATAGTCAGTTTTATGCAGATAGCTTTAAAACTGAGAGACTAGTTTGCCTAGAAACGGACGGACAGACGGACATGGCTAGATCGAATCTCCTAGTCATGCTGATCAAGAATACCTATATATACTTTATAGGGTAAAAGATGTCTCCTTTGTGAATGAAATTCTAATACTCTCTGCAAGGGTATAAAGATACTAAAGCTCGACAAAGTTCATGAAAGCTAAATTGAATTTAACCTTAAACAAGAAGGAACGCTTTAGTTTAGAGCACCGACTATCTGTCCCGTATCTAACGAATAGTAGAAAATAATTAAGTTTGGTTTTCAAACGCTGATCATAAATTACGAATTTAAATTTAGCTGTGATTATGAAAGTTAAAAAAGGCTAACTTTTTTTGAATATTTTTAAAGTTTAGACTTTCAAAAGAATGATCCCAAAAGTATATTTTGAAATTCAAATTAATTTCGGAGACACAGCCAATTTTGTGCCGTGGCGGCCGAGCCATTAAATATATTTCCTAACCCTTTAACGCGTTTTTCTCGAAACTTCATTTTATGAGGTGGTTGACATGATATTTCAGATTCTACTTAAGCAATTCCTTTTCAATTTAGATTTTATCTTGTTTATACAACTCTCTATCGCGTCTGCCTCAAACTTTAAAACATTTGGATTGTAAGTATTTTAATACTTTTAAAATATTCGAAAGAGTCGAACAAAATTGAGTAAAAAACATTTTTTGTTGACGTCAAGTTGACGCCATTTTGTTATTTTTATTTGTTGTTTCTTAAAGTGGTAAAGTGGTCATCCCTAATGCGGCATCTTTACTAATGAAGAATTTGTTTGATTTTTCCGGTTTTTACGAGGGTTAAAATCGTGTCAACTACGATGCACCGTTTTTTTTGAAGATCCCAATCCGCAGGCTTATATCTCGGCGAATTTTTTTTTTTGTCTTTTTATTTTTTTTTATATTCTCAAAATGTCAAAAAAAAAAAACAGACAAAAAATTGTGTATTATTTCATTTCATTTTTTTGTATCTTAATTGAAAAAATTCGAATTCCACAAACAAATGAAAACAAATAGCAATTCTCGTAATTTAGAAATATATTCCATACCTTTTTATTAGAACCGCACACAAAATAATGAATCCCTCGTTTTCAGGCTGGCAGAAGTTGTGGCGTCTAATACCCAAAACATCACCCTTCGCAGCGACTTCTCCATCGACGCTTCTCATGAGCTGGCGCGCTTTATTTATGACAACGTATCGCCCGACCCGCATGCCGGCACACCGGTGTCCGCGAGAATAATTCTAAAAAGTGCCAGCTACATTTGCCCCACCTTCGCATCCATGCGAGCTCCAGAGATCCCCAACAGAGGCCCCCGTTGCATGCTGCATGCAAAGCCGGAGGAGCCGTCTGCTGGCCTTACAGCCACTTCAAGGCACCTGAAAGAGCGTTGTGTAGGTTTATTTTGGCCTTGTCGCTGTGAAATAATATATCACCTAAAAGGGATTTTGATTAAGATGAGGTGTTTGTAAAAAGGTCGATTCCCCCATTTTTATAAGAAACACGGTTTCTTACTCTTGAAAGGCTCGATAAACATTTTTACATTACCTAGGTAATGACTTTTATTTATTTTAAAAATTTGCTATGTGGGTATTTATACCCTTGCAGAGGGTATTATAATTTCAGTCAGAAGTTTGCAACGCAGTGAAGGAGACGTTTCCGACCATATAAAGTATATATATTCTTGATCAGCATCACTAGGAGAGTCGATCTGTCCGTCCGTTTATATCTGCACAAAACACTCACAAAAGTTGTCTTTCAAAAGAATTGAAAACATTTTAATTCTGCTGTTTTTTATTTTATATTTTAGTTCTTCAACATATAGTAATGGTTAAATATTTCAGAATTACGGTTTAAATTTCATCAAAATCGGACGACTATAACATAAAGCTCCCATGATAACAACAAGAATATTAAAAAAAAAATTTTTTTTTTAATGTAACTTTTTTTTTTTTAATTTTTATAAAATTCTTTTTGACTTAATTAATTAATATTTTGACAGTTCAGAATTACGCTTTTAATTTTATTAAAATAGGAAAACGATATCATATAGCTGCCAAAGGAACTATCGAATAATTAAGCTGCAACTCATCATAGCTTCAATGTTTTTAACATGTACGCAATTTAAATATTTTCAATAATATTTATGCTAATAACAAGAAAGGAAGCAAACTTCGACAAGCCGAAGTTTATATACCCTTGCAGCTATTGCAAGAATTAAATATTTTTGAAAACATTAAAATTATGATTTACTTGCGTATTTGTCTAAAAACATTGAAGCTATGATGATCTGCAGCTCAATTATTATACAGTTATTTTATATATTTTTATTATTTCTATGGGAGCTATAAGATATAGTCGTATAATTCTAATTCTAAAATATTTAACCATTACTATATGTCGAAGAACTAAAAGAAAAAGATAAAAACAGCAAAAGTTATATTTTTTTTGTATTTATTTGCGATTGTTCCTATGGGAGCTATATGATATGGTGGTCCGATTTTAATGAAATTTAAACCGTAGTTATTTAACCATTACTATATGTTGAAGAACTAAAAAAAAATTAAGATGTTATAAGCTATAATTCTTTTTTATTTATTTTTTCGATTGTTCCTATGGGAGCTATATGCTATAGTCGTCCGATCCGGCTCGTTCCGACTTATATACTACCTGCAATAGAAAGACAACTTTTGGGAAAGTTTCATGCAGATAGCTTTAAAGCTGAGAGACTAGTTTGCGTAGAAACGGACGGACAGACGTCCGGACATGGCTAGATCGACTCTCCTAGTGATGCTGATCAAGAATATATATATACTTTATAGGGTCGGAGATGTCTCCTTCACTGCGTTGCAAACTTCTGACTGAAATTATAGTACCCTCTGCAAGGGTATAAAAAAGCTTTAAAGTCTTAATCAGATTGGTGCATAAATTTTCTATAAGTGTAATCAAAGTTAAGCTGAGTGCCTATTTTAAAGCCCACAAGACTACAAAATTCAAGACTCATTTGATTTCACATGCCAATGGAGCACCCCGAGCAATTAGCATTTGAAACCTCCATAACCATAAATTGTCTATCGGCTCCGTCTCCATATCTGCTTTTCCGGACACTCCCACCCGGACGAACAGGTGTACACGACCGGATCGCACATATATTTCGCAATCAAAACCTGTGCGAAATTCCACAAGGAACGCATAACAATCATCGAACGCACCTGGGCAGCAGACGCCCAGAACAGGAGGTACTACAGCGATGTGGCAGGTGAGCACCCCGATGACAATGAGCGGGCCATTCAACCAGATGCGTAGGGTGGTGCCGGGCTCAGCGCATTACCAAAAACACGACGAGGTGGAGTGACAGGAAAACTAAACACATGTGCACACATGCATGGGCAAACATCGGATTCCTGCCCGTGTGGCAAAGAGTTGTCACCCCGCTCCCCAGTACCACCCTGCGAAGACTAGTCCGACTTATTGAATATTCATTGATTTGACTTGGCGCCTACCCACTCCCTTCGAAAACCTCCACAGACGGCGGCATACCGACCATCAGCACTGGGATACCGAACGTCCAGAGTGGTCATTGTGCCAAGACAATGGCTATCTTACAGTTATCCCTCAAGGATATCGGTCAACAAATGGACATTCGCTGGCTCATGCTCGTTGACGACGATACGCTACTTAGGTGAGTGCGAGTGGGTTTTCCTGAATTAGATTAGATTAACCAAGGCTGTATTGCTTTGGCTATAGGCTAGTGCGAGACAGGTTAATGATCTCCTTATTTGGTTTAAGCAAGTGCGGTTTTAAAATCAACTTTGGACGTTTCTAAAGGCAAACCAAAATTTCGTATACGGAACAAGAATGTTTTTAAAACTGGATATTTTGTTTTACAATTCCAAACATGCAACCAGGGACGAAAACCAAATCAAATATCGAAACAAGCTGCTGTTGCATTACCGTATTGTACCGTCATAAATAAAATAACATTTAACATTAACATATTTTTATTTTAGAACAATGATTAGAGCGAATTAGATTTTTGCACGTTAAGTGTGTGAAGTTTTTAGAAGCTTCGAGTTTATTTACTTGTACATATATACTTGTGTAAAGTTTCTTGCAGATAGCTTTCAAACTGAGGGACTATAAAGTATATATGTATAGCCGAGTCGATCTAGCCATGTCCGTCTGTCCGTCCGTGTGAACGCCAGAGATGAGGAGATTAGTCTGTCATGTCAATTTGAGCCATTGTAGAGGTTAGTTATTGGACCGTGTATGTATATAGTCTAACACAAAATAGTCAACCATCGTTTGAATTCGATAAGAGAAATAATACTAATAAATATTGAGGCCCATTGGCACTAATGTTATTTTGACCGAAACTGTAACTGCGCTTCTATTGTTTTGACCCCAACTGCAAGGGTATATAAGCCTCGTCTGGCCAGAGCCAGCTTCTTTTCTCGTTTTCATTTGTATTTTCCGCCTGAAATGCTTGGCGGCGCATTCAATTAAAAATATTTATATTGATATATCCGACGCATCGGGCTCTTGCAATGTCCGCCTCTGATCCCTGTCCACTTTCCATTTGTCCATTTGTCCATTCGACCACCCACCACCCACCACCAACCATCCGCACAGTGTACCCCGAGTGAGCGCCCTGCTGAGCTGCCACAACCACTCGGACCTCGTGTATCTGGGCCAGCGGTATGGCTACCGACTGCGCGCCCCGGATGGCTTCAACTACCACACGGGAGGGGCCGGCATCCTGCTCAGCCTGCCCCTGGTTCGGCTCATCGTGGAGCGCTGCAGTTGTCCTAGTGCGGGCGCCCCCGACGACATGATCCTGGGCTACTGCCTCCAGGCGCTGGGCGTGGCGGCGGTGCCGGCTGCTGGGATGCACCAGGCCCGTCCGCAGGACTACGCCGAGGAGCTGCTGCAGCTGCAGCCGCCCGTGTCGTTCCACAAGTTCTGGAACTCCGACCCGGAGTACACTTACCGGCGCTATCTGGGCGGCAGCCTGGCCAACGGGAGTGCCCCGCTGGCGGCGCACAAGGATCAGGCCACCGCTGCTCCACTGCACCTGCTGGGGCTGCAGCCCTGCCCCGATGGCGTCGGACTTCTGCAGGAAGCGGGGATTGAATCGTCTGGCAAGCATTTGGATCTTTAACTCGCCCAGGTGAGTGAATGTGAATGAGTAACGAAACACAAAAAGGCTCTGCCTGAGACACTCAAACTGAAATGGGGCGGAATGGGCGCGGAAACCCAAAAACCAATCTACAGGCTGCCATCAGCCGGCTGACAAGCACACTAGTTCTCATTTCTAAAGACCAAAAAATAAAAACCAGCGACACCGGCTTTCGGGTGGGGTTTTTCCGTCTGTGTTGCGGCTTTCGTGTCAGTTTAATTAGTGAAAATGCTCAAATGCGGCAATGATTTTCCTTGGCTGTGGTTGGGCTGGGAACAATTTCTGTGCCTGGCAGCGGGAGAGTCATTTGCTGCATTTTCAACAAACACAGAGTTGAGGCGGTCCTAGACAGCTTGGAAACTTTCACTTAAAAGCGGGTTTAGCCAGTGACATTAGGCCCGATTGAGATTAGCAAAGGACTCTTATTGAGGTCGCTAGCGCTTGTAATCTCTATTTTAAAAGGACTCACACAAGTCAATAGTGTCTATTTGATTGATATTTTAATATGTAATTTATATATTAATTAATTTATATAATTTATAATTGCGGAAAGAGCTATGGGGTTGGTTGAATAAATTGAACAGCAGCATTTAATTGATTCAGTCCAGGAGCAGTATAGCTATTTGATCTTCGTCTGCCGAATTGGGAACCGACTACCCATTTGCACCATAGACATCAAGTTTATTTCATATTTTATGTCATATTTTTAGATAAACTGCAAATGGTGAACTCTCTTCACTCCTCGCTGTTTTTTTAGGATTCGTTCTTTTCGATGGTCGATTGGCAGAAAACCGCATCCTTAGGGGCTGCCCATATGTTACGTAATCCCCCCTGGTAATCAATCAATACTTAGGGCATAATTATAATTTTCGATTAGAAAAATAAAACTCAAAAATAATGATTATTAAAGATTTTTTTTTTACTCAATTAATTTTTGAATTGTATTTTGATCAGTTCAGGAAAAAAATTTAAAATTCCTTGAGGATAGCTTCAGAATCACTGTACAAGGATATCAAGAAAATGTTTTGAAAAATTCAACACTGTCGCCAGAACTTACGATTGAGCGGAAAAATGTGAGTCATTAAATACCTTTTTTTTCAGTGCAGAGAAAAAAAAAATAAAAGTCTTCAAAGGTAACTTTTGAATCACTGAACAAGGATATGAACACATTCACATTTTCGCGAAAAATATAAATCAGAACATACGATTGAGTTTTATTTTGAGTAAAAAAATAAAAATCTGCAATAATCATTATTTTGTGAAACTAAAAAAAGACCACTTCTCGACGTTTTTATTTTTAAAATTCTTGTAATGACCTTGTAAATTATATTTCGAAGACCTGTGCCAAATGTTGTTGCGATCGGTTGAGTAGTTTGAGAGAAAACTTGACAACCGACTTTAAAAACACAGTTTTGAGTAAATCGTCAAGTGACAATGAAAGTGAAAAGATTGTAAAGAAAATGGATTTTTTTAGACCGTGAAACCCATGTATGCTTAAATTTTTCGTCACAAAATTTTAATTCAGAAATTGTTTCTGTTGAAGGTGCTATTGTCACCATTTGTTTGTGTTTTAACTAATATTAAAGTATACCGATAACATAACCTGGATTTGTTCCCATTCCATTTGGCTATTAAAAAAAAAAAACAAAAAGAATATTGTTCTGACCCCTGACCACAAAAACATTTTTTCCATTTACTTAAAAACCCTATTATAATAAACACCCTAGCACACTACTTGTACAAAATGTTATTTGCAAAGATCTAAAATGGGTTGATTTTTTATTGCTAAATAACTCCCGAACGCGAATTTTTAGAGAAGTTAGGTGATCAAAAAAGTCGATATGTCGATATGCACTACGTGCAATAGGACAATAGGAACAATTGGAACAACAGGGGGGAAAAAATGATAAATATTAGTTCTTTAAAATATATAGGTATGCTTTATTATTTTAGAATAACGGTTTCAATTGACTTAACGACGACTTTAATATAGCTCCCACGGAAACAATCTGAATACTAATAAATACTAAATAAAATATATTTTAGCTTTTAAATTAATTTTTATTTTATTTTGATTAAAATGGGAAAGCGATATCATGTAACTCATCAAAGCTTCAATGTTTTTAAGTATATAATTTATGATTTAGATGATTTAAAGAATATTTAATTTTTACAAAAGCTGCGAGGGTATATAAACTTCGGATAGCCGAAGTTAACATTCTTTCTTGTTTTAATTTGCTCTGTTTGAGCTCCAGATTTGAAGGTCTTTCCGTGTGGAGTTACGACGCACTGATAACAAGATGTGTTCTCACAAAAGAACAAAATTTCAGCTATGCGCAAACGCAAAATTCCTTTACCTTGGTTTTTTAGTTCTTAGCTTAGTTCCTGTTTTTTAATAGGCTTTTCCACGCAAACATTTTCCTGCGATGACACTTGCATAATCCACGGATCAATATCCGACCCACGAGCACAAATCTTGCATGCATTTGCATTTGATTTCACTTTGCGACACTTTAAATCACTTCGAAACCCAAAGTACCTGCTTTACTTAACATTTATTCGCACCTTGGTGTCTCTCAAACCTCATTAAATGTAAATTTAAAGCAATTCAAGGAACGAAATCGTTAATGCCTTACATCCAGAGCACCATCAGTTAACGCTTGACTGCATTTTTCGAATGGTTAGCTTAGCACTTGGGCGTTAGCCACCTTTTCTGCCCCGCTTTTCCCCGATTCCTGTCCCAAATCGAGTATTTTTGAGATAAATAAAGAGGTCAATTAGGGCGAGCTTACAAAATGAAGTTTTGTTCAAGCGTCTGGCCGTCCAACCATGATTCCCTGGCCACAGCCTTATCACCACTATTTAATGCACAATCTGCATCTATTATTCAAATACTAATCAAAGTTTTCGCAGGTTTCCAATGTGGGTGGCTGCAGACATTTCCAGGATATGTGAAAACAATGTGTCACTTTGTTAGAACAGTCCCTTGACAGCCGTAATGGATCCAATCAGTGGACGCTGAATTATTTAGCGAGTGAGTGAAAGTTGTTGTCAACTGCAATTGACCGAAATATATTTTCAAAGGCGTTCACATTATTGAATAAGAAAGAGACTAATACATTCAAGAATTAGCAATAAATGTCAGATTTAGTTTAAAAAAGCTAATGGTATTGATGTCTATCATAGAAATTAAATATAATAACAACAAACATGTTTTGCAATTATGGTCCCATTAGTGGATGTATTGAATACTAACGATTGGAAGTAGCCACAATTGACAATACCATAATGCCATGATATTTTATATACTTTGAATAAAAATTCCGCAAATCAGATTCTGGTTTTGAAATCTGATGTACCTACAAATTACGTATTTAGGGGAGTTGCATCTAAAAACCAGCTGTGTGTGTTGATTTTTTACTTCTTCCGGAAAAATGAATGCAATGTAATTCTGTTAATTTGTTCTTGAGTCTGGTCGACCCGTCCTCGTGTTTCCTGTCCCCTTAAAGCAGCTTATCTTGCCCACTGCAGGAGGAGCAGCCGTGCACGAGGTCCTGTCGCCGTGTCGTCTACGTGCATGCTCCTCGCCGTGCGTCCTAATTAGTTGCGGATTTTTCAATGAATACCAAGCCGAACCCCAACACCCAAGCTGAAGTCAACTGCAGCAGCCGCATGGCCGTGGTGCGACAAGTTGAATTTAAAACAAAATTTAATTAACAACTTGCAGCTATATAAATGCCGCATGTGAATCAAGCAGTCGTAGTGCTCGTCGGCCACTTGTTCGGGGAAACCCACTTGCCTGGGTCCCACAAGGCTGAAAACTGAAAAGAAAACAGTTCCTTTGGTTTTGGCTCTTTTAGATGCGTTTCAGCTTAAAAACTTCGGATCACTGGGTCTCCAGTTCCAACGCGACTAAAAGCGTCACCAAAATTCTTTCTTTGCTCAAAATAAAATAATAATATTTATTAGATTTTTAATATGTTTTAAATAAAACAGCGTAAACCCTTTTTTTTGTATTAATTAATATTTTTAGTGACCTGGTTTTGATATTCTGGTGTGTTTTGGCTGGCTCAAGGTATGGTTATTTTTAGTGCCTATTTTTCCTTAATAAATTTTATATTCAAAAGACACTTTCTTCTCCTTTCTCCAATATATTTCAAACCCCGTCGGTGTCCTTCTTCAGGGCTGTGCAAAATATCAGCCTTGAGCCAGCCAAAATACACCTTTATTTTTAGCTATAAATCCAATTTAGGTATGACTCAGAGATTTCGTTTTTAGTTGATTTTCCAACTTATTTTTTTCTCTGGAGGTACATTTTGTTTTGTGCACATTTTGGTAGCTTATGAATTTAGAAAAAGTGTTTGCAAATGGCGCGCATTTTATCTTGAGTGAAAAGGGCATGTAGAATTTTCTTTTGCATAAAATTACAGTTTGTCCTGTTGGGGACGCCCACAGATAGACACTAGCAGAGATTACATGGACACATGGGTGTTGCTTGTGGCTGTTTGGAAGTAGATTGTGCTGAACAATGTCACATCACGGAGAGTCCAACTTGGGTAAGCTCTTTTAATCTGACTTGCAACATCAAGAAGTTAAACCATAAGAAAATTTAAAAAAAACTGCCCTCGAGCTGACCAGGATAAAAGAGAAATCAAGTATGAAATTGTTTAAAAGATTTCTTTACACAATGTGAGTTAAATCTTTGGGGATTTGTGAACAGCTTGTCCCAGGGTCGAGCTCTGAGCCCAGCGGTGGACACTTGTGTGCAAAAAAATAGTTGCGCTCTTGAATTTTTTTATAATAACCTTTACCTTTTTTTGCAAGGACAAAAATTTAAGATTTTCAATTTTGTTCGAGGACGAATGGTTAAAGGTACTTTTGACAAAATGTTTTTAGCTGTCGAAAGGTTATAACTTCATAGCAGTATAACATTATTTAAAAACAACGTCTACAATTTGTTTTAAAAATAAAGTTACATTCTAAAAATTAGTTGTTAATTAATACAATTGGCTTGTATAAAATTGGAAGGCATCCGAATGATTGTTTAAGGAAGAATTAGGTTAGCAGGGTAGCTACCAATAAAACTTAGTCAAATTTTATTTTTGTGAAAAAACATTTTATTAAAATCTTTCCGAAATCTCAATGAGTCCAAAGGATTCGGGTCTGACTCGATCTAGACATGTTAGAAAGTCTGGCGAGCTAAAAAAGATTTCTACAAGGAATTTAACAAAACAGGAAATGAAGCTAGTTTCGGCAAGCTAAAGTTTATATAGGTACTAAAGTAAATTATCCCAGGTACGAAAATATGTGTTAGTCAGTATACCCATTATCCCAGTTCCTAGTCTTGTGAATATTTCAAATTTAAATAACCCGATTTATTTTATGGCAGCTTCATATATCCCATCCGACTTGTTCCCACTTAGGATATTTTAACCGAGATAGCTGTTAAACTGAGAGTCTAGTTTTCGTCAAAAAGGAGGGATTAGGAATGTGTGTAGTTTCTTTGGTTGAAATTCGATTTAAAAATATATATTATATACATACATACAAATTTCAGCGGAATTACGAGAAATGAGATTTCCGAGTCACCCTCAATGGGGTCCAAAATATTTTCTTTCTTCCTCTGCAGGGGTATACAAATGCAGGACACCATTATTGCGCAAACAGGTGTATTTGTCAACTTCTAGTGTTAGTATCGTTTGCGACCAACTTCGGCGCCCAGTTCCCAGTTGACTTTAGACAATTGTTTAAGTTTGTCTTAGAATTTTGAATTTCTGCACTTGCAAAACTTGAAAGTATCGTGAAGAAGGAGGAGGTTGAGTATGACTAAGATTTCGACACTTGCATGTATAATTTATAAGCTGTATGCAAAGTGCCAATCTTAAAGTTCTTTATCTCATACATGCCCTTAAAGCCTATACCATATAGGTATACAATTATATTGAAAATTTAGGAACTTAAAGGTCACCGCCTACTGCTATTACTTTCCAAACATCTTAAAGCACATGGGTCCTTTGTGGCAACAAGTTACAATCACTTACACAATTTTTTTTTTAATTTTTCTTGCAAAACATAGCATAGACACTTGTAGGTAATTAAAACTATTTAAACAACCCAGAGGTACATATTAGAGCGTAGCAACAACAATTTGATGTTAAAATCAAATAGAATATCCCTTTACGATTATCGGACATTATCATGGTAGTCTACTAGGTCACCTCGCTGCTTTTTTTGTTTTGACTTGGTCCACACCCCAGTTCTCAGTTAACGTGCAATAAATTTTTGTCCATGTCTAAACTTAAGTTTAACTCGAGGAAAAAGCATTTTGTGTCTATCAGGGCGTCTAATCTGCAGTTCAGCCCATCTAACCGACTTACCACGTGCAATAAATTCACAGGGGCAACGTCTGCACTATTTTCCTCAGCCTCAGGACTTCTTTGTTCGGCACCATAAGAAGCAGGCCGGGATGGGGCAGAAGGGGAAGGGCAGGAGGGGAAGGGCAGGAGGGGAAGGGGTATCCCTTCCACTGCTAAGCTACGCGCCCGTACGTGATCTGATAGCGAATGAAAGGCAACCGCAGTCATGTGTGTGCGAAGTTTCGACCAAGTCGAGTTGCCACATTTGTTTGGCCTAAAGGACACGCACCTGCTTAGCCAACCCCCGCCCTCCCGAACTCAGCCCCCCGCCCATTGCAACCGCCCCTGGAGGAGCAGGGCGCTGCGCTAATTTACTTTAAATTGGTTTTTGACAATGGGGTTTCCACTTCCTGGTACGAATTATCAATGATAAATGACTTCGACATCATCTGATGCCCTTGTATTTTGTGACGAGACTGTGTAAGACTCAACCAGACGAAGCCTGAAATTGTTAATCACGTTCAAAAGTTTTTTCAAGACCAATAATTCTGGATTTATATGCCCTATACAAAGGGCTCAAAGTTTGCCCAAAAATTCCTTTCCGCCCAATAAGTCAATTTAATCGCTAATGGCATTAGGTCGGCAATGCCCGAAGTTAATAAATTGGTAAGCACACGTTAATGCAACAGAAATCGGCAATAGCCAATTGAACCGAACAATGTCGATACGAACTCGACGACAAATATTCTTCGGGCGTCTTGGGTTTTTTCTTGCTTTCCATAATTAATGAACAAAGTTTCAGAACCTTTTGTGCCAACTTTCGCAACTACCCACGCCAAAGCTTGAGTCCGAAAGTCTGAGAAAGTCTGGGGTCCAGGGTCTATTGTCGACACAATTGGCTGCTTATCGGCGCAACGCATCGGAGGGGCGTGGCATGTCAACGATACTAATAATAGGCAACCACAACCGAATGTTAAAAGCCCCATATTTTTACTTAATTTTGCCTTCGGACTTCTGTATTTCACCTTCCATGAAGAAATAATTAAGGTAAATAAGGTGAGAGAGAGTCGAATTCGGCCGATTAATCATGAAAACCGTTCGGCATGACTAGAAGCATTAAAGAAACGGCCCAAACACACCAACTTAAATATCCAGTTGGCTTTTTGGGTCACGTTTAAGTGCCAACCGTTTTGCATACCATTTTGGTATATTTGAACAACAACAAAAAATAAATCACGTTCGCCAGGTCGAAGCATGTATAACCTTGCATATAACATTTATATGTTACATTTTAAAATAGTATAAATTTTTAAGCATATATATTAGAAAAAAAATTATATCGAGTTTTCAAACCTTTTTTGTTCTTATAAAATAAAAATATATTTTTTTGAGTTCGTAAAAGACTAATCTCAAATTATAAGCCAATATATTAAAAACCACAAATTTATTTCGGTTTTCCTATTAATTTTTATATCATTTGGGAAAATGGATATATTAAAAACCATTTTATTTATTTTTCCGATTGGTAACAGACAAGTTTGTATAGCAATGGCACACAGACGGATGGCTAAATCAACTCGTCTAGTCAGGCTGATCAAGTATAAATATCTAAATAAGGCCTTAAATGTCTTTGGAATGAAATTAAGTGTAGGTATAGTAAGAAAAAATGTCGCTCAGCTTGGGAGTCGAGCCCATGCCTCCTCGGTTACCCAATGCTTCTCGTTCCAGACCATTTAATCCCCTAGGTAATATGTATTATATCTTGTTTTGAGAAAAATATTTGAAATTCTACTGACTCCTTACCAATCCTGAAAACACCAATCATTAACCTAACAGAAAATATGAATTAGCATTTATTTATTTATTAGGTGTCATATGAAATGGGAATATTGATCAGCGCGTAACAGCCGTTTGCTTTTTTTCGGTAGGGCAATTTGTTTACCTATACAGAGAAAATTAGATTTTTAAAATGTCGTTTTAAAAAGTCATTCTAAGCATCCAATTTTGAAAAAAAAATAGTAATAAACACCTTTATGTATACTATAAAGACATATTTTGAAAACAGCAATTGCTAATCAGCAGTTACGAGATTCTTTGTAAATGACTCATTTTATCCCGAATAATGCTGCCAAGCTTTAGAAATATAAATTGGTTGCACGTGACATCTTAAATGGACACAGCTTTTTCTATGGTTTCCTCCATTGAAATAACGTTTTGTAAACCTCAATGAAAACTGCCAAATACATTGGTTAAATCGTTTGGGATTGTATGTGGTTGGCGCACGAAATGCATGCCCAAATAAACGCACATAATTCAAACGTGAGACGAAAATCGGTCAAAAAGCTTTAACGCGCAATTGGCCACGCCCCCGAAAATAAAAAGGGACAGGTGACTTTGTTAAATCGAATCCCAAAATACAAAATAAAATTTTCCTTTAAATAGCAGAAAACTTCTAATGCGGAGTGTTAACAAACATATACTGCAATGGACACCCTTGTAATTTTAAGTATACTTCTCATTGCCAGTTCAAAATTATCATTATCTATTATTCAAAGCCTCGCGCCATCTAAGCGAACATTTTTAATGAATCCTCAACTTGTTTCATTTTTACATTAACGCAGGCATATCGCACTCAGACTTACATTTTGAAAAGAACATGGCAGCTTTTGCTACATAGGGTTTGGTTTTGTCGGAAAACTCACAGTGTGTGAGCAACGCGTTGCTTAATAAAAAAAAGTGTTGGTTTAAGAAAATTTCCATTTTCCGCTTTAGATATGATTAGCAGACAAAATGTTTTGTATACACATGGTCGCAGTTCGATAGGTTTATAAATGTTTAGCAGTTCATAATTAAGGATATACCAAAAACTCGGTAATAAAGCCCACTGTGCTTGCGCGGCTGCCGCAGTTTGTACCAATTAGTCAAGGATTTCGCATTAAGGAAACAAAAAAGGGAAAAAGGTGGCGGACGTGACACGCTTTTGAATTTAAATTACTGTAAACAAAAAGGTTATGCTCAAGAAAATGATGTTTTTATTATATCCAGCTTGAGTGGATCTTAGTTTTTATCGCCATTTAATAAATTATTTTCAAGGAAAAGCTAAGTGTCTAAAAAACTCCCATAAATCAGAACTTGAATGTCAGCTTGATCATCTAGTCACTCCACCTCAACGCGCTGACTTTGTTTCAATTGGTGTTTTTCAGTTTTTACATATTATAAAAGATGAAGTTATAATTATGAATCGGTTAGCTTATAACCTATTATCACAGAGCACCATCCATTTTCCAAAAATGTCCCTCCTATTCCTAGATGGAATAGCCTTTTTTTTAGAGGCCAAATCTGCACAGTGGTCGGTTCCATAGGACATAAATAAAAAAAATCGTAGTCAAAATTTTGATTTCAAATGTACCAATTTTTATTTATAAGTGCAAGGAGGGCTTTCCTTAAAAAATAGTTTAAGCTTATTAAAAACAAGTTTTTGTGCAATCAAAGTGCTTAATATTTAAAAATATATATACAACAAAAAATATTTTACAACAAAAAGTATATGTAGTATGTGTTGTGTTTTGTGTAAACCAATATTATATTTAGTACATAGTTATGAGCTTTCTTGGTTTGTCTTTTCTGTGTTTGGATAGAGTTTTAGTTGTGATGGCATTCTTCGGCACAAACAAATCTTTTTGTATAATATTCTTATGCATTTTAAGAATATAAGAATGTTTAATTCAAGTGCCGAAAGTTGCCGAACGGCTTGCAATTATACGAAAAGGTAACCTAACCTCAATTTTTAAAAAATGACGTGTGCTTCTGCTGTGTGTTGAAGTTTGTTGCCGTTTGTTGGTTTGTATTGTTGTTTGTTGTTATTGTTGTGTTATGTTTTGTGTTATGTTTTGTGTTTATATTCTTTCTTTAAAATAATAGCTTATTATTTCCTTGGGATTGCTAATTTTCACGATTGCGTTCTGTTCTGTGTCGTGTCAATGAAAGCCATATGATATAGTTGTCCGATTTCAATAATATTTAAACCGAAGCTCGGGAATATTAAACGATTACTAAATCTTAAAGAACTAAAAATTTTTTTCCCCGATTGTTCCTATGAAAGCTTTAGGATTTGGTTGTACGATCTGGCCAATTCTTGTCCTATATATTTATAATATTTTTTTAGATTTTTAGTACAAGTTTCAAAGCGATAGCCCCTCTAGAAGTATTTATTGCCGCGGATCCCATACAAGCCCAACCACTGTGCACTGGTACCAACATGAAAGTAATTTCCAAAATTATGCAAAAGAAGGAGGTTAAACATTGCTTGTTAAAAATTCCAATAGTTCGCTTCGTTTTGCTTTTCCTAGGTATTTTCCCCTTCTTTAAGCGAGTGCTAAGACAAAACTAGAAAGGAAGCAAGCTTTGGCATGCCGATGTTTATATGTATATGTACCCTTGCAGCTTTTGCTAAAATTAAATATTCTTTAAAACGACTATACTTCGATTTTTATGTGTTTAAAACGGTAAAGCTACGCCGATAGTCCGCTGAATTTTAGGATGACAGTTAAAAGACATTGTCCGTAATTAAATGAATCTAAAATAATTAACCATTACCAAATCGAAATAAATTAATGAACAAAGTTCATAGTACTGGCAATGGAATGACACTTTTGAAAAAGTAGTGTCCAGGTAGCTTCAAAACGTAGAAACGGTCGGACGGATGGGCTGTCGGGCGTACAGACGAACGGACTAAACTGGCTAGATCGACTCTTCTAATGATGCTGATAAAGAAGATACATACATACATACATACTTTAAAATGTTCCCTTTTCCTGTTACATACTTTTCAAGGAATACATTATACACTTTGCTCTACAAGTTACGTTCATACTTTTTCTAATTTTTTAATTAAAAACACAAACCAGATATCTTATAATTGTTAAAAGGTTTACAAGAAACATATGAAAATGATTTGCATTAAGATTTAAATAAATTTTAAATTAACGACAGCGACATTTTTAGTGAGAAAGACAAAAACAACATGCCGATTTCGGTCATTTCACTTGAAATAGGTCATTATTCCTAATATAGACTTTCCCATACATGTTATAAGGATATACCCAGAAAAAAAAGATCGGTAAAAATAAAGAACAGTTTTCTTGATTTACGAACGATCTGATCGCCTGTTTTTGCTTTCAATTTTGAAACGTTGGTTCACAAAAATCTAACTAAATCGTAAACACATCCCTTATCGTTCATAAAAATTCGCCTGTTAGCTTACAAAAATGGAACGCCATTCATAAAATCTTTCTAAAATGGTTAGCCTAGGGGGCAAGCGTCTTCGAACATCAAGCATTGGCTAGCTAGTTCAAATCCCGGTTAAAGGTATTCAAATTATTTGTTTTACCTTAATTCTTTTTTAAGTTGACTACAAAAGTATAGTTAATTTCATTTGGTTGCAAACATTTTCACTTTGTATTTTTATACGGGTTTGGTACACAGTTGAATGTGATGCGTCTACGAATCCAAAGGTCCTCGGTTCAAATCAAGGTTGGGTCTCGGCTTGGTGCGAAAAAAATAAGTTTGTATTCATTTGTCCTTTCAGTTTATCGTATTTCATTTCATTCAATCATTTCATTCTTATTTTAGAGATTGAAGTCAAATCAACGACAAAAAAGGGAAAAGGAAGTAAAATTTTGCAGGACACAATTTATTGAAAATGTTCAAGGCAGGATGATTACCCAGGCTGAAAAAAACATGTTTTTGCGATTTTTTCTGATTTCTGAGTGAATATAAGTATTCAAGTTTTTTACACAATAAATGCTTATATTTGAAGAGTATCTAGGATTTTTTTTATACTTATTATTTATCCCGTGGCGGCGGTCGGTCGGAGTCTCTTCAAAAAATGGCGTCTTGCATTGCGCAAAGCTTGGGCTCCCAGTAATATTATAAAAAACAGTTACATTGATTAATTTAATAAATTAGTTTATTGTGCGGATGAAGGAGATTAAATTGAAAAATATGCGATTTTGAATTTTTGGCGCTGTTTTAAATTCGGAGGTACCATTTGTACCCATTTGTATTTAATACAAATATAAAAAAAAATGTTAGAAATAAAAAATTTCTTTCATCCGCAAGTACTGTATAAAGGATGTGCGCAAAATTTCATTTAGATCGGACCATTACTTTTTGAGTTACGTAACGCACCGACTTGAAAAACGTAGTTATGAGAAAAACGCGTCTAAAGTTTTGTACATACCGCGTGATTACGAGATAATCGGTATCTCAACGAGTTTTAGTCGGATCGACAAGAGATTTTCACAGGATATTCCTTAAATGTTGTTCTTTTATATAAAAAGTTATCACAAAAGCATTTTTTTTGAAGTTGCAAATCGATTTTTTAAACTGATTTTTTAAATGTATAAAAAAAATTTTATTCCAATCTAACGCACGTTTAAATAAACTTTTCATTAAAGTGGACAAAATCACATTCTTTTCTGTGTGTTTTTGGTTATTAAAATTTATTTAAGTAAACTGGAAAAAAAGGTTTGATTGAGGAGAGAAAATGGTTATAACGGAGTTAATTCGAAGTTACAAATGAAAATTTGTTTATTAAATTAAATGCGTTCGTTACACAGCAATTGCAGTCTTAATTACACTTGAGGATAGCTTCACAACACCAAACCGCATTCGAATTGCATTATTCAATCAGCTCCTTGCTCCCTTGGCAATTGAGGTGGGCGGAAACGGTGGAGTGATCTATTTACTAATACATTGTCAACTGGCATTGCAATTAAGGCCAGTTTGTTAAGCCATTTTTGTACCAGTCAGAAGTTTGCAACGCAGTGAAGGCGGCATTTCCTACCCTATAAAGCATATATTCTTGATTAGAATCACTAGGAATGGCAGTCTATTCGTCTCTACACAAACTAGTCTGTCAGTTTTAAAGCTAACTGCATGAAACTTTCCCGAAAGTTGTTTTCTTGTTGCAGGCATATAATTCAAAACTCCATATGATTTAAATTTTATTTAAATCGGACGACTATATCATATAGCTCCCATGAAAACAATCGGAAAATTAAAACAAGAAACATTTTATATAAGCTTCGTCTTAACGAGTGCCTTTCACAATACACCTGGCGTAATCATAATTTGGCACAAAGAAACATTACGCCACGGGCGGGCGTGGCTTAAAACAATTTAAATTAAGTTTCCAATTAATTAGCATCTATTCGCAGAGCACAGGAGCCCCGGCAGCAAACAGGCCAGCAAACTTCCGCTTTCGGCATGCGGCCGTTAAATAAGCGCTGCCTGCGGTCATGGGATATGTACGTGGGCAGTGGGAAGTGGGCAGTGGCCCCGGATGCAGTTGTGGTGTGCAGTTTTTGTTTTCGGACCATTTGACGGGTTCGTTCGCTCACACACCCGAAAGAAGAGAGATTGAGCCGGACACATAGCGCAAAACAAAATCGGACAAATGCTAAATTACGTGCAAAGCTTACAAAAACTTTTGGATTCTGCCCCTGGCTTTTTCTACAACTAAAGTTGCTTAATTATTTGCTGTACGCCTTCGTATTGGGAATTACAGTCGGAATAAGATGAAACAATTGCTGAAGATTTCAACATTTAACAAATAATTTTGTCGGCTTCGCAACCACTTCCTTATTTGTTTTGTATCATTAAACGATTGTTAAAACCTGGAAATAAATAGATTACAATCTTATACTTAAGAACTAACAAATAATTATGATATGACTTTTCTAAATGTTTCTTTCTTGTTATAGAAAATATCAGCAGATAATTCAAATTTTCTTAAGCTTGTAGTAGTGATGTTTATTCTTTTCGGTCTGTGAACTATTCACATAAGGTTGTGTATAAGGTTGTGGTATTAAGTTTGCTAATATTATTAAGAGTCAGCAAAAATTAAATGTTCCGGTCCCGACAGTGCTGCCCATCAAAAAATGTATACCTTTTATCCATGTTTTCCACCATTTATGGTACTCTGTTTATTTAAGCGTTAAATATCTGGCAACGCCGTGGACAGCCCAAACACATATGCAAGCTCAGAAAACTGAAGAGAAGGTGTCACCA
This sequence comes from Drosophila gunungcola, assembly GCF_025200985.1. Lineage (NCBI taxonomy): Eukaryota > Metazoa > Arthropoda > Insecta > Diptera > Drosophilidae > Drosophila > Drosophila gunungcola. Next base: position 3,325,937 of record NW_026453162.1, read on the forward strand.
GATCAACAATTTCTGCGGTCTGTCAGCCCTCCCGACCAGCGCTGGTCTTGAAAAATATTTATTTTTTATTGATTAATCTTTTTTTTTCGAAAAAAGTACCAAATCAGCACGAGCTTATTGCTTATCGATAAAGGCGCCCAGGGGGAACACAATTTGTGTTTGTAAAGGCTCACTAAAAATAACAGTGAAAAAAAAAACACCGTGGAAATGCACCAGTGCATAAAGTAAACAAAAACAGATGTGATAGTTACGATAATCGATTTCGATAAGTCGCACACCTTACTCAGCTGTTCCAAATACAACACTTTCTAACTGCGCTATCCAACACTGAAATAAATCACACATTTATCAAATCCTCAAAAATCCAAAACACAAAATGGTAGAACTAGAGGGTTATGTCGGTAAATAAATAAACAAACACTGTTCACGCTGTTGCTAATAAATTGCCCCATTTAGTGGTTCCCCTGCGGACAGCCCCGCAGGCCAAGTACTGCCACAGCGTTTACATGCGGGAGCACTTCATCCGGCTGATGGATCCCAACAAGCCCAAGGGTCGCACGCTCTTCCTGCTCAACATTCCGCCCTACGTGACGGAGGACAGCCTGAAGACGGTCTTCGGCCGGGCGGGGACCATAGAGGCCGTGGAGTTCGCCGCCAAGCCGGGCAAGGAGGAGACCATAAAGTGGTACGAGGGCACCGGCGAGCCGTTCTCCACCACGCGTCCGCCCTTCAGCTTCAAGGTGGCCTACGTGGTGTTCCAGAAGAGCAGCAGCATCGGCAAGGCCCTGGCCCTGAAGAGCATCGACCTGTTCAACAGCAGCGGCGAGTGCATCGTCCAGACCGGCATGCAGCTGTGGCACGAGGAGTACGAGGGCAGCTACCTGATGGAGGCTCGGAAGGCGAAGCTACAGGTCAGCAAGTACATGGCCGGGTACGACAAGAGGGAGCGAGCCGCCGCGGAGGCGGCCAAGACCGGGGAGGCCGATGCCGACGGATGGGTCACCGTGGGCAAGGAGGGCCGCAACGCTGGCTTTGAGCAGAAGGCCTCTGTGATCGGACGACTGGAGCAAAAGGTGGCCAGGGATCACAAGTCCAAGGAGCTGAAGAACTTCTACACCTTCCAGATACGCGAGAGCAAGATGCAGAACATCGTGGAGATGCGCAAGAAGTTCGAGGAGGACAAGCAAAAGATCGCGCTGCTCAAGCAATCGCGACGCTTCAAGCCGTTTTAGTCAGTTCGCATAGGTTAAGCTTCGAATAAAACTTCTTTATGATACAGACCACATGCCCGAACTTCAGCTGGCCTGACCGCAGGCAAATCCCCATAAATTGGCTGCCGTCATTGACACTGCCGCGACCAAATCCTGGCCACGACAAAATCCCACAGCAATGCCATAACTTATAACCGGCCGCAGTGCGAGGGCGCTCATAAAAGCTTATAAAAAGCAAATAACAAGAGAGCCAACTTGGGGATTGCAGACCGACGCAACGGCCGCTGGGCTTATTGTGTGATAATCACATTTGGTTTATGTTAATTCGAGAAATGATAAAAATATTTCGCTTATCAACTTTAATCATAATCGTCGCTGTGCCGTCGCCTTGCCCGAGACGCACTCGAAAACTCACTCGCCAGGTCCACGCAGCACGCGATCCCTCATCCCCGATCCGAGGAGGGTATTGATGGCCCGGCTCAGGGCCGGACTTATTCAGATTATTTGAAAAAAGGTTTGGGCTTATTTGCTGCGTAACATATTATGGTGTTGTATTTTGTATGTTGAAAATTGTAATGTAACGGCATGGTTTAGGTTCCGATCATACAGATTGTATTCGTTGAACGTATATAACAATCATTTCCGATACTATGACGTATATATAATCCTGATCGGCGATTGCAGATTTATTACGCCAATTAAACGCGAAGTTATGTGGCCCATTTTGGTTTAAATGGGTGTTACACAAATTTCGCAACGGAATTGCATATTATTAACATACAATTTTTATAATTACAAGGTATTGCACTGAAAATTAGGGATTTTGTTTAATTTAACAATGGCTAGGAAGACAGCTAAGGGTAGCAAACTGACTTGATTTGTAATTTTTGGATTTTATTTTGTAATTCTGCAAATAACAAATCAGGAATTATGTTGCTAATTCTGCTTCGCTTAACGAACAAACCATTTAGTTTTTGATTTCGAGAAATGGAAGTTCGATTATACTTTCATATTGGAGTTCCTTTTTCCCAAATGCTTATTTAACTGCATTATTGTTATTAAAAAAAAATTGATTTTATATCGAAAATATTTATTTTTTTATAAACAAAATAATCATGAAACACAATGATAAGCACAATAAATAGTTAGATAATATTTCTTTTAAATGCATTTGACATGTACGTACTTACGAGATGGAAGTACATACATATATAAGTTGATATTAATATGAACTATTTTCCCACTTGACTCTACACTGAAGAAATAAGAACTGCCCTGGACATCTGAGTCCGCCCCTGATCTGTGACCAATGCGAGGCGCATGAGTCTTCGAAGGCCCAGACCCTAGGTAACACGAGATTTGGTGCAGACATGGGGAGTGAAATACAAACGAGGAACGCGTCGGGTAACGCATGCTGACGATGATCGCCTGGTTCTTGTGGCTTTGCTGTTGCTGTTGTTGCTGGTGGCCTACTGTGGAGCCTGGAGACAGCCACACATTCATAATTTCTTCCGATTCGTATCGTTTATACATTTTAAATTGATTAAAATGCGATAAATCATAATCGCCAACGTCGGCCTGGCCCCAGACACTCTGGGACTTGGGAACTCGGGAACTCGGGAACTTGGGACCATGTTCGGGTGATGGAACGATTTATGCGCCTCGAACATAATAAAGTGTTAACGGAACGAGTTATTAAGGTAGTTTGAATGGGCCCAAGTTAATAAAGGCCAAAAACAATTTGCATGGCCAGTGTTGCAGCGCCGAGATGCAGCGTCTAGGGTTGCATCTAGGCCTAGATGCTGGGGCCCCAGCCTCCATCCCGGCTCAGCTAAGCTATCCCACCGATAGACGGACACACAAGATGTCGAGAAATATAACATAAGCCGACCACACGTACGTCTCTCATGCCGCACAGCTGGACACCGAACCCAGTCCCAATTCCAGTCCCAGTCGTCGTTCCTCGGTCCGCTCGGTCCGATCGGTCCGCCCGACGAGTAAAGGCTGAAACGCCGTGTCTTGTGAGCAGAACAATCAATAAATTTGAACACGTGAGCGGACGCGAATGCGGACGACACTCAACAGGAACGGGACGCGAACGGGACGGATCGAGCGACCAGAAACCCCACAACAACAGCCTCGGCAATTCAGAGCGATAAGTGATCAGTGCGCCTTTTCGACTGATTGTTCGGAATTAATGATTCAAAGGGTGAGTAAAGACCCATGGAAGGTGCGGAATTACACTTTAGGAGCCACAAGGTTGTGCTGGATCTTGGCAGAAAGAGAATTAAAGCGACCCGGACTAAAACAATTAATTAACTAACACAAATTTGTTTATTACTTCTGGAAATTTCGAACTTGAGCTCGTCAAACTGAGCATTTACATCTCCCACTTGTGCACTTACAATGACCAACGAGCGAGCTATCCACTGAGGCCCACAAGTCTTCGGTGGATGGTTTCTGTAAGCCTTCAGATATTTTCAAGCTAGTATGTGGGTATTTTGCTCTTGATCAGGGTCATAAGCCTGTTCCGTATGAACGTCCAGATGCGGATACTTTAAGAGCTAGAGACTTGGAAACTAACATGCAGATTCTAGCCTACGCAGCGCCACTTTAGTCTAAAATTTGGGGTAAAGTGCAATACCCTCTGCAAGGGTGTCCTAAACCGTATTCAAATCACGAACGTCAACAAAACAACTAGTAGCAATCGCCGAAATTGAACCATGGTGAGGAATCAACATCATCCGTTAATATGGGCTCCCTACGCGCCGTCGATGGCCCGTAGAGATTGAACCGCCTGGAGCCAGCAACGACCTCGCGGTACCGCCTCACTGGAGTCCTGGACATGTGCAGCTCCATCAGGTCCCAGTCGTTGACGTCCCGGAAAACCGAACGAATCATGTGCATGCGGCCCAGCAGCTCGGTCTCCCGCAGTCCCTCGTACCTCCGGCCGGTGCGGGCTCGGAATGTCTTGTAGACCTCGCTCTGCTGCTTGGTCTCCGTGGCCGTCTGCAGCTCCTGGCGGTAGAGGGCTCGGATTCCCCGGCCCAGGTGCCGAATGTGCTCGAAGTTCCGGACGTTAAGTGCCACCAGGGCTACGGCGTCCAAGTTTAAAAGCTTGTGTCCGTCAATGTAGTTCTCCCGAAACGTTTGCTGCAAGGTAAGTAAAACCCTTAGAAAGTATGAATTGCACTTAAAGTACTTAATCAAGTCGATGGAAAGGCACATTCTAAAAATGGTCCCCTTGCTAGTTATATTTGCATGGTCGTAGGACTAGACACTCTGGATTGCCCCATCTGTATACACAAAAGGCTTTTAAACAGGAGCTACCTTCATTAACTGTTTATCTTAGCAACATTTTGATGTTGATATTACTTATCGAGTTTTTATAGCCTAAACCTTTTATTATTTATTAATTTTCAAAAAAAAATCCACTGACCGACGAAAAAGTTGCGTTTTAAAATGGATATAAAAGAAGGGTGAACATTTTTCAAGCAATTTTTGTTTATTGATTAGCCCCAACATTGCGGTTTATTAGAGGAAGATCATTTCCTCACTTCCTATGGCTGCCAAGGGAGGATTTGCAGTAGGTCACACGATTGACCAAACTTGTCAGCCCAATGGCCTCAATGGCGACTTCGATCTCGTGCTTTATTTCTTCCATCGTCTCTGGATGGTTGGCACAGCACTTATTCTTAACGGCACCTCAAAAAATATAGTCCAACGGGGTCAAATCGCCGATGCATGGCGGCCAGTTGAGATCGCCTTTTAGAACCGACTTTAGAATCCTTCATTCGTGGGAAGCGAAATACCTCCAACATGCCGAGATAGCGGTCACCATTAACGGTTACGGCGGCTCCTGAAACTTTTTCGAAGAAAAACGTGCCAACGAAACGACGTACGGGTTTTGGAGGCCCAAATTCGGAAGTCCTGCTTATTGGGGATGTAAACGAGTTTCACCTGAAAAATGATTTATTTATAAAAATGCTCATCTTCCATCAAGCGCTCCTCGGCATAGTGCGCGAACTGAAAACGCATTAAGTGGTCTTCCATCCGATTTTTTTATATCCATTTAAAAACGCATTTTTTTTGTCTTTTTTTATATACTAGGTTTTCTGAAGTTTTTCTATTATACTTTTGTCAGGTGCGAATTTAATGGATAGACGTAGCTTATTTTGTGACCATTTATAGTAAAAGACATTTGAAGCTAATCGAAAACAATAAAAAATGTAAGTGTCAGCAACGTCCAAACGCTAAAAAGTTCATATATAGAAGGAAAATATAAGTGCCAGACAGTTTGTATACGAGACAGTTAAGGCTCGACTTTGAAGTAATAGGAATGTTGTTATCTACATGAACATCCTTGAATGCCAATGCATATTACACTAACCTCGTATTCAGGGTAACCAAAGTTGCGCAGCCAGTCGGTAACATCGTTGATGCTCCACTTGAAGACTTCCGTGCGGGCCTGGGAATCCACGATAGCGGCGCAGAGATTGAACAGCGAGTCCGGCGTAGCCTTGAAGGGCAGTGGGACATCCCCCCTGTCGTACTCCACGTCCGGGAACATGTAGCTCGGGTAACGGAAGCTGAACTCCTCCTCCTCCTCCTGCGGTGGCTCACAGATGTCCGGGCTGTCCATTCCACCAGCGAAATGTAGCGATGGCGACGGAACAGACGAAGTCGAAGACGGAGACGGAGACGTTGAGAACGACTCCATTCGAGGGGAAGAAGCGTACTGATTCTTGGCTAAAACAAATTGAGTTGCCCCACAAAGTTTTGGTTGCGGTTTCCCTTCAGGAGTAAGTGGTGTTCGTGTCTGTTACATAGTTTGCTTGCGTTTTCTTTGTTTCTCTTTCATTTATGGCATGCCCTATGATATTCCCCAAATGGTTTGTTTCTTATGCTACAATGCCAGGCACCAAGTGAAAGCTGAAGTTCAAGCTATAGTCTTAAAGTTTGAAAAGAGTTTCATAAAACTATTCTCAATTTCCCGTAATAAAGGCTGCATATTTGTCGAGAGAAAGAAGAAGTAACAACACAACACTTAGTTTAAATTAGAAAAAACATCTAGGTAGTTAATATAAATTCCCTTTTTTTGCTTTGTAGGGGATATAAAGTGTCACACTGGCAGCCTGTTTTCGCCTTTCATTTCCCAAAGTTGCATTTGCATATCCGTTTTTTGGGGTCAACTTGTTTGCCTGTGGTGCTAGGGTTTTTTGGCACCAAATCCATGTTCTGGGGTGGGTATTTGCTGCCAGAAAGTATGCTATTTAAAGACAGTCACGGCAAGATTCCTATTAATAGCACGAGTTTCGATTCGCAATTCCACAATCTCACTTTAGTTTCTCATCCTGATAACATTGAATTCGTGTTCCGATTGTTGGTTTTCGTTTGGGAATGCGGTTAGATTTACGGCCCCCGGCACGGCTACCCACACTATCGACCGGCGTTACAGGTGGAGTTCGCGGAGATCGCTCACTTCCACGCCAGTTCCACGCCAGTTCCACGCCAATTAGACCCACATTCCTCGGGCGCGAAAAAGAGATGCCGCATCGGCTGGCCGCTGACTCCGCCCACCGGAACGGACCGCTCGCATTGGCCACGAGCAACAGCAATCGCCATGGCCTCAGCGCAAGGGAACCGGAATCGCTGTGTCTGTGTGGGAGTACGGGAACATATGGAGAAATCGGTAAACAAATCTCGGCGGCGGTCGAGGAAACAATCTCCGACTGAGCTAATGACACAGCGGCATGCTTGTGTGTAAACAACCGAACTGTGTAGCAAGTATCCCGTCCGTGCATGGCTGTGGCTATGGCCACAGTGGAACCAACGCTACGGAAATGGCTATGACAGATATGGGAAATCCTTCACAAGGAAATCTATTCTATATAACTATTGTTAGCAAATTAAACACTAATTCATAACATATTTTGAAACATTTCAAACCAAAGCATCAGTCATTAAAATTTAATTTAAAAAAAAACTACTAAGTTTATTAAGCTCAAAAAAAAACATTGTTAAGAATGATCAATTGACTTAAAAAAATTAAAATCAGTGTTGAACACGTTCAAAAAGTCTCTTTTGTCTGTGAAGCCTGCAACAGTCGTACCTTGTGATTATCTCGAAAACCAACTCAATCTTAGCACCAATTTTAAGTGCTTTAAGCTTTAAGTTAATTAATAAATAATTGGAACGCTTAGGAGTGTCGCATTCGAACATTAGAGATGCCCAGACTATAGCTGAAGATGAAGTAAATCAAGAACTCTGATACCAAAAGTCTGGTCTTAGACATGTCGATTGTATTATTACCATGTATAGGTTAATTTGATGCTTAAGATGTCAAAACACAGAAATAAAATCGTGGAAAAACCAATTTCAAATTTCAAATTTTTATCGAACGCATAGACTTAGTTGGCTGTTAGATTTGAAAAGAATAACCTTATGGCATGTTTGCACAACCTTTATTACCTTCTAACACAAATGAACGAATATTGCGTGTGAACGCAAAGTAAAAATCTGAAAGGACAACTCGGAAAACCAATTTTGCCCCACTGTAAGCCTTGGGTACACAATCTCCGCGAGATTAACCCAACCGCCAGACTGTTCCGCGTTGAGTGCGCGATCGGCAATCGATCGTTGGCTGAGCGAGCTCCCTGGCCGGTTCCGATCAGTTCTGAGTGGAATGCCTTGCTAAGCGGTCTGTTCGAAGGTGCACAACAGCAACAGCGCCAGTTTCGCGATCGTTTTCGTGTGATTCCAAGCGACGGTGTGACGACGGGACATGTATCGCTGAATCTCTCTGATAAAACGGATATACCCCCATAACCGAGCAATGTTACTGCAGGAGAGTGCCGCCAGCATGGAACAGAGTATGCCCGAGAACCTCAGCACTCACATGTTCGGCGAGTGTGAAGTGAGTCCAGTCCTTCCGAAGTGTCATGATCCGGTGGAAACTGATCGAGACCTGCAGACCAAAGAGTCCTGTGCCCCGGCACCAATGGCCAGTTCGTCGCCACCCACAACCGCAGGCAGCACAACCAAAGTGAAGTTGAGCTTCAGTGTCGATCGGCTGCTGGGCTCCGAGTCCAGCGAGTCCCACCGGACCAGCTCTTCGTCGCCCTCGGCCAGGACCTGCTGCGATGGCAGTGTCTTCTCCTGTTGCTCGTTTCCACACTGCTTAAGCCAAGCGAGTGCCGAGGCCCGCAGGTTGGGACACGCTCCGCTCCCTGTGTCTGTGGCACCCACGTCCATGCACCCATACCCCTATGGCGGACTTGACAAACTCTATCCTAGCCTGTACATGGATTACAAATCAGTGCTGAGGCCGACCCCAATTCGTGCGGAAGAACACGGTGAGATAGTGAATACACATTTTCTGCCAGTGGGGGAAACAAAAAAGGGGCAAAAGGAACAAAGCGTTTGAGGAATATTAAATATTTTTAAATATCACAGTGGGCAAAACAAGTTTAATAACACTTTGTAAGCACTTTCAGTGCACAGTGGTCTTAAATTGTACACCCTCACCTTATTTAAAAAATCACAACGCACAAAAAAGTCTTTTAAGTGAGATTCCTCAATGTTACGGTTCTTGTTTGTAATCTGTAACAAATGCTTCCAAATAACAAATTCGCTTTCTTGATGAAGTGTTAACTAACACGACATGTTGGCCCACGAAGCGGATTGCAATTCATAGCGCCAAGCCTTAAATAATCGTCATATTCGTTTTTCCTACTAACAGTAATATCTACAATATTGCCTCTATTTAAGTGTATTCGGCAAGATACATTTTAACATTACGAACAACAATTTTAAAAGTTAAGGTGTCATTAACAAATGATACAAAATATGTTGCCTACATAAGGTGAGACTTTTCAGCAAACCAAATTAAGCCCCTTACTCGTAGAGTAACAATGAAAAGTATGTAACAGATTAACGACTCCATAAAGTATATGTATATATTCTTGATCGGCATCCATAGCCGAGTCGATCAGATATGTTTCCCTGACTGTCTCCGAGTATCAACATTGGGATCTCAAAAGATTTCGCCCACAAACCGAGCAAATCTGTCCATTATTTAAGAAGTAATTTGTTAAAATATTACTCTTTTATCTTTTAGTAGTAGGTACCGGGTAGGTTTTGCGGAGGGTACCATTTTCACATAAAAAGAAACTGCCTATTATAGCCTGTAAAATATTATCCAAAAATAGTTTTTATAATAGCTCTCGTTTATCCGCAATACTTTGTTTAATAAAGGATGACTACAACATTTCATTTAGATTACAAGTACATTTCTTTTTGAGTTACGTTACGCACTGACTCGAAAAAAGAAGCCTTAATTTTTTTTAACGCAGTTGAAATTAAAATAATAATTTGTTTTAAGCTACAGCGAATTATCTGTTTCAGGGCCATTGTGGACATCCTCTGAAGCAGCTGTAGAGTCAAATATATTTTTTGTTGTCGTCAATTTTCGTTTGGCGTGTTCGATACGGGATACATACCTGTACGTATCGCATTCATGTCTTGAGCTCGATTACGAGATAATCGGTATATCAGCGAGTTTTAGTCCGGTCGCCATGAAATTCACAGTATGTTCCTGAGATCGAAAAAATGTTTGTTTTGAAGTTGCAAACCATCTTGCCCTCTTAAGTTAAATAGGGTTTTAATTTAAATTAAAATTCAAATATTAAAATCAATTCCAAAATTTGTCAATGAAATGTTAAAAGCTTGCATATTTCATAACTAAATTAACTTGAAACTGGAAAGGATGAAAATAAAACTGAAAACTATTTAAATCGAGTACAAAATGTATGGATATACTATTTTTTACCAGTGTAGCTTAAACCCAAAATAAAGCTCCATGTCAAAGAAACCCGTTACATTTTCTAAACAATTCTAAATCAGCCGATGAGTAGGCCTTAAAAAAAATGCATTCTTAAACACACAACATATATTGCATATACACTTATACAATCGTTAAATTCTGGAAACCGACAGATTTTGCCTATAAAATTTGATTATAAATATTTCTGTTTTGCAATATTAAATTGCTTATTGTATTTGACAGGCAAAAGGGAAGCGTTTCCGGATCATAAGGAATGATAAGTAATTACCGCCGGGTTGATCTGGTCAGATCTTTAAACATGAACCGTGATATCAAAGTTTGTGTCAGACATTTTTAGTTTCCCTCAACATAAAAAATATTATATACTTAATACTGACAAATGTCACAGACATTCTCCGGAATTTAATAATATAATAAGTCAAATTACTTCATGCAACAATCATGCCAATCATGTATTACTATTGTTTTCCTTTTTCGACCATTTTAAGGATCTCAGGGAATCGACCATAGTTTCTGAAGCAGTCATTTGCAACCGTATAACGGATATATCTGTCCATTTCTACGCAAACTGGCCTCTCAGACTTAAAGCTATCTGGATTAAAGTTTCCTAAGAATTGTCTTTCTATTTCAGGTAGAATAAAAGCCGGTACGGGCCGGATCGAACGACTTTTACATATAGATTGTAAAACAAACAAAAAAAAGAATTAAAAAAAATTTTAATTTTGCTGTTTCAATTCGTTAAAATACCCTTTGAGAGAACTATATCATATAACTGCCATTGGAATGATCGAAAAATGTACATATCATCATTGGTTTTAAACATATACCCATTAAGATCGAGATAACGTCCTTTTATTGAATATTATTTTTGAAGTATATTCGCGTTGTCAAAAAAACTGCATAGAACCGTACGGTCAGTATGACAGCGAACTCAAGGTGGGCCCGAAATATATATACATAATATATATATATATATATATATATATATATTGGAGGGAAAAACATAAGATCGATCGTTCGTTTCACAGCTATTACGGCTATATATATACATTGAGGGCTATATCGAATCGCCTTATGATGCTCAAGAAGAACATTTAATAATATATAAATATTTAGGGACGCAAAAGTTTTTTGCATTGCATCACATACGTCTAATAAAAAGTACAATACTTTTTGGAGGGGTATGACAAGAAAAGGAACTTGGGAAAGTTAACATTCCTGGAAACACAAATAAGAGCCTAACCTCAATAAATAATTCATTTTTATTTGAATTATTAATTGATCTGTATCCATATTGTGCAATATTACTGTGGCCAACTGTTCCCTGCTTCTCGGACTTGACGAAAACATTTTGTTTGTGGAAATCGACAACAAAATAGACCAAAATGTTTTGGGTATTTATGTTACTTCCTGCTGCTTTTGTATATCTGGGGACGACGACTTCTCATAGACTGCAGGCTGGCAGCGCACTTTGATCTTGTTTATATGAAAATAGGAAGAAACATAATCTGTAAATGTTTCGGTTTTCGAATAGAAATTGTTCATTGTTTAACAAGCTGCTTGGATTTTATACATCTCGTTTGCCTAGTCTTTTCTCATTCAGTTTTATATACAACTATGCTTATCAAGTGGCTGCTAACATGCTGAGGACTATTATTGATTGCAGAGAAAGGAAAAGTTGAATTAAATAGTCGGTCTTCTTGCCTGCTTCTTTTTTTTTATCAATTCTTAAACTATATTTAAAATATTTAACACCATCTAAGGTAGAATTTGCCCAATTCCATTTATTTGCCAAAGCGTGAAACCAAATTAGCACCCAACTAAAGTAAATTAGCTCTCCCACTACCAAAAAACATTTTTGAAAATTATAATCAATGCTAAACAGTTTTTAAACACATTTGCGATGGCATGAATTGAAGGGGCAACTAGCAGGAGAATAAATTCGACATTGCCTCAATCAACAAGAGATCGGTTAAGAAAACAGAAAAGTTTCATCAATCCTGGGGCCACCTAAAATAAATTAAATTCAAAAGACCAAAGCCGAAAATTAGCCACAATTTATGAACAAATTAAGAGTCAGTCTTTAAAAATAAACTTCAAGCTCGCGCGGAATGTGGAAAACGTTTGTGGAGAAGAGTTTGTTTATTTGCTTGAGCAATTGGCCCGTCATTCATGGGCAGCTACAGATAGCTATTCATCTAATTGCCTTCAATAATGAATTGTTCCGCTGGCGAAGAGATTAGGAAGGCAAAGGAGTCACTGATAGATCCATCAAGGGGAAGCGAAGGTGTACGGTGTACATGGAGGGTGGTGTGTGGAGGGAACTTTATCCTGTAATGCCGGGGGTCTTTGATAGATTGGGCGCCACGGGTCCAACTACTGGGACATAGTCGATGGTGCTGGGCTGCCGAGCAGGCTAATGACGAGGAATGACTGCCTGATGGACTGAATGACTGTTTGGGTAAAGGTGAAGCTATGCGGCGTTTCTGGGGGCCAGGCCAAAGGCTAAGTATTTACACAACCACCCACTGTGGTGGCCTTTCCAGGAGGAGGCTACTCTGCGGCTGCCTGCCGAGTCCGACTTGCCGGCCTCTGCAGAATTATCCCGTGATGGATTGATTGCATCGCATCGCACATCATAAAATCATGGGCCAAGCCAGATCTCCTCGGTTCTGGCAACAACTATTTGTTGCTGTTTGCCTGTCCCGCCTGGTGATGAGTAGTTTGTTGTTGCCTTTTTGGTTGCGGATCGATCGATCGACCGATTGATGAAACACACTATTGTCTGATATGGAAATTCTGTTTAAACAATAATGCGGCGCCGTGCGTCTAATTAATTAACAATTTATATGTTAATCCAACTGTTAGATGCACTTTAAAAGCGCCCAAAAGATCTCTGATTAATGATCACCATAAGACGATTTGGTTTGGAACTTTAAAGATGCTTTGAAGTTCCCAACAGCAGGGGAGGGCCGCTTGTAGCAGTAATAACTACAGCTCTCTGAATTCGAGTCAGCGGTAATTTAATGATATTGGTAAATAGGGAGATCAGCTTGAAATCTTAGGAAAAGCCAATTTTAAGCGACAAACAAGTTAATTTTTTAGTAATACCCTTTACTTATACATTTCCACGCAAGCCTATAGTATAAGCCAATTCGAAATCTGCGCTTGATTTGAAAAAAACAGATACTTAGCGTGCCATTTTTATATTTTTTAATGCCACATATCGATATAATGGCAAGATGGCTATAATTTTTAGTTACAATTTTTTTCAACTTTTTCGTAACTAATATTAGTTTCCCAAAAGAAGGTAATTGAGTTGTCGAATCGAATAGACAATGGGACCAAAGCATCGAAATTTAGTTAATCGGTGCCAAATCTCTGACTTCCTGTTCGTAAATACAGTTTAATCAATAATAGCTTTAGTGACTTATTAAGTTTTGAAAAGAAATGTGATTGCTCTTTTATTGATCATTTGTTTTACTTAAAATGAGTCGCGAAGTCACAAGTTCAACTGCTAAGAAACGAAAACTATGTACAATACTTATATTCTTAGAATTGTCTCATTTTTATGACCTGTTTTTGATCAATAAAAAAGCCGTCTCATTGGCTTTCACAAAAGCTATTTATATTACAGACATTGACCAACGTTTAAATACGAAGTTGATAGTCTCATAGTCTATTGCAATAAGTTCTATTAGGATTTTCTCCTAAGTGCTTCAACAACTATGTTTCCATCTTTTTGTATGCCTGTTAAGTTACATTACACTTTTAAAACAAAATTCCTAAATGCAACTTATATATGAAGAAGTAAATTTTTCGAACAAGTAAATAAAACCGTTTTAGCCAAAAATTTGGAAGTTAATGATAGAGAAAAGCAAAAGCTTATATAATCTTGAAGGAAGAAATGTATTCTTATATAAAATAATTAGTTGAATACGTGTTTTAAAATTTAAAAATATCTATATCCCGGGTAACATGAGTTTTTTTGAAAACAATAAATCTATATTGATTTTTCTGTTGATTTTCCGATATTTCTTATGGCAGTCACATAATATAGGAGTTCGAATTTTATAAAATTAAATCTGTATTTTTAAAATTAAAACTCATTTTTTGCATATATATATTTATTATATTATAATGTCTCAAAAGTTTTTTTTCTTCGTTGGAAACTTATGAGTAAAAAAATGTATTGTTATATAAATTTATTTTACGTGTTTAGAAAACTTCTTGTTAAGTAATAATTTTTTTTAAAGCCATAACAATTTTCTTATGCTTAAATAAATCAACTATCAAAGATACTTGAAGGGGTGGTCCAAAGTTTCGGAAACAATATGCATTTTATCTAGTGTCTGAGATTTTTTTGTGCTTTTCCCAAAAGATCATTCGCAGTTTACCCCAAAATAAGACAAGCCGAGAAATATGCAAGAAGTCGTAAATACGGAATATCCCTGCAACCCGTGCAAATAAATCGATTTAAACTTAAACACAGCTGCAAAATTTACGATTCACGGATACTGCAGCGCGCATTGCATTGGCTCTCGAGTGATTTAAGATAGCACGTCGAAATTATCACAACTCATTAAGATATTTACCGGGCTGCGGGATTGAGGCTCCCGGTATTTATAAAAGAATCCCAAAGTCGGCAATTAATGAGCTCGCGCTGTGAGGGGACCACGGTGCCCCCGCACAACACGAAGGTGTTGAAAATCGGTGAAAACTCATTTTAACAAACCCCCGATGGTTGACACAAACCAAATGCCAAAGAGGCCAATTAATGCGTTATTAGCCTCTGCAGATGTATAGAAGGCAATGGCGTTGGAGATACAATTGCATCCACAAGTGCAGGAGCGCATTTCCGTTGCAATGTAAATAGACACGAACGCGTAGTGTTTTCCTTAAGTAAATAAAACGTTTTCCATGAAAACAATTAGGCGCATGCCGGTAAACCCCAAACAAAACAAATTGGGACCGTTTCAAAAAAGGCAATAAAAAATTCATTAGCTTATTTAGCGCTGTCAAAAAACCAAGAATGGTCCACTTTATACCCAGAGAAAATATGTTTTATCGCCAATTATATATAGTCGAATGACATTTGCATTCGACATTTTTACATTATTGGCAACCAAATCAATTCGGCGCCATCTCACGTTTATGGATACCAATACTTATTGACAGCGCTGACGTAATAAGTCAATTTTAATTTTTGTTTTACCTTTGGAAATAATTTTGGAATTGGAACTGACATATATCGATCAAATACCGGATCTCTGTAGCGATTCACGATTTGTCAGCTTTAGAGAGGGCGTGAACAAATTTTTAAAATAATCGACAGATTTTCCTGTTTTCCCACGCCAAACAAGACAAACAGAAATCTTACGATTGTAGAACCGAATTTAAATCATACAGAGGACTGTAAATTGTCCCATTTAATATATATTATTCAGAGACGCTATAAATTCGGGGAAATTAAACAATCAAAGAATTTACTTAGACATATTCCAAAAACATGGTCAATGTTTCAGCCGCCCTTTTTTTAACAATTGGGTTGTTCTAATTTTATGGCGCTCATAATTCAAATACAAATGCCATGGAAAAGTACAAATGATTCAATAGAATTGAATGAAGTTAGATTTTAGAACTGCAATCAACATATCGTAATTCTCCAACCAAAAATTTTAGTTAAAATCCTCTATATGTGTAGCAAGGATTACTTTAAGCGAATATTTGAACCTTAAAAGCCGTAAAATTTCCGCTGCTATAGTAAAGTTAGTAATGCTCATGTAATTATGTACGTGAATACTATATATCAAAATACTTAGATACTATTCGACGTGTACTATACGTACACCTAATTAAAATATATACATATGCACGTATTACTGGCAAAAGAAAGATACTTTTAGAATATATCATCCAGTAAGCTTTAAAAGAGAAAAACTAGTTTGCGTAGAAACGGACGCACGGACAAAAAGGCGGTCAGATAAAAATATATAGATCGAGCAGCCAGTAACATAAGAGTGCTTATTTTCCTCTAAAAATTAAGCTTAAAGTAAGCTTGCATAATTCCATACTCTGTGTAAAACCTGAGAAATAGAAAACTTGTCTAACTATCTTTTTCTCTGTGCGTATATATTCCTAGATATTCAAAAAGCGTTTAATGAAAGGAAATCACTCGGATTCGACCTCAACCTCGTGTGCCCCATGTCGTGCTCGATTACCCCAAATAATTCTCGCTCTCTACAGATAATTGTTTTTGTTTAGATTCCCGCTAGAGGTAAACAAATTGTTCGCCCCTAGCCACAAAATGCTACAATGATTATTTCAAATTAAGTGAAAATTTTATTATAAACAAACCCATTTAAATATTTTCAACCTGAATTTTATTAATCAAAATAATTTACTCAAAACAACGAAACAGTTTGTGAGATCCATATTTTGGCTGGTGAAATAATATTGTTTTGGAACCGGGATAAATGTATTATTTCCTCCGGATACACTCTACAGTGGGGGAGGATGTTGCTCAAAAGCAATGGTGGTATTCTTATAAAAATAAATAATCGAATGGTTGTGTAAAAAACGCAGCCGGAATGGGCAGAATAAACAATTATGTTTCAACAAAATAAGAGTTATCGCATATCGAGGAAGCGAAACATTCAAGGCATCTCTCCATCGACTCTAACACTTTATGTTTCCAAACTCTACCACCAAACAGCCGCACCCACCTATCCATCGCTGGCCACCAACGCGCTCCTCCGCTTCCATCAACATCAGAAGCAGCAGCACCAGCAGCACCAGCAGCACCAGCAGCATCAGCAGCATCAACAGCATCAACAGCATCAGCAGCACCATCCAAAACACCTCCATCAGCAGCACAAGCCCCCGCAGCACAGCTCGTCACTGCTGGCGCCTCTTCACAGCCTCACGACCTTGCAGTTGACGCAGCAGCAGCGATTTCTGGGCAAGACGCAGCCGCAGCTGCTGGACATCACGCCCACGGCGCCGGCGGCAGCCACCTCACAGAATGGCGGTTACCCACAGCAGGGCAGCAGCACTAATCCGAGTAACTCGGGGAGCAGCGGCAACGGGAAGCGCAAACGCTCCTGGTCCAGGGCCGTCTTCACCAATCTGCAGCGCAAGGGGCTGGAGATTCAGTTCCAGCAGCAGAAGTATATCACGAAGCCAGATCGGCGAAAGCTGGCGGCACGGCTGAACCTCACCGACGCTCAGGTGAGTCGGAAATACATTTTATTTAGATTTAGCACTCGTTTTTAATTTTGGACAGAAAGTGTTACAGTCCAGAACCTATTTTTCATAGATTTATACATGTAATTTTAAAGATCAATTGGAATAATTTTTACAAATTCTAAAATTATGATTATTTTTATATAGATTTTCGTTGATTTTTATTTATTTATTTTTTTTTTTGCTTGGCAGTTTTTGTGGCGTTTTATCCGATCGAACAGCACAGATAAAAATGTTCTTCTCTGAATTCGCACGTCCAACCTTTTGTCATATTATATTGTTTGTTCTGTTTAACGGACTCAATCTTAACTTGCCAAAAAGGTATTTGGGTTCAGTGGTCGTCATAACATTTGGCAACAACAAAAAAAGTTGTGTGCTCAATCCAAGTCCCAAGAAGTAGATCGAAAATTATAAAATCTACGATCTGAGATCGATCTGGCTAAAGGCTATGTTGTTAAAGGCTACAAGAAGTTTGTGCTGGATGGCAGAGTCACAATTTCCGAAAGCCTCAATGACACAAATATGTAAGGGCTTAAGCTTCCATTTTGCACCAATCGATACTATCATTATTATTCTAAAAAGCATATCGAAAAAAAATTATTAGCTGTTTAACCTCCATCGAAATTTGTACATTGCTCTCCACAAGTAACAGGAAGTAACGCATATACAAAGACTCGAAAATGTGATACCCATTGATCACGTTTGCCCACTCTGCTCAATAAAAGTCTCTACCATTAATTTTTGAAATTACTCAAGGATGGTAAGAAAAACAACATTTTAAAAAGTATTTACACAGTGAGCAATTATTTACCTATTTCGTCTAATTATAGGTTATATTGTATCTTGAAAAGGATGCGTTTCCAACCCCACAAAGTATATATATTTTTGATCAGGATCAATGCCGAGTAGACATGTCCGTCTGTCTGTCTGTCCGTCCGTATGTGCGTCGAGATCTTTCATGTTACTCTAAATCATGATAGACCTTACTTATTGTGCTGTGTGTGTGTGCTTCGGTTATATCTATGGGTAGAACCAAACATTTTTAGAATCGAGCTATTGTTTGACAAGTTATGGAGTTTTTATTATAAGTCAGACAAGGCTGTTGTGATCGCTGATGTAGATAGACAGAACGAAAGAACTGTCAGCGGGGTTAAGGATGATGCTCGCTTATAGCTTCTAGTGTTGACTTAGTTACAGATTTGTAAGCTTAGTATCGGGCATCTAATAGTCTGGGAACTCGTCTAAAGCGTTATTTCTTGTTTTGGATTTTAAAGTTGTTCTTAAAAGCAAAATTCAAAGAAAAAGTGGTTTTTGCACAGCATTATCGATACAGAAGGAAGTTAAAAACAAGCGGAAAAGATAATGGTTCATAGGTCAAAGTTGAAAACAAATGAAAATATGTTTGACGTACTTATATAAATCATTAAATGGATTAGTTTTGGTGAGCTTTGAATAAGAGCAGTTGTGTTCTCTTAGTTGATAATCTTAGGAGTTTAAAGGTGCGAACTTTTCAAATTTGTTATGATGAATTGATTACAACAAATGAGTTATTTATAGAAATCCGTTCTGAAAATTTTAGCAAGTTTAAATTTAGAATCGCAGCCTCCAAATTGGTCAAGTTTTACAAAATTTCCCTGAACAACTGTTAAAAGTTTAATAAAACAAAAAAAGAATTACCGTATTTTACCGACCCGGTTGTAAAGTTGCTTTCAGTCAAAGGAAGTGTAGACTAATTAATGGAACAATAATCGAAAATCCTTCAATTAGTCCTGTTTAAGTAACTGAAAGTCTAATTGGAAAAAATGTTAGTGATAGCACTCTGCGCCGCAGATTAAAAGAAATTAATAATAATACAAATGTTGTTCGATAACTGATTGATGTTACCGGTGCGAACCAAGCAAAACGGGTTGCATTTGCATAGCATTAAAATTATGATTTACTTGCGTATATGTTTAAAAACATTGAAGCTATAATGATTTGCAGCTCAATTATTAGAAAGTTATTTTATATATTTATATTATTTCTATGGGAGCTATATGACATAGTCGTCCGATTTTGATGAAGCTTAAACCGTAATTCGGAATCTTTAATCATTACTATATGTCGAAGAACTCAAAAAAAAAATAAAAAACCAGCAAAGTTATAATTTTTTTTAATTTATTTTTTCGATTGTTCCTATGGGAGCTTTATGCTATATTCGTCCGATCCGGCTCGTTCCGACTTATATACTTCCTGCAATAAAAAGACTTAAAACTTTTGGGAAAGTTTCATGCAGATAGCTTTAAAACTGAGAGACTAGTTTGCTTAGAAACGGACGGACAGACGGACAGACGGACAGACGGACATGGCTAGATCGACTCTCCTAGTGATGCTGATCAAGAATATATATACTTTATAGGGTCGGAGATGTCTTCTTCACTGCGTTGCAAACTTCTGACTGAAATTATAATACCCTCTGCAAGGGTATAAAAATTATAACTTTGGTGTTCTTTAATTTTTTTTTTAGTTCTTCGAGATATAATAATGGTTAAATATTTCTGAATTACGGTTTAAATTTCATCAATATCGGACGACTATAACTTATGACTCCCATGGGAACAATAAAAATACTAAAACAAAAAATTAAAAAAAAATTGAACCTTTTTATTTTGTAATTTTTTTTAGAAATGCTGATTAATGATTAATGAATAATTTGACAGTTCTCAATTACGCTTTTAATTTTATTAAAATCGGAAAACGATATCATATAGCTGCCATAGGAACTATTAAATAAGCTTCAAATAGCTTCAATGTAAACATACACGCAAGTCAATCATAATTTTAGTGCTTTCAAGAATATTTAATTTCTGCAATAGCGGCAAGGGTATATGAACTTCGGCTTGCCGAAGTTTGCTTCCTTTCTTGTTTCATATATTTTTCAGATTGTCCCCATGGGAGCTGTATGATATACATATGTAGTCTTCTGATTTGACTTGTTTAACTTCTACTAATAGCTTTAAAACTGATAGGCTATTGTGCGTAGGAACGAGTGGACCGACAAACGGATATGGCTAGATCGACTCTCTTATTGATGAAGATATACATACTTACAGGGTCGGAAAAATTTACTTCACGGCGTTACCAACTTCTGAATGAAATTTTAGTTTGAATTTTTGATTTTTTTTAAATTATTGTGGACAAATTATAAATTCTGATAGATCAGACTTACGATTTTAATTTTATTTAAATTGGATTACGATATCATCGGAATACGGTTCATAGGAACGTTCGAATAGTTAAGCTGAAAATCATCATAGCTTAAATGTTCTTAAAGATATACGCATATAAATCGAAATCAAGAATAAATAATTTTTGCGAAAGCTGCAAGGTATATAAATTTCGGCTTGCCGAAATTTGCTTGTTCCCTTTTTTCTGTGTTATTCTTCAATATACAGTTTATTTATTTATTGTTTATTATTTCAAAACAACGGTTTAAATTTGATCAAAATCGGTCGACTATATTATATAGCTCACATAAATGAAAACAAATTTTTAACTTTTCAATTTTTTTTTTAAGTTTTTGGACATAATAATGGTTACATAATTCAAAATTACGCTTTTAATTTTGTTCAAATCGGAAAACAATATCACATAGCGGTCATAGGTACGGTCGAATAATTGAACTGAAAATCATCATAGCTTCATATAATTCGATAGTGGCAATGAACTTAAATATACTTCGATACTTAGTAATGGTTTATTATTTCAGAATTACTGATTTATTTTTATAAACGATATCATATAGCTGCCATAGAAACGATCGAGTAATTCGTCGGAGAATCATGATAGCTTCACTGCTTTAGGGAATTAAAAATCGAAAAATAGTTGTTTTATAGAATTAGTTCATTAATTAAATTAATTTTTGCAATAGCTGCAAGGGTATATAAAATTCGGATTGCCGAAGTTTTCTTCTTTCTTGTTAAATGATTAACTAAGTAATTAATTAAATATAATATTTGTTTTATTTGTGCACTACCTAGGTCAAGGTTTGGTTCCAAAACCGACGCATGAAGTGGAGGCATACGCGGGAAAACCTGAAGAGCGGCCAGGAGAAGCAGCCCACTGAGGTACCAGGAGGTGGACGTGGGATTAAGGCTTCTACGATATCGGGAGGAAGTACTCCCCATGAGACCCTTGACTATAGTTCCGATAGCTGTTCGAGCGTGGATTTAAGCGAGCAGGCCGAAGATGATGATAACATTGAAATTAATGTGGTCGAGTAGAACTACATATGTTTTACACAAATTGACATCTACTCGCCTGTCGAAATCGTGTTACACATGTTAAATGCCATGTAGATGTATTTATTTCAATCGCTACGAGCAGTAATGTAGATAAATACTAAAAAAAGTAAATTTAAATTATACAATATAATTATTTATTTTAAAATATATTGCCTTACCAACTGGAAGACTTTTATTTAATTAGTTGCCTTTATAATTAAGTTTAGTTGGTTTTCCATTTCACACTGCAACAAAACCATTCTCACTATTTCGGGCAATAACAATAAGTGATATTAATACGCAATGCCTCTTTCATGCGCAACGCGCCAACAACAAAATTTAATTAAGGGAATACCGCTGCGATCAGCAGAATATGAAACTCGGCGACAACGGGGAGACCTTCTCTAATCAAGACAATGATAAAAGTCGATACGGCTAGAATGGGGAAAACAAACGACTTGAGCCAGTTGGTCAGCGCGGGTGCAAGGCAATCCATACGTAAGATCAGAGGGTTGGAGCTTTAGAAACGGAAACACAGCAGATACAGAGCACTAATTAGACAAACAGTGAGAGTAAGTTATTGGTGCACGACATTGAAATATAATATTACTCACTCTGCATTTTTGTTATTGTCGAGATATTCAGTGTTCTTGCAAAAAAAGTTGGTCAGTCGCTTGAAAAGTTTTTGCAAGTTCTTTTAAATTTCAAAAATTTACAAGTGTCAAAACTCGGACATTTGCAAAGGGTCAAAATACTTTAATACCACACGTAATATTATATAATGACAAAATAAAAAAAAACAAAAAACGTTCTACCCAATTTAATAGTGGCATAATAATGCATAATAAAATAATAGAGAGTATCTTAAACCTGTCAATTAATCAGGTATCTTAGGTTTTGATTTTATCTTTTTTTCGTTAACAAGAAATTTTTCTACAGGGCATTCAGTCGTCGGTCTTCGATTTGTGCGCAGCTAAAGTTCTTTTGAGATACATTTGCTCAAGTTCAGTTGCTTTCCCAAAAGCGCAGCGCGCGGTTGAGTTTTAGTTTCCAGTTGGTCGTTTGGTTATGGTATTGAGACAGAATTTCCATTATTACGGATCTGTGCGTAGAACTGAAGAGGATTGCTGGCATTTGGCATTATGGGGAACATGCAAGCCCGACCGTCTGAGAGCCGCAATGTGCCGAACCGGAGAAGCAGTGAGTGATAGATTCATTGTCACTTGAATCATTAAGGCCTGTTTCGTAACCGTTTTGAAGGCATTTTGAGGAACTTTCGGTACTCGAGCGCTGTGCACCGTCGCGAAGATTTGTCCGTGATGGTTCACAACTCCAGGATGAGCATTGTTGAATGGCTGGATCTCCTAGAGCTGCAGCAGTACGAAGGTTTGGCTAGTGAGCATATTCCAACTGAGAACTAATATCGTCCTCGCCAGGAAACCTTCAGGAGTTCAGCTTCGTGGACGACGTGGTGGACATAACAGATAAGGAGCTGAGGCAACGTGGAGTACGCGGTGGCCACCGCCAGACGATGCTCAATAGTCTGCTGGGAGTCCGAGCGAAGCGACGCCAGTCTATGAATTTGGAAGGCAAGTCAAGCGCAGAGATATCTGTAATCTAAATTCCCCAAAGAGGTATATCTGTTTTAGCTGTAAGCAGTGCTCCGCAAGTAGTTTGGCGGCGGAAGAACTCCTGTCCGCTAGTTAATCTACGTGGGAGTTCCCCAATTATGGCGGGAAGTCGCGATAACGGACCCGGCGTGATTATCACCAAAAGCGGAAAGATTCTTAAGCAACTCACCATCGATGAAACTTCCACAGTGTAAGTGCGAATTTAAATTTTACACAATGCTATTCAATTCGTGCGAAAATTCGGGTGGCCGAAATTGTCATCCGTTCTAGAGTTTGATGATCAAGTATACGCGGTTAAGAGTTTTGTGTAAAAAACCTGCTTGCTACACTTTTTGAATTTTGCATACTTTGCACAGGGTATTATAGTTTTGGTCAGAAGTTTGTAACGCAGTGAGCCTTGCGACCCTATAGGGAATATATCTACACACATTCTTGGTCGATCTTACCCTCAAATTGATACCTATGGTAGCATTACAACGGAATTTTGCAAATTATCAATATGAAGTTTTGTGTGACAATATGACTCTCTCCATTTGCCAAGTTTACCTTTGCAAAGGGTTTCATGCAGATAGCTTTAAAACTAAGAGACTAGTTTGCGTAGAAACGGACGGACAGACGGACATGGCTAGATCGAATCGCCTAGTGATGCTGATCAAGAATATATATACTTTATAGGGTCGGAAATATCTCCTTCACTGCGTTGCAAACTTCTGACTGAAATTATAATACCCTCTGCAAGGGTAGAAAAATTAAGGAATAATAGCCCAGATTAAGTTTTCGTGTTCACATTTTAGAGATTTTTTGGAAAACGCCAAAACAGATAGAGTATAGAGATTACGCAACTTTTGATATATAACACACTTTTCGCTAAAAATTTGCTTATGATAGCTATTTAGCGCTATAAAATTCAACATATTTCAGATCTTTATAATTAACACGTTTGTTTATTTCTTTATTTATGCTTATTTGCATGCCCAAAAGTCTATGCCAAGCCAAATTAAAATTCTTAATACAGCTTTTATAAGAAAATTGAAAAAATATGCAAGGTTATAGACAAAAATAATTTTTTTATGATCAGGGTTCGGAACTGTATTCTTAGGTTTTTTCAATGTAGTAGTAGTAGTAGTAGTAGTAGTAGAAGTGTTCTTTATTTATAAAAAATTACATTAAGGAAACGTCATTGCAAATTTACAATTAAAGTTATTTACATAAATTTTTACAAACAAGAAAACGAGTATTTATATATATTGACTTGGTTATTTTAACCGTCCGTCGATCGCCGCTTTCCCTGAGTCAAAACTGTTCGTTTATACACCTGACTTCCCGGGTCTTCTCCAGATATCAGATCGTTCCACCATACAGTCCAAACCTAGATTAACGGCATTACAAGAAATATTTAAAATTCTTCCATCAGAATTTGGCTACTATACTTGAGTGCCAGGCTGATGTAGTTGAATAGAGCCGACCAACAGTGCTAATTCAGTTTGCATCTGCGCCTTCCCAAAATGCAGCAGGCGTATCTCCCGTAAAATGGGGCAGAGTCATATAAAGTCGACGTGTTTTCCCGTCTCTGTCACGTTTGGTATAAAGCTTAATGTATTAGGTTAAGGTTTTTTCAATGTCCAAGTAACTTGAGGACGCTTTCTGGTCAAAGTGTTGGTGTACTTTAATAAAAAATTTGATTTCATGCCGGCTATAAAAATTAGTAACAAAATCTAACAAACAAGTTACAAATAAATTATAGTATATTTTTATTTTATCTAATAAATATATTAATTTTAACCGACAGCTTTATAATAATTAAAAGAGAGAGTGGAAAATTTCAAAGATAGTCAAAAAATTCAAAATGTAAAAAACTAATTGAAAAACATTAGAATCTAATACTTAAAACTACAATTTTAAAAAATTTATTTAAACAACCCTTTTTTCTTTACCATACAATTTGTATTAATCATTCACATTTCTTTTAAATATTTCTGCGTACTCAGAAATGAATAATATCTAACTATTGTCAACAGTAAACTGATCAATACTTTTGTACAACTGCCAACAATTTTATTATTGACACATTGCTGTACAATTTCCAAGCATTGTCAGAACTGTGTGCTATGTTATTTTCAATAGACAAGTGACAAGGAACGACTCATGGTCTTACTACTCTTTTATTGTTACCAGGTTTTGCAGATTTGCAGTAATAAGACTGTAGTTCCAAACAAAACCTTCTGATATCAAACACCTCTTGACGAGGTAAAATTGAAGTGACGATCGCCCCTTTAAATCCAAAAACTTCTGATATACTATTTTGTGCCGATTATTTTTTAATTTACCAAAAAAAAATGTCTTTTTTTCCAATTAGTTTCGTAGTCGGCAGAAAGCTGCACAATAAAATAAGCCTTGATTGTCCTAAGAGTAGGCTACAAAAAATGTTCTCTTAAAACCAAAACTTAAATTGACTTTGCTATTAATTTTATTAAAATCAAAAAACCTTATCATATAGCTGACATAGGAGCGATCAAATAATTGAGCTGGAAATCATTATAGCTTCAATGTTTTTAAACAAATAATCAAAGTTTAAATGTTTTCAAGAGCATTTCATTTTTGCAATAGCTGCGTATATGAACTACCTTTGCTTCGTTTCTTGTTTGTTTAATTTTAAGACGATTTTTACCACGACTAATATAAATATTTGTGTTGTTGCATTCTGGATCCAATTTGATGTTACCGAAAATTTCTGGGATGGCGACTCCAAAAACCCCCTTAATTTGTGTTGATTTCGATATCAGACATCGTCCACCACACATTAAAGATTTCCTTCTCGTCGACAACATATGTTTCAATAACATGCAGTCTGCGCAAACTCCAAGAATTTCCCTTAAATTGACTTGGAGCGCTGTAGAACTTTCAAAAAACAAAACCCAAAACAAACTGCGCGGAGTAGCGTAGCGAACAGAGAACAGTGAACAACCCCTAAAAGGACACCGCACTCGAGGCCATTGCCGTGGACTTTTCAGAACGGATTTGAGCGGCAAAGGGTTCAGACTACTGCAGCACTATAGGGCTGGATATCTTCTATAACTCTTATTAAAAGATAGATTCGTGACAAAGAATTTTAGATACTTTTAAATGGATCCACTTGTATACAAATTATTTGCCTAGCCCCGTACTAGAGATACTAAGAAAAGGGGTTAGGGTGTGTCCTCTCCCAAGTTTTTCTTAACAAAATGGGCGTAGCAGGTGAGTAATAAGAAAGGCGGACAGGTTTTCCTAAACACCAGATGCACTTTTTATGAGTTGTATAATTTCATATATTGCTTTTTCGGTAGCTTGCGCATAGTTTATTTTCTTACAACATTATTGGCAAGACTCGATTTGTATTTTTTGCACTTGAACTTCACACATATACTTGTCCATATACCGAGGACCAAATCCTTTGGGAGCGAATTTCCCTCAAGCCGCTTGTGGGAGGAATGGCCTCTGTTAACACCAAATTACCCAAAATAAGGGAATTTATCTCTTCTCACAGATACGAGGAACTGAGACCGCGGTCCAAGTGCAACAGTGCCAGTTGGACCATCGAGGGCGGCAACATGGAGGGCTATGGCAGCAGCACCGCCTCCACGCCCCTATCCACCGCCCAGCCGCAGACCAACGCCAGTCCCAATCCCAATCCCAATCCCAATCCCGGCGAGCACCAGGAGGCCATCGCCTTGAAGAAGGCGCTCGAGTGGGAGCTGAGTCTGGACGCCCGCGAGCTCCGTTCCCACGCCTGGTACCACGGAGCCCTGCCCCGCCAACGAGCCGAGGACATTGTGCAGCGCGAGGGCGACTTCCTAGTCCGCGACTGCGCCTCCCAGCCGGACAACTACGTGCTCAGCTGCCGGAGTAAGGCGGCCGTTCTGCACTTTGTGCTCAACAAGGTGGGTGCGAAGTAGCCGCATATTGGCTTGCGGACTGTATTAAATTATATGTCTTGAATCTAAATAGTTTGGTACGCTTTCATTTATCCGATAAATGCATTCCTCATTAGTTCGTTAGTTTCCAAAGATCCGACTTTTGTTGAGACAGTCAGCCAGAATTTTTGCAAACTTAAGGCCAAATACAGCTTCCTTTTCTTAAAGATTTATGCTCAGACTATACTCTCTATACTCTACTGCACTGGAGGGATTGTCTATAATTACTATTTTCTTTAATTACTATTTTGCGTTCCCTGTGAGCTGTGTAACGTAAGGAAGCGCAGCTTTTATTGGCCAACATTGTTGTTACCTTGATAAACCATTGTTTTAAAATTACGGTGCTTGAAAATGGGGTGACGGGCTTGACTTTGAGAAGAAATAAATTAATTTCTTATTTCAGTTGGTGCTGCAACCGGAGACAGTTTACGAACGCGTACAGTTCCAGTTCGAAGAGGATGCCTTTGACACCGTGCCCGACCTAATTACTTTCTACGTGGGATCCGGCAAGCCCATCTCGTCGGCGTCGGGGGCACTCATCCAGTTTCCCTGCAATCGCACCTATCCGCTCTCCTTCTACGGCCACAAGATCGTGGGCAACCAGCTGCACACCCAGATGCTGGCCGGGCTGAGGGGTCTAAGTCCTCTCAACTCGCCGATGGCCAGCAATGGGGGAACCTTTCGCTTCGATCCTCAGCAGCAACAGGCATCGGCATCCCCCATGGCCGGCTCTCCGGCCAGTCCGCACTGCTCGCCTCCACGGGCTCGACGAGAGGTTCCTCCGCCGCCGCGACTGCCTTGCAAGAAGCAGCAGCGCTCCCAGAGCCTCACGCCTGCCCAGGCCATGCTGGTGAGCAACATCAACAAGCTCCAGGAGCAGCACCTGCAGATGCAGGAGCCTGAGAACGGGAATGGCCACGGGATGGTCCGCTTCCAGACGATCGCCCGGTGCAACCCCACGAGCGAGCACCACCTCGAGAGCAAGTTCACCACCCACTCACTGCCCAGGGCCAACACCTCGGCGGCGCAGGCCCTGCGCCAGCAGGCGGTGGCCCGGATCTCGAGCCTGGCGAGGAACTGCAGCCTGGACTCGCCGGCCGACTCTCGACCGCCCAGTCCGCCGCCCAAGCCGCGCAAGGAACCCATGGCTGCGGTCCTGGCCTACCAGGCCAGTGGATCCGACTCGGGCAACGGCTCCGGCGACTCTGTTCTCGGGGATGCCTGCGAGGCTAGCATACAGCGGGGAGTGATAATCAAGAATCCCCGATTCATGACCTCCTCAGTCTCCAACGGAACGCTGAAGAGCTTCACCGAATTTGACGCCCTTGCCGCCGAGGAGGAGCTTTTCACCATGGCCATAGAGGAAGTTAGAACGGTAAGTAATTGCGCTTTGATATTTGGGCCATTCAATTCCTTTTTTTCATGCCTGTTTACCAATCATTTAAGTTAGACTAGCTTTGGCTAGGCCTGGCGGGTAGCTCATCCCTAAAAGACGGGAACACTCGGCCTTTTGGGCCAGTGTGATACCCGCAGAGGTCCCGGTCTATCTCCTTGCTGGGGTGATTCTCTGCGAACCCAGACCGCAGAGTCCACAAAGTTAGCCAGATTTAGTAGAGACACCCATGATACATAGACCAAGTCCTCAAAGTAGGAGGCTCCGAAAAACGGAGTCCGTTCCTTGGAAGTGATGGACATGTGCATGAGAGGTGCTCCACAGTCGCTGCGGAAGTCGTGGTGTGGAGCGTTGCACCTGGCGGCCATGTGGCCTACAGCGTTATTACTCCTATAATGGTTGGAGTCCAGTTCTCGAAATATACTGAAGTCAGGCCTCCCCATCATTTTGCCCTCCAGGACGGCGAGTGCCTGACAGACGTTGCGAGCGGTAAGGCTGGCACACTTGAGCGTTAGTTGAATGTGCTGAAGATGTTCCAGTTTCATGATAGTTTTTCGATAGTAGTTCGAGATAAGCATCGCAGGTTGATTGCATAGATCTCCGCTTGAAAGACGCTACACCATACTTAAATTTGTATTTAAATGAACTGAATCCGTTTCATACTTTTATTTCTAACAATAAAATATGAAATTAAAATAATTTCCGACTTTGGTTTAGATAAGCTGTTTAAAATTTTTAGTTGGTAGTTGAAAAGATCAATCTTTTAAGAAGACAATATGAGAGAAATACCAGATTTTTGGCCAAAAAAATTGGCTTTCTGGCCAAGTGTGCATTGTTGAAAGCTCATTCAATGCCGATATAGATAAAGCAAGTTTTAAGAACATCTAAAAATACTGAATCCTTTTGGTAACAATAAATTAGGTCAAAATTGAGTAAAAGCTTAAAAAAATATAAATATACATTTAAATTTGTGATACATTTTCTAGAGTTGGCCTGCGATAAGTAGTTTTATTAGAAATGTTTTAATTCCTTTAATAACAAATGTTCAAAATATAAGTAAGAAAAATATTTAATAATAATATTTAATAAATTATAAGTAAGAAGTTTAGCTAGCTTGATGTCAAGCATCGGCTAAGATTAAGCCCCTGCCCTACAATCAACACAAATTAATAAACTTTAACACAGATTTCAGATCAAAGAATAATAATGGCTAATGAATTCGATATTTTTTAAAAATATTATTAGAATTAGGTTTTTTTTTTACTTATTTCACAAATAATTAGAGCATAAGCTTAACATAGCCCCAGAAAAGCAAACGCTTCGCCCGCAGGTTAAGTTTTAGAAAAAATCTGTAAAAATGTAATTAGTTTTTATTCTTTAACTTCGAAGAGTCAGTAGAGTTTTAAATTTTATGCCGTCCCGCCACTGACTTACCTCTGCAATGAGTATATGTGTTAACAAAAGAATATCATTCTTTTTCAATTTAGGCAAGCAAATTCGACTTTGAAAACTTTGTCACTCTGCTACTGCCATCTGTGGACAATAAGCCACTGGACGGCGATGCCCTCAACACCTTCAAGATGATGCTTCTAGAGACGGGCCCGAAGCTGCTGGCGGAGCATATAACCCGCATCGACATTGGCCTGTTTCTGGAGGAGCCATCCAACGAGGAGGACTACTATCTGAGCTGCTCGGGTCTTGAGCTGCTGACACTACCCCACGGAAAACTCTTCCGCGAGGATATTATCGAGCGGACGCAGTGCATCAAGCTGATGGTGGCCGTGACTATACTCACCTGTCAAACGGATCTGGACCGGGCCCAGCTACTTAGTAAATGGATTCAGATAGCCGTGGAGACTAAGACTGCACTGGGAAATCTTTTTGGGTTCTGTGCCATCATGTTGGGGCTATGCATGCAACAGGTGAGATCTTTTTGGGTGCAGTGCACACAAAAAAATGTATTGTATTGTATTCATTAAAAATTATAAGGAAGGAATATAAAGTATGTATATGCTTGATCCGGATCAATAGCCGACTCGATCGAGTCATGTCCGTCTGGCGTATAAACGTCAAGATCTCGGAAACTGTGCAAGATAGATATTTGCAATTTGACATCGTAAGTTTATTTCAAAACGTGGCCACGCCCACTCCAACGCCCACGAATCGCAAAAGTCTGTCATTTCACTCTGAGACTTTTTAGACCTTAATTATTGGGCTGTGTCTACCGGTAAACACAAACATTTTTAAGATCGAAATATTATTCTAGAAGTTATTTAGTCCTATACCGCTGCTCTACCGGCAAAACACTATGCTATGCTCATTAAATAGGGCTGTGGTGATCTGATTTAAAGAGACAGACATAACTTCTAGGATTGGCAATCCAGTTCCACAGATGGCGCCAGCTAGACCCCGAGTGTCTTGTGGGGGAATATTTACATTGAAGTTTCTTACCTGAGTAAGGGGTATCTAATAGTCTGGGAATAGACTTTAGAGTTTTCCTTTCTTTTATTTTAAGCTCGACAACTTAATAATTCAAAAAGGAACGGTATAGTCGAATGCCCCGACTAATAAACCCCTTTACTCAGCTAACCAATGTCAAAATAAATATGCCGCTAGGAAATAATCGGGCTTTAGGTGGCGCCATCTGCCGAAAATTTACATTTCTGGTAATATCTTCTAAAACAATGGTTAGGTTTGCAAAATTTTTGTATGAGTTGATGGATATTGACCGAATAAATTTTTATCAGCCAACTTTCAGTTAAAATTTTTTAACACGCCGAATAATTTTCTAAAACAATATCTCCTAATGAAGGGAGGCTTCGATGGATCCATTATAACAGATTTTGCAAAACAAAATGTCTTTTCTTGCCCTCACTTCCAGATTCAGAAGCTCGACCAGGCCTGGCACATCCTGAGGCAGCAGTATACGGACAGTGCCTTCACCTTCGAGGCCAAGCTGCGTCCCACGTTGAGCACCATGAACGAGGCCTCTAATCCTCAGGCCCCCAACACAACCGTTCCTCACGTTCTTCTATACGCGCTATTGATCGATCGGCCCGTGATGGACATCATAAACCACTCGAACATTGACGATCGTCCAGCACTGTACCACACATGTATTACTCCTTGGGAGTCAAAGGCGGACGACTTCGGCATGTCCATTAATTTCCAGCATCTGGACGCTTCGCGCGGCTTTCTAAAGAACTTGGACTTATATCGAAAGAATGCCAAGATCATTCTTGAGGACGCCAGCCCCAGGCTGGATGAGCTTCTGGCAGATGCGTTTCGGTGATATTGCAGAATCCACTCCTTGGCTGCCGCTCTAACTCCTTTTTCACTTTTAGAACCGAGTTCCATGTGAAGTTCCTATGGGGCAGTTCCGGGGCCACTGCAAAGTCCGAGGACCGTCATAGCAAGCTGGAAAAGGTGCTAACCCTTATGGCCGACAAGTTCTGCATGATGGCCGAATAGTATTATGAGAATTGACTCTAGTCTTTGCTAATAACAAAAAAGAACTTACTGTATTTAAAGGAACACTACAACATTTTTTCGACTATTCGAAATTCGTCTTTACCGAACTATCTCCAATGTTTCCAGACCCTCCGCAAATTTGAATTTCGTGTTGTCTCTACCTCAGCCTGATTATGTTTTATTTCAGCAGAAACACAAAAGCACTTTATGTTACAGTTCAAATATTGATTAGCCTAAGTTAAGCCAACTTTAGAAATGAACGAGTATGCGGTGAGAAAATGGGAATAAAAAAATAGAACCCAACTAGTTATCATTTATTCAACAGAAACTTTTTAAGAGCAGTCTTACTCTGACATACTATTAAAGTTTTGTACTAACGTAATATATTATTCTATTTAAAAACGTACACTACTATAGATCAGACAATATACATTAATCAAAACTTCATACTTAAACATATTCTCACACATAATAATATAGGCATAACACTGAGAATGCATAATGCTTTGCAATTTTATACATGTAAAGATAATGCAAATAAAGAGAATACTTAAGCCATGGTGGGGGACTTTATTAATCTTCTTCGGGTTCCTCGACCTTTTGTTTACATTACACTAAGGCTCTCTACCGCACAAATATCATACACATTTGATCAGTATTGCTAATCAAGCCGATCTAGCCGTGTCCGTCTGTCGGTCCGTATAAACGTCAAGCTCTTGAAAACTGCATGAGCTAGTAATTGGGCAGTATATGTTTCTGCGACCTAAATCTATCGCCACGCTGAAAATTTTCCAAGCCGAACAACATTTTCAGAGGTCATTGGACAAATCCAAAATCAAATACAATCTATGACTTCACTGCAAGCATTTAGATATGCCTTAACGTGTGTTTCCCACAAAAGATTACGCTTTCGACTTTATGGCTTGCCTTGCGAATAGAATTTCTGGCGCCATGTGCCGTAGTTATAAAAAATATATTTACCGAAGGAATGTTGAGGTTATTAATTTGTTAGATTCGTAAATGTTGCATCTTCAATATAAAATGACAAAATTATTTTCGGTTTTCAGGCTTGTATTTTTTAAGAATTAATTTATTTTGTCGGAACTTTAGTTTTAGCAATTTTGTAAACTTTATCGAGCATCTATATTAGAAAACCTATCCTTATTACATGTATGGATGAGTTAAAGAATCATCTATTTATAGTGAAATAAGCTATCGATGTCCGGAATCGGTTAAGAAGAACTGGAGACAAAAAATAAAATTGGTTTGAAATCGGATGAAAAACGTTATTTACACTTTAAGAAAAAATGGTACCATACAAAAAATGTTGAGTGTCATTTTTCGAATCAGGGAGTCCATCTGCGCCGGAAAATCAAGGTTTGATCTCTGGAGGATTTCATGGATTTGAATTCATTAAATCTGCATTACTAGTAATGGGAATCGGATTCGGGTCCGATTACAATTCAATATTCAATTCAAAAAACGTTTACTGAGTTGCAATGCAGTAAGACTTACAAAAAAATTAAATATTCTTTCCCCAAGTAAGAATCGAACCTGGCTGTATTTAATACTTTGTAATAAACTGTTCAGATCATATAACGAAGTCAAGTAAATTAATCAGGATAGATAAAAAGCTGATTTTGTTTAATTTTGTCTTCTGTTGTTTTTTGTAATTATAAGAGAAGCACAAATGTTATTTCTCTGACTTAAAATAGCAAATGTAATCCATTACTTTTGAGCTGAAAGTAATGCATTTTTTCTCCAGAACCCACTATTTCGCCGCTTAGTCTGTAAGTTGATCCTTAATCCTAATGCTGTAAGCCCCCGGTTGGGTGTATTTTAAGAACACAACTTTATCTCGCGAAGTTTCAGTTAAATTTCTGCATATGTATTTAAGGTAATTATTTAGTTAACCGGTTTCTTTTATAATTACAAAAAACAACAGAAGACAAAATTAAGCAAAGCTTTTTATCTATCCTAATTGATTTACTTGACTTAGTTATATCTGATGTGAACCGTTTATTACAAATTAAGTATGTCTTGGCTTGTGCATAAGCTTTGGTTGATAAGACTCATTGAGATACTGAGTAATGACTTGAAAATTATAGATAAGTCGAAGAGCTCATGAAAACAAATAAAACTATGACTCCTCAAGCACTCAAGGACAAGGACTGTATTCAATTGTGAGCTACTTAAGCTGATTTAAAGCATGTTTTGAAAACAAGCAAAACAAAATGGGCTACGAAAAAAAACCTTTATATGTTATTCTTAAAAAACTTGACAATTATAATTGTGTCACATCATATTTGCGACTTGAGGGAATGAGTCTAATCTTGTCTAATCTTGAATCAAATTTGGGTTCTTATGTAACCGAGATCTCGCCGCTTATTATTTCGATGTGGCTGTTAACCCTGATTGAGTTTAATGAGTTGATTAATTAAGTAACACTTCAAATGGCAAATAAATAACTGAAAGAAAAACAGTTTTGGCCCAACTAATATAATCAGTACACAAGTCGATTAGCTCTGAAGTACTTATGATCTGAGAAAACACTTGCAAATATAACAACTTTGAATTCAAAAGGAATTGCGATTAACTGGCTAAATGTGCAGCTTTATCAGCCACTCAAGAGGCGTCCAACGGGCCTTATCATGCCTCCAGGAAAGACTCGTTCAAAGTTCCCGACAGCCATACAAGCCCATTGCCCATTAACATGGCATTGTGCTCCGGACAGCACTAGCGAGCGGATGCCTTCCACGCCAGTCGTTTGAGCTTTAAGCTTCTCCGGACAAAACATTTTGTAGACTTTTAATTCACGCTTCTAGAGCTCAGAGCTCAGAGCTCAGAGCTCAGAGCTCGATATGAGCAGCGGCTGTCGCTGCACTCGAAAGCTGACAATGGCCGTGAGTGGATGTCTGATTGTCGCGGTTATGGCCCTCACCGTCGGGCTTTGTGTGGGACTGGGCGGCGACAGCGAGGCCCTCGAGGTGAGTCTACCTTGGCTTGGTGGTTTCACTGGCGGGCTACTTAGTAACCATTGCCCAACAACCGGTATCTGAATTTGACCGCAAATTCAAATAGGACCAGCCAAGATTTACGATCGACCACCAGGCCAACACCTTCATGCTGGATGGCAAGCCCTTCCGGTACGTCTCTGGATCGTTTCACTACTTCCGGGCTGTGCCCGAGTCCTGGCGGAGTCGGCTGCGGACAATGCGAGCATCTGGTCTGAATGCACTTGACACGTAAGTTATTCTATTGAGTCTTGCATGAATCTAAACACTGAGACAATTTGTCGTTCAACCGTCCTCGGTTTGTAGTGCAAACGAAATTTTACTACATATACAAATTAATTACGATATGACCCAATGATCCTCTCATGAATGATAACTTTAATTTCTGTGAGTCTATTATATTTTTCGCCTTGTTGCAAGTGTAAGAAAACTATAGGATGGTCAAACTGGTGGTGTCCGTACTTCGGCTTATATAAAATTAATAGAATACTTTACTTAGACCAATAGCATTTTTTGAAAGTTAACTAGATAAAGTTATTTATCTTGTTCTTTATTCTTCTTCGTGAAATTGACCAAATTGAAAGTATCAAAAGAAAAATTATCAAAAATATAAGTACATTTTTGTTTTTTTTATAATTTTTTATTTTTTCCAAATAAGTGACTATAGTTTCTAAAAGTTAAGGCCCTACTTTATTTTCTTAAAATCGGGAAATGATATTATATAGCTGCCATAGAAACGATCGAAATAATGCTTTAAATTTTTTCAACATATACGCAAATAATTCGAAGTTTAGATGTTTTAAAGAATATTTAATTTGTGCAATAGCTGCAGGAGTATATAAGCCCTTGCCTTGACGAAGTTATCTTCCTTTCATGTTTAGGGAGAATTTTGTTTTATTTCAAACAAAAAATTTTTTTCAACGAGAAGTGTCGAGATAAAAATATTACACATAAGAAAAATTATTTGTGAAACGATTTTTCACGAAAAACCTTGCAAAAACAAATACTTCTACTCAGATTATAGCCATAGATTGCACATTTTAAGAAAAACTTTAATGTACACGGGCCGAAACCTTGTGATTTTTCGGGGAACCTTTAACTTTAAATTTGCCTTAGCTTGCTACAAATCTGAAATTCTTAATTCTTATTTCCAGCTATGTAGAATGGTCGCTCCATAATCCTCATGATGGCGAATACAACTGGGAGGGCATTGCGAATGTGGTCAGATTCTTGGAGATTGCCCAGGAGGAAGACTTCTACATCATCCTCCGTCCGGGTCCCTACATTTGTGCCGAGCGAGACAATGTAAGTAAGTCCTTGCAAAGCATCAGGCATCTGAATGTCCATTTTCCCATTGTCAGTTGACAGGGTTAACCAAAAAAATACAAATAATCCGATATCCTGTGGTTACCCTATGTAAGAAATAAGAAAACATTCACATTGGCAAACTATTGGTTTTATAGCTTTGATTTATGGCAAAAGTTTATCAAAGAATTCTCTGTTGCGTAGGGAAATTTTGTTTTTACGTTACTAGAATCTGTTACTCTGCACAGAACTGCTAACATCATTTTTATACCCTTGCCGAGGGTATTATAATTTAGTTCATCGATATTTTGGTTAAATATTTTAGAATTACGGTTTAAATTTCATCAAAATAGGACGACTACATCATATAGCTCCCATAGATATGATTAAAATATATAAAATAACTATCTAATAATTGAGCTGCACATCATCATAGCTTCAATGTTTTAAAACATATACGCAAGTTAATCATAATCTTAATGTTTTCAAAAATATTTAATTCTTGCAATAGCTGCAAGAATATATGAACTTCGGCTTGCCGAAGTATGAACATACATATTAATTTGTCATAAGCAGCGAATATAAAATAAAGTCCGTAAAGGTACTACATATGCATGTTTTTACAAACATATTATAAAGTATTAATGTTTGAAACCAAAAATGTTGTATTTAAACCGGTACAATACCGGTAACCAAAATTTGTTTTGGTTACGGTACCGTAACTGCTACCAAAACAAAAAAATATTTACCAAAACCGAAAACGAAGTCGAAATAGTTATATTGGTTGTAACTGTAACTGTAACCGAATCCGATTTTTGGTTTGGTT
This sequence comes from Drosophila gunungcola, assembly GCF_025200985.1. Taxonomy (NCBI): domain Eukaryota; kingdom Metazoa; phylum Arthropoda; class Insecta; order Diptera; family Drosophilidae; genus Drosophila; species Drosophila gunungcola. The sequence goes on from NW_026453162.1 coordinate 3,363,090, forward strand.
TTAGTCATTAGTAAATATATAATCTTCCTCGACGTACTAAAATAGTTTGTATTGAAAATCTGCGAGTAATGCAATTACGGGGAAAACACCCTGCACCATTACCTTTTCAGGGTGGTCTTCCCCACTGGCTCTTTGCCAAATACCCGACCATAAGGATGCGGACCAACGACCCCAACTACATCTCGGAGGTGGGCAAGTGGTATGCGGAGTTGCTGCCACGCCTCCAGCACCTGTTCGTGGGCAACGGCGGCAAGATCATCATGGTGCAGGTGGAGAACGAGTACGGGGACTACGCCTGCGACCACGACTACCTCAACTGGCTGCGGGACGAGACGGAGAAGTACGTGGCCGGGAAGGCCCTGCTCTTCACGGTGGACATTCCCAACGAGAAGATGAGCTGCGGAAAAATCGAGAACGTGTTTGCCACCACTGACTTTGGCATTGACCGCAGTGAGTTGAGCCAAGTAGAGGCTGACCCATAGCATAGTTTTGCATTTCCCGCATTTGCAGTCCATGAGATTGACAAGATCTGGGAAATGCTGCGCGCCCTACAACCCACTGGCCCACTGGTCAACTCGGAGTTCTATCCTGGCTGGCTGACCCATTGGCAGGAGCAAAACCAAAGGCGTGATGGCCAAGAGGTAGCCGATGCTTTAAAGTGAGTTAAATCAAGCCATGTCCGTATGTCCTTCCGTTTAAGCGCAAAGTTGTCTTTTAGTTTTACTTAAGCTAATTAATTATAAAAAAAATTATAATTAATTTTAACTCGGTGTGTTCGAGTTATATACTTTTATTATTTCCCTTTTTCCATTTCACATAAGAAATAAAATTAAATAAAATGATTCCAGGACAATCCTTAGCTACAACGCCAGTGTGAATTTGTACATGTTCTTCGGGGGCACCAACTTCGGTTTCACCGCCGGAGCCAACTACAACCTGGACGGTGGCATCGGATACGCGGCGGACATTACCAGCTACGACTACGATGCGGTGATGGACGAGGCCGGAGGGGTGACCAGCAAGTACGACCTGGTTCGGGCTGCAATCGGGGAGTTCCTTCCGCTGCCCGAGATTCCCTTGAGTCCCGCCAAGCGCCTGGCCTACGGAAAGGTGGAGGTGACACCCAAGCTGGCGCTGCTCTCGCCCGAAGGACGTGCTGCGCTCTCCAGAGGGGACGTCGTGGAGTCAACCAAGCCCAAATCCTTTGAAGAGCTGGACTTGTACTCGGGCCTCGTTCTGTACGAGACGAAATTGCCGAGCATGGACCTGGACCCGGCTCTGTTGAAAGTAGATCAGATCAACGACCGCGCCCACGTCTTCGTAGACCAGGAGCTGGTGGGCACACTCTCACGGGAGGCTCAGATCTACGCGCTGCCCCTCAGCAAGGGATGGGGCAGCACCCTTCAACTGCTCGTGGAGAACCAGGGACGCGTCAACTTTTACATCTCCAACGACACAAAGGGTATCTTTGGCGAGGTGAGCCTGCAGCTACACAACGGTGGGTACCTGCCCCTCGAGAACTGGCGGAGTACCGCCTTCCCGTTGGAGCAATCCTCCATCGAACTCTGGCGCCGCGAGCACAGTGACCAGAAGATCCTGGACTCGTTTCTGGCCAGGCAACGCGTTCTCCGCAACGGACCCATCCTCTATACTGGCAGCCTGACGGTGGCCGAGGTGGGCGACACCTACCTGAACATGGCCGGTTGGGGCAAGGGAGTGGCCTACGTGAACGGCTTCAACTTGGGGCGCTACTGGCCCGTGGCCGGCCCGCAGATCACTCTGTATGTGCCCAACGAAATCCTCCAGCTGGGCGAAAACTCACTCGTCATTCTTGAGTACCAGAGGGCCAACAAGACGACCAGAGGCGATGACTTGCCCGCCGTGCAGTTTGACGCAGTTGCTCAGCTGGATGGAGAGTCCGGAGATGTTCCACTTAAATAATATACGGGAATTATTTTTGGACATGTTTTTATTTGAAGCAGTTTTGATTGATCTTTGTATCGACAACCCTTAAGCCTTATATAATACATTTTCTAACTCCTATCATTTATCTATGTTTATCGGTGCTTAAATTATTTTTGTTAATCTTTGCTTGACTGATCCGTTCCTTTTTCAGCTCGCTTTCAATTGACTTTTTCCGTTACCATTATAATACAATTTTATTACAATAATAATTATTTGCATTTTTATTTGTTATTCGTGTTTGATTAGCTCATATTGTTTTTAAATTTGTATCAGTAATATCATTGGCAAATGGAGATTCAGAGCTCTCGCAATGTGTTTTCTGGGAGTTTTGAGCATTGTAATAATTTCATTGTTATGTACCAACGGTCGGTTATAATTTCAAGTACCCATTTTATGTTGAACGGCGTTTATATAATGACCTGTTTTACATATGTACATATATGAACTGGAGGAATAAACCTTTTAAAGAGTTGTGACATCAATCTCGGTAAACTTAAATGTATTTTAATATAGTTTGAAATTAGTGGGCCTTAAAAGTATCTGAGTTTAATACATTTTCTTTTACAATACATATTTCAGCTCTTAGAGTACGAAAAACATTTAGTACTCCATTTTAGGGCAGTGGTGTACATAATTATATAGAAAAATCGTATATAAATTTGTTCAAAGATTCCTGACATTATGGAACGCCAAATTATCATGCCAAAATTTGCAAACCACGTTAAATAAATAATACAGTTTTGGAATGTTACTTTGTGTTTGCAATATAAATTTAAAAAGGTACAAGAGCAAATTCAAGCATATGTGTGAGCTTTTTAATAAATGTACCATAAATTGCCTTACTCTTTATTCTTTCATAATTGCGTGTTGCAAAAATATATTTAGAAGCTGTATAGCTTACCATTTGTGTGCATTAATTAGGTTTAAGCTCATGTTTATTAATTAGCAAATTGTATTGTTTTTCTTATTTTTTTCTCTGTGCTTTTGGTACCCACGCAAAAAAGGGGTTCTATTTGCTTACAAAAATAACTATTAACATATTATTTTTGAGACAAATATCTGTTGTGCTAGGTTGTGTTCGTTCAGCTTAGGAATGAGTTTCGTGTTATATTCGTTTGATTTGTTGGAAACTGTTGCGTATAATTTCGGTTTTTCTATACATTTGTTTAAAAATATATCACAGCTGCATTTCAAGATAAATGTTTTCTTTTTTGCTATGCCTCCTTCCACTTTCATTGTAAAAAGTTTAGAAAATCTATTTAAAATGTTTTACTTTTACTTTCTCATTTCTTTTTGGGTAAAGGGAAGCCGACGTAAAAACAGCAACAAATTTGGCAACCTAGTTAATATTAGTCAATGTCCACTAAGACGGAATGCGTTTGATTAAGTTAGACAAGATAGCTTTGTCCCTTGGGTACAAAGGTAATTTATAGTATAGTTAACTAACCGGAGCGCAGATGAGTAGTTGCAGTTTTTGTTCCAAGAGGGTGGTGCCCAGAGTTCCTTACCTTGTAGTTCCACCAATCCTCTGCCACCTTCGATTCCTTTCTAAAGAGGTGTGGGGGCAGCAAGAGCCATTTGTCAGTGCCACTTTGACTTTTGCGTGTAGATATCAGCGCGCAGGTTCTGGGCAAAACAAATGCCTAGGATCTGAAAAGAGATTTTAGGTTATATAACGATCTTTCTATTTCTTTTTAGGAATAGCAATACAAATACACAAATCAACATCAAACAGAGACCTGGAAAAACATTACAACAATAACAGCAGTGGAAATAATAATCAAATTGTGTTCCATCCATTCTTCGCCAGCTTGAACACAGCCCTTTTCATAGATTATTTTGGACAGCTCCAAGCCCTGGCAAATAATTAAAAAAGAGAAAGTAAAATAAATTAAAAATCAGTACAAAATATACCTCGAACTTAAATACATAAAAACTTAAATTGTTTCATATAATGGTGTTAAACAGAATAATGGCATCTAAAATGCGACCATATTGACATTTCGCTCAGTAAGGTATTTACATATGTATGTATGTTTAAAATCTTCTCAATAAAACCCATAGTTTATAAGAATTGCTCAAAATCCACAAGGGCTTTAAGGGGAATTCTGGTCTAGAAATTTGAAAAAATCGAATTTTTTTTTAATTTTTTGAAAGTTTATGCTCTTAAAAGTGTGATCCTAAAAGGATTTTTAAAAATTCGAATTCTTCGAACGTCAAACTCCACGCCATTAGAATCGTTTTCTAATCTTTAAACGCGTTTTTCGAGAATTTACTTTTTTTGACGCCGTTTTATTTTTAATTATTTTGTTTTAAAAGTGGTCAACCCGATAACGACATCTTTACTAATCAAGAATTTGTTTGATTTCACGTGTATGTAACTTGTATATTTTTCATTTCTTTTCTATCTTACTTAAAAAAATGCCTAAAATTCAGGCTTCTAGACCAGAATACCCCCCTAAGCACTGTGTTTGTCCGTTTACGGATCGTCTTTGATGGATTAAGTAATTTTGTAGTCAGTTATTAAGAAAACATGCTTCTCAAGCCTAGAAAGGCTTTTAAAATATATCGCTCGTATACTAAAATTGGGAAAAGGAGTTAGTTTTGGCCAGCGTGGTTCTTGTCCATTGCATTACAGCTGATTTTGTGTAAAGCGGATAGTAAATGTCTACTCATGCCAAAAATTATATACACTCTGCTGGAGCATAAATCAAATTAAAAGACAGTTAAATCAACATGGTCTTTCTTTGCACCTGCAGAACCAACAGGGCCACGCAGCACATCGCCACACTAATGAGATGTGCCTCCAGCCAATCCTCGCCAGCGCGCAGACAGCCGCGCTCATGAATGTTCCTATCCACTGGCTGCTTGCGTACAATTCGTGAGTGTGTTAGAAATGCATTTTGGGAAAAGAGGGTAACTTGGTTATGGGTGTTATGTAGACTTACATATCCCTCCTTGCGCACGTCGTAGCCACATTGCTTGTTCTTGATCAGCTCCTGGGGACGCCTGCGGCAGCAGGAGAAGGGCACCCCGCAGGCCTCCCGGCTGCCGATGGCGATGGACGAGCAGTTGAAGTAGTTGTTGCTGTCCCAGTCCTTCGGCCCGTCGATGCCGCAGCACTGAAGCCAGTCCTCCTGGATCCAGTCGATCAGGTTCTGCTGGTCCGCGTCCTCGCGATAGTGCCGTATAAAGGCCTTCAGCCCCTCGGTGGCCTGGTCCTTGATCTGGAAAGGTGAGCCTTGATCAGCTCCTGTCTGCGGGGAGGCATTCAAACTCAAACACCGAACTCACCCAGCCCTTGTCCTTGAGCACGAAGGCCACAGCGCAAAAGCCGATCTCGGCGATGAGCAGGACACTCAAGAAGATGGCGTACTAGAGGAAGAGGCGGGTCGATTAGGTCCCCAAAACGGTTTTCTAGGAATACCCACCGCTGCCAGGAGACAAGTGTTCTCCCGCAGGGCACCCACGCTGCCCATGAAGCCCAGCTGGAAGGCGATGCAGCCCAGAATGATCAGCACGAAGGCCGGGTCCAGGGCGATGAAGTGCAGCCGAGTGATGTTGCGGAACATGTCCTTTTCGCTCCAGGCCCAGATGCCCACCGAAAGGACCAGCAGCGCCGAGAGCCACAGGATCACATTGCTGGCGAACAGAAGGTACTTAAGGCAGCAGCTGATTTCGCTGGTCTCGCGGCGGAACTTGCGCACAGCAGCTGGCATTGCTCCAATTTTAGCAATAATAAATATGGCCAAAAAACAAAAACGTAAGAGATTCTATGCACAGGTGTGACCGCGTCTGGACTGCTATAATACGTCAACGGCTCGAAAAATATACTAAAACTGGTAACAGGTAAAAAATCTCCCCAATTTCGAGTACCAGATTTGTTGCTAAAAAAAGTAACTGAACCTCAACTTATTTTATATATTTTTATTTTATGGTTTTCGAAGTTACATACCCATTGCTTGAAAGAAAACAGTGATTTCTCCAAAGTAAAGGAACTATTTGGCCGACTATTTTTTTTTGATCTAAATGAATTGCTTGTAATGATTTTTTAGCACGTACCTCGTTTCCATTTCACTGTACTTTACTTTATTTTTTCGAAAACATTTTGTGTATTCCTTAATCGACTAAATCTCTGAATTGCTGAAAATTCAGCTAAAATTTTCGGCAATTGAAGGACGACCATAATGTTTCCTGCTGAAATTGCTATACAGCTGTTTCGTTAAACAGCCATTGAAGCCACTGTTTGTAAATTGCCCTAGCCGTTTTGAAGCAAAATGCCCAGGAGAAATGGAAGCTATGGACTGTCTAAACTTCATTATTTGTTTATATTTGGTGATTACTTTCATGTTAAGCCAGTGTACCTTCCTTGTTTTAATATGAAAGAGCGACTACCCTGGGCTTTCAGCAGACTCTAGGATTCTGATCTTCTGAAATCTCAGTTATTCTGAGGTTCGGCCACGATTCCCAACATTTTTAAGTGCAGGGCATTGGACCGCTGAACTACCATTTAGGTACATTTTACGGTAATTTTTCTTTGTTCAAAAACATTTTCAATGATTTTTTGTTCTATAATTACACCTCAAGCTGTAAGTTTTTGCATATTTTACTTTTAACTTTTTCCGAAAGTTTTTCTTTATTTTATTTTTCTTTGTCGATTGTTTAAATATTTCGGTCTAATATTATTTTTATTTAAAAAGATTAATGGAGATTTTCTAGTATTTAGAAAAAAAAATTTATGAGTAATCGAGTGTGACAAATTCAAAAAAACGATTTTTGACTTATTCTTGCAAATATCCTGGACTTGCAGCGTTCTAAAGAGCGACCACTGGCAGTAATAAAATGGTCCACCTGAAACTTGAAACTTTTAAAAATTGCTGACGCCATAACTCAAGGTGACATTGGGCTTATGGAGCAGAACAACTTGATCACTGATCACTGATGGATTTCTTACGATAGTTTTGCTGAACGCGTATGATCAATGATCATTATGCTAAAATTATTTTACGATGATCAGCAAAAAGAGCGTATTTGTGGGCGTGACTCCGTTTTGAAACTAGCTGAAATCCCAAATCTCCAGCTTTTAAACTTTCCGAGATCTCGACGTTCATACAGACAGATATTGCTAGATCGACAGTCTGTCCGTCCGTTTCTACGCAAGCTCTCTCAAATCTCATAGTTTTCGTAAAATTTCCCAAAAGTCTTTCTATTGCGGGTAGTATATACATAAGTCAAAACGGGTCGCATCGGAGTACTTTATCAAATAGCTCCCAAAGAAACGGGGAATCGACAATCTTCATTGTTTTTTAAGCCTAGTTACTCAGATCGACGAAATCCGTTTCTTAGCTATGAGAGTGTTCTTTCGCACTCCGGTATTCAGATCAACGAAAAAGATATTAGAAAATTGCAAAGCACTGCCAAATTTCTGAAAAAAAAAACTTTGGGTGAATGTAAGCCAGGCCCTGTGGAAAAGAATAAAAAATGTAATCTTCTCAGTTTGGAGTTGGCAGAGAAGAGTACTTTCGGATTAAAAAAATGGGAGGAAAAAAAAAAAGTTTATATACCCTTGCAGCTATTGCAAAAATTAAATATTCTTGAAAACATTAAAATTATGATTTATGATGATGATGACTTGATGATTTGCAGCTCAATTATTCGATAGTTCCTATGGCAGCTATTGATATCGTTTTCCAATTTTAATAAAATTAAGAGCATAATTCGAACTGTCAAATTATTAATAAGTCAAAAAGAGTTTTATAAAAAAATTACAAAATAGAAAAGTTACAATATTTAAAATTTTGTTTTTTAAATTATTTTTATTGTTCCCATGGAATTTTTATGTTATATGTTTGATGAATTTAAACCGCAATTCTAAAATAAAAATTAAAATACAGAAACATTTAATTTTTTTCGTTTATTTTTCCTATTGATCCTATGGGAGCTATATGCTATGGTCGTCAATATGGCTCGTTCCGACTTATGTACTACGTGCAATAGAAAGACAACTTTTGGGAAAGTTTCATGCAGATAGCTTTAAGTCTGAAAGACTAGAAAGACTAGCGTAGAAACGGACGGACAGACTGACAGACGGACGGACAGACGGACATGGCTAGATCGACTCGCCGTGTGATGCTGATCAAGAATATATATAATTTATAGTGTCGGAAATGTTTCCTTCACTGACTGAAATTATATTACCCTCTGCAAGGGAATAAAAATGAGAAAAAAAAATGTTTTTAAACCATTTTGATGCCACTCTAGTCTCAAAATATTCCTGAAAACATTTATTAAGATTGTAGTTCATAATTTACATTGTAAAACATTAAATATACATATACAATATTAATAATATTTATTAAATAATGTCAAGCTGGCGGGAAAAAAATAAATTCTTTCTGTTTGTCACCAAGCCCAGCTAATTGACAGTAAGACCGAAGAACACCGAATTCGGTGAACTGTGAAAATTTAGGTCACATTAGAATGAATAAAGTTTTTCCGCAAGCGAAACTGTTTGTTCTGAGTTTGAGTTCTAGGCTTTACGCCTCATTAAACTTGCCGTGAGCAACGGATTTAGTTTTTGATTGTTTTTTTTTCGAGTCCTTTTACGGTAGAAAGTAAAAGAAATACCGCAATGCAGTTTGGCTGGAATCCGATCAGTTGACTTCCGATACGAATTTTTGTTTGATTTCCAAACCAGTGTTGTACAACTTTACTGACAGCTGGTATTTTCTGAACTTTTCTTGCTGGCAGAACGGCGTTTTCAGCACTTCAACGACGGGTCACACTGGACACATGTAGCAGGAAAAAACGCAGACATTGAGAAAGAAATCAGAAAAATAAATTCGCATTAAAGCCAGTTCGCCAGTGCCGTGGTCGGTGGTTTTATGGAACACTTCGCCTTCGATCATCTAGCGAGCGTGCGCGGCCACAACTTCCTATGACGACAGTGAGTTTTTCCCCAGTGTCCGAGCAAGTGCAATTGTGTGTGTGCGAGTGTGTTAGTTCGGGAGCACTTCTGATGGCCAAAAATGTTCAATTAGCAGCGAAAAACTGGCAAAAAGCAGACGCCCACCTGGCGCAGGGCGAGAGTTATCAAAGGAACGCAGGAAAAGTGTTGATAGCAGGCTCGGCCTCGGCCAACGGGGAAAACAACCCCCCGCACTAGTCGAAGAAAATGTTTGTATGTGTGCTTACTGGCAGCGCAATCGACGTCCGAAAATCAGTAATTAAAGTGAAAATCTGCCTTTAAAACAAACGACTGGCCCCCAGCTAGGTTAGGAACCATCGCGAATGTGTGGATTGCGGTGAAAACGGAGCACGGGAGACCATTTTGGTGGCCACTGGCCAGAATCTGGCGCACGAATTGCATACGCCAGCAGAGCAGCGGCAGCGCTGCAAAGTGCGTTGCGTCGCTGCCGGTCGCCATCATAGCGAAAAATATTGTGATCCCACGCCTGGAAAATAGATATAGGGTCGAAGTATAAAGAAGTATTTGGTGCTAGTCGAGATTTTCGGCCAGGGGAACGGAAGTTAACTTTTTAAAAAGTACAGTGCTGCATTTACCCTCCAACAGCGCCCCCCTCTCTTACTCCTCCGCTGGAGGTGTACAATATGGCAACGCAAATGCGTAAAAATTACAACTGCCAGCACGGCTCCTGCTGGAAACAATTACTAATATTTAGTGCAAATTTCGCCAAAACCATACATATTTATGTACATGCTCGGTTCGGCTGTGTGTTTGTGAATGCGTACCTGTGTCTGTTCGTGTAAGCTGTTTGTGACTGTGTAAGCTGCGGGCGAGTGTGTGTTTGTGCGGCTGAAAATGAAAATTATATAAAAGAAGCTTTCGGCCTAGGCTCTGCTTTTCCGAGCGACCAGATCAGCGAACAGCAGAACAACAGCATTTAAACAGTTTGTGCAGTTCCAAAAACGACAGTTGGCATGCCGCGCTTCCCAATCAATAAATCCCCCAATCCCCTGATACCGATATTAATTGAAATCATGGGGAAGGGAAAGGGAAAGGGAAACAATATCCCGAGCAGCGCAGCAAACGCAGCATGCCTCTGCCAGCGTCACTGCCCCGTCAATGTACTTTGTTCACTTGATACACAAAAACGGTACTCGTCGCTAATCTCGCTCTCTCTAGGAGAGCGCGGGCTCTTCCTGATCAAGCACACGGCAAACTATACACACACTCTGTGTGTGTGCCACCCACTTTTGCTCCCTTCCCGTCGTTGATTTTGGTGGTGGTAGTGGTAGTGGCGCCCCATATTCGTGCGAGAGTGTGTGCTACAACAACCACCAAAGAAAAAGCAAAGCTCTGTGCCGGCGGCTTCCTTTTGTCTAGCTGACGAACGTATAAAATCTGCTTAAAACCTCAACCGGAACTTGGAGTTGACAGCGATTTTCAACATGGCTTCGCATCCGTTGTATCATTTCATCAACCGAATTTGGATTGATAAACTGAAGAAGATAGAAACTTTCACCGTTGTACCAGTGTGTGTGTGTACTAAAAGTCCTGTTTGCTCAATGTTTTGAATATATTACGTGCAATCGAGACGTTCACAGTGTGTGCAGGTTCCTATTGAATTTGTAAGTTTATTGGTTGGTCGCTATGTTATACATACACACGCCACGACAATCCCCCGTGTCCGTGTCCGGGGTTGTGCTTGTATTGGCGTGCTCCACTTTTGTATGCAACAAATTCAGTACTGCTAATCGCAGCTGCACTCTCTCTCCGGGAGAACTAACACCCCCTCCACTCAATGTAAAATGCGTGGAAGGCATTACTTCCCCTAGGTCCATTAAGATTCTTCGATCTCGCCAGCAAATAATGAACCGTTTTAAGCAACTGAACAAGTGCACAAGTTGCAAAGTCGAATTTTCGACTCCGTGAATGTTTGTTTACCTGCGAGGGTTCAGGGTAGGCAGCACAACACATACACACACAGGTGGCGGCGATTAGAGGTAGATACAGTGGGTCAAAAATGTTCCCGTTTCGATCAATATAAGTGCTATAAACGTTCGATTTTTAATGCTGTATTTAACAAAGAACAAACAATAGTTTAAGGGCCGAAAAAACAATCGTAATTGAAAAGTTCTACTACATACCGCCAAGTAAAATATCTAGTGAAACATACCGCAGTTGCTAATTTAATTGAATATAATCATAATTCGAATAATTTGTGTAATTAACCAATAAAGTCAGCTCGACATTCAGAGGGTTTGATTTCATATTTGGATATTACTTTTTATTTACAGATTTATATTCTTTGGCTTAAAAATTAATCTGGAATAAGTTCAAGATTAAATCGATTAAAGTTAAATATATGGTTGCCGAAAATAAGTAGATATCCCTGATTTCAAAAAATCCTAACCTCGTAAAAACATTGAAGTAATAAGTAAAAGTAGATGTGACAACAATTCAAAAGAGTTGCCACAGTAGCCAAATAGGCAGTTTATCAACAAAACCGAACTGGCCGAAGCGCGTAAACACATTTAAGTTGGGAACTATTAAACTTACCTGTACAACTTTTCACCTTTTCAGAGCCGAGGGCAATAAATCGAATCTGAACTCATCTTAAAGCTATGTCCGCCAAGACCGAGGCGGACAACACGACGGCCGCCAATTCTGGCGGCGGAGGAGTTGGAGGCGGCACGACCTCTGCCGGGGGGGCATCTGCGAACGGAACAGCCACTCCGGCACGTCGCCTGCGCACCCGCAACTCGACGGGCAACGGAACAGCCAGTGGAGGCGAGTCCGTGAAGAAATCAAATGCAAGCGACGAGCCCTCGACCCCAGTCACCCCAGCAGGGTCGGCAGGATCTCACGCCCATGGTCCGACAGCAGCGTCTCCGGCAGTAGTAGATCGCCCCATGCCCAGTGTGCCGATGAACCACGCCAGTAGCAGCGTGTCGGCCAGCAAGAAGTACCACAACAGCTGCCCTCATCCCACGCCCACGCCTGCGCCCACTGGGCACAAGAAGACGGTGCACACGCAGCCGCACAGCAGCAACAAGTTTGATCAGGGAAAGAACGAGGAGTTCCACTTCGACACGCCGCCAGAGTGCCCCGTGTTCCGGCCCACAGTTGAGGAGTTCAAGAACCCGCTGGCCTACATCAGCAAGATCCGCTCCATAGCGGAGAAGTGTGGCATCGCAAAGATCCTGCCGCCGGCCACCTGGTCGCCGCCGTTTGCGGTGGACGTGGACAAGCTGCGCTTCGTGCCACGGGTCCAGCGGCTCAACGAGTTGGAGGCCAAGACGCGCGTGAAACTCAATTTTCTCGACCAGATCGCCAAGTTCTGGGAGCTTCAAGGCTCCTCGCTCAAGATCCCAATGGTGGAACGCAAGGCCCTTGACTTGTACACACTGCACCGCATCGTGCAAGAGGAGGGGGGCATGGAGCAAACCACCAAGGACCGTAAGTGGGCGAAAGTGGCCAACCGGATGCAGTATCCCTCCAGCAAAAGCGTGGGCGCCACCCTTAAGGCCCACTACGAACGTATCCTACATCCCTTTGAGGTGTACACCTCCGGCAAAGTTCTAGGTCCCACACCAGCGCCTGCTGGAGCTGGCGGCACTCCCGTGAAGCTAGAGGATGGAGGCGGCACCGACTACAAGGCCCACGAGATACCAACGCGGCAGCAAATTGCGCCGCCGAACGAGACCAGCACTCGCCGTTCCAAGCGGTTCGGAAACTCGAGTGCCAGCTGTGGCCTGAGCGGCGTCACGCCCACGGCCAAGCCGTCCGCTGGCGTGTTCGTCAAGACGGAGACCAAGGAGGAGTTTAAGAGGGATCTGCTCAGCAGCTTCAACGCCGTGAACAGTGGCGGTCCGCAGTTGGCCACCGGCGCCCCCGCAAACACACGCGGCGCCACCCAGAAGAAAGGAGGCGATCCTCCGGCCCTTATCGTTGACCCACTGATGAAGTACATATGCCACATCTGCAACCGTGGCGACGTAGAGGAGTCGATGCTGCTCTGCGATGGATGCGACGACAGCTACCACACCTTCTGCTTGCTGCCACCTCTGACTAGCATACCCAAAGGTAAGGTCTATACGGGGAAAGGTAGATTTGTTTTGAGAATGCTTAAGTTTCTCACATATGGTTTCATACATTGTTTCAAAGAAAATATCTTGCATACGGGTTACAGCGACGAATTAAAAAAACAATTAGATCACTAAAATAAGTATATCATGCACAACGACCTGTTCTCCGACAAACCTAATTACCATGTCCAACGAATTTAATCAACTACTAAGAAGGTTTATTAAACTTTTGTCCGAGTTCCTTGTAAGGCTCGTATTTTCTCTTCGTGACTAAACTGCAATGCACTCCTCCTACTTACTTGTCCAGGAGGTAAAAAACATTACATACAAGAAGTAAGGTATCTCATAGTCGGAAAACTCGTCGGTTCTGTATTTTTTTGTTTTATTGTTGTAAGTTCATTTTGCATCAATAATTAACTACAAATTCTAACTTATTCATCCGATCCAGGTGAATGGCTTTGCCCGCGCTGCGTGGTTGAGGAGGTAAGCAAACCACAGGAAGCGTTTGGCTTCGAGCAGGCGGAGCGGGAATATACTCTTCAGCAGTTTGGGCAAATGGCCGACCAGTTCAAACAGGAATACTTCCGCAAGCCGGTGCACTTGGTGCCCACCGAGATGGTGGAGCGTGAGTTTTGGCGCATCGTATCTTCTATTGACGAAGACGTTACCGTCGAGTACGGGGCTGACTTGCACACAATGGATCACGGGTCCGGGTTCCCTACCAAGAGCTCGTTATATCTGCTCCCTGGCGACCAGGAATATGCGGAGTCAAGCTGGAACCTCAACAACCTGCCGTTGCTGGAGGATTCCATTCTGGGCCACATCAACGCCGACATAAGCGGAATGAACGCACCGTGGATGTATGTGGGCATGTGCTTCGCCGCCTTCTGCTGGCACAACGAGGACCACTGGAGCTACTCGATCAACTATCTCCACTGGGGAGAACCCAAAACCTGGTACGGTGTCCCAGGGTCCTGTGCAGAGCAGTTTGAAGAGACCATGAAACAGGCAGCACCCGAGCTTTTCTCCTCGCAGCCCGATCTTCTCCACCAACTGGTCACAATAATGAACCCGAACATCCTGATGAACAACCGGGTGCCTGTGTTCCGCACCGATCAGCACGCCGGCGAGTTTGTAATCACCTTTCCCCGGGCCTATCATGCCGGCTTCAACCAAGGCTATAACTTCGCCGAGGCCGTCAACTTTGCGCCCGCCGATTGGCTGAAGATGGGGCGTGAGTGCGTCAACCACTATTCCATGCTCCGCCGCTTCTGCGTCTTCTCGCACGACGAGCTCGTTTGCAAGATGGCCCTGGAGCCGGCAAAGCTCACATTCGGCATCGCTACAGCCTGCTACATCGACATGGCCGAAATGGTGGACACGGAGAAGAAACTGCGCAAATCACTCCTAGAATGGGGCGTCACCCGAGCAGAGCGTCGCGCATTTGAGCTGGTGAACGACGACGAGCGCCACTGCCAGGAGTGCAACACCACGTGCTTCCTCTCGGCGGTGGCCTGCGAGTGCAACGACAAACTGATTGTCTGTCTGCGCCACTACACTGTACTTTGCGGCTGTGCTCCTGAGAAGCACACCCTGATCTACCGCTACACGCTGGACGAGATGCCGCTGATGCTGCAGAAACTAAAGGTGAAGGCACACAGCTTCGAGCGCTGGCTCTCCCGTTGCCGTGACATCGTCGATGCACATACGCCCACTTCGGTGACCCTGCAGGAGCTGCAAGACTTGTGCAAAGAGGCCGAGACCAAGAAGTTTCCCTCCTCGCTGTTAATCGATCGTCTTAATGCTGCGGCCATCGAGGCGGAAAAATGTGTGACAGTTATACAGCAACTCGGCATCAATAAGGTTAGTTCGTATCTTTTATCTAATCAACACTCTACATGTACCTCAGATAGTAAAAACTTTCTTAAAACCTAACGTAGGCTTACTCTTGCAACTATAATTAATTTATGGTGTTTAAACTTTTAAATTTAGTTAATCCTGAAATATTTAGTTTTAGTATAATACGACAACAAAAGATTAAAAATCTTCAGTTAGTTTTTTTCATAAATTGAAATGTTGTTCGTAAAACTTTTTTTTACTGGGTCAACAATAAATGAGTTTCAGAAAGTACATAAGTAGGAACGAAACGGATCGGATGATTATAGCATATAGCTCCCATAGGAGCAAAATTTATAACTTTGCTGGTTTTTCTTCGACATTAGTAATGGTTAAATATTTACGGTTTGCGTGAAATACGGTTTATGGTTCATCAAAATCGGACGGCTATATCATATAGGCCCCGTGCAAACAATAAAAATATTAAAAAAAAATGTTTATATTAACTTTTTTAATTTGTAATTTCTTTTAAAAAGTCTTTTTGACTTATTAATAATTTGACAGTTCAGAATTACGCTTTTAATTCAATTAAAATCGGAAAACGTTATCGTATGGCTGTCACAGGAACTATCGAATAATTGATTCAATGATTCAATGTTTTTAAACATATTGCGTAAATCATAATTTTAATGTTTTCAAGAATATTCAATATTTGCAATAGCTGCAAAAGAACTTCGGCTGGCCGAATAATACAATATAAACAAGAAAGCACACTATATTCTAGTTCCCAGACTGCCCAGACAAATACCCGCTGCTCGGCCGGTAAAAATGTATCCTTTGTTTATTAGATAGGGCTAAGTGATCGCTGATGTAGAGAGACTTGTTTAAGACTGCAAGGGTAAAAAAAGGAAAATAATAAAAAAAACAATGTTTAGAAAATAAAAATTACCTTATTTTGAATGTATTTTAAGACAACGTTATAATTTTTTAATTAGTATAGTCGTCCAACCCAGCCTTGAATTATAATACCATCTGGAAGGGTATACAAACATAGATAGACAAAATTTGATAGGGTGTTCGATTTTATATAGCAGTTATGGGATATAATCGTCCAATTATAATACAAATACATTCAATGTATTACTGAAATTCCATAAGAGTCAAGAGGAACGCTATAGTCGATACCCGTTGCACAGCTAGCTACTAACCAAGAAATTACATTTATGCTAATACCTTCTAAAATAAGAGTTAAATTTGAAAGATTTTTTGAGTTCACAGTTGTTGACCGAATAAACTGACTGACTGACAGACGGAAATAGCTGGATCGACCCGCTATTGATCCAAATCAAAAATATATATACCTTATAGAGTCAGAAACGCTTCCTCATACCTGTTACTTACTGCTCTACGAATACAATATACTCTTTAAATGTTTTAATGAAGAGTATAACTATAAATTCGAGCCATAGAAGTTATATGCATATAGTTTGATTGCCAAGAAAGCTATATCAACTTTTGTACGCTCTTTTGTCCGCCTTTTATAAAACTTTATGCTAAAAGTATTTCTAATTGCTGAAAAAACGAAGTTCATTTTTAATTTTAGACAGAAGTTGGCAACGCATTGAAGGAGATATTCCGACCATATAAAGTGTATATATTCTTGATCAGAGTCGGTCTAGACATGTCCGTCTGTCCGTTTCTACGCATACTTGTTTTTCAGTTTTAAAGCTATCTCTATGGAACTTTCCCAAAAGTTTTCTTTCTGTTGCAGAAGGTATATATGTATGTCGAAACAAGTCGGATCGGACGACTATAGCATATAGCTCCCATCGGGAAAAAAGGAAAACTAAATATAACTTTGCTGTTTTTTACTTTTTTGTTAAGTTCTTCGATATAAAGTAAAGGTTTATTATTTTAGAACCACGATTTAAATTTTATTAAAATCGGACGACCCTATCACATAGCTCTCATGGGAACAATCCTAACATTAAAAAACAAATTAAAACATATTGTAACTTTTCTATTTTTTACTTATTTGTAATTTATTTGGATATAGGAAAGGTGTAATAATTCAGAATTAAGCTTTTAATTGTATTCAAAACGGAAAACGATATGATGTAGCTGTCATAGAAACTATTGAATAATCATAGCTTCAATGTCTTTAAGCAGGAATGTTTAATTTTTGCTAAAGTTGCAATGGAGTGCTTCTTTCTTGTTTTTTGAATTAATTGTTTTGAATGAAATTTTAAAACTTTAATAAGATGCGTTTTAAAACTTGTTCTGCGTGCGCATAAAAAAGATTGTGAACGTTTTAAGTCCTTAGCTTTTAACTGAGCGAGTAAATTGCATTGACACAGAAAGCCGGGCTTCAATACTCCTAGTTTGAGCAGAAATGTAGATACATAGCTTGTAGGGTCGAAAAGGTCGCCTTCTTTGCTTTAAAAGGGTTTTTCCAATCTGAACCACGCCTAATCCCATATTTAACCACCAGGTACGAACTCGCTCGGACCACAACCAGGAGGCGGCTCAGTACAAGCTGACCATGGAGGAGCTCGAGTTGTTCGTCCAGGAAATCGATAATCTCTGCTGCATCATTGACGAGGGTGCATCTGTGCGGGAGCTCCTGGTGTTGGGGAAACAGTTCGTGGAGCGGTCCGAGAGCCAGCTGCAGCTGACGCTGGAGGCGCTCGAGGAGAGCGAGCTAGAAACATTGATAAATGAAGGCAGCTCTCTGCGCATCGAGCTCCAGCAGCTCGACCAACTGCAGAAGCGGCTGAAGCAATGCAAGTGGTACAAGCGCTCGCAGGGATTGAGGGAGACCAGCTCGAAGCTGACCTACCAGGACGTGAAGAACCTGCTGCACATGGCGGCTGCCGACCTGGACCCCACGGACCCCTATGTCGACAGGGAGATGCGGAAGTTGCAGCAGATTGGGGCAGACATCGAGGCCTGGGAGTCGCAGGCGGCCAAGTACTTCCGGCGACTGAACCAACAGCACGAGCTGGGCGAAATAGAGCAGTTCTTGAAATCGGCCGGCGACATCAACGGTCAGGTTCCCTCGCACGGGCTGCTGAAGGATGCGCTTCGAAAGGCGCGCGAGTGGCTGCGGTCCGTCGAGCAGCTGCAGCAGAACAACCACGTCACATATTGCCACACCCTCGAAGCGATGATCGAACGCGGCCTGAGCATACCCATCCAGCTGGAGGAGCTCAGTCGAATGCAGGGCCACCTGAACAGTGCCCACCAGTGGAAGGACAACACAGCGTGCGCGTTCCTCAAGAAAGGCACCTTCTATACGCTCTTGGAGGTGCTCATGCCCCGCTCGGATGCCATAAATATTGACTCGGATCTCAAGCCGCGCTTCCAGGTAAACGACTCACCTTACCTTCTTTCCTTCTCTTGCCCTCACTAATCACTTCTGTATGCAGGATGACTTTCTGAAAGAAAAAAATCCGGCGGAGATTGTGGCCAGCTTTAAGCATGCCGAGGAGCAGGAGCTGCTTGATATGCGTGATCTTCGGCGTCAGAACATGAACAAGAACCCCTTGCGCGACATGTTCTGCTTGTGCAAGTCTGAGTTCCGAAGCCTGATGTTCAACTGTCAGTTGTGCCGCGACTGGTTTCACGAGGATTGCGTTCCACCACCTTCGGCCACGAATCAGAATGGAACCCTCAACGGCGGAGCGGGAGAAGGAGCTAATCGCCCGAAGTGGCTCTGCCCCAGCTGCGTGCGCTCTAAGAGACCGCGCCTGGAGACCATCCTTCCGCTGCTCGTCCAGCTGCAGCAACTGCCCATCCGTCTGCCCGAGGACGAAGCCTTGCGTTGCCTGGCGGAGCGGGCCATGAACTGGCAGGATCGAGCGAGGAAGGCGCTCAGCAGTCCCGACGTGAGTGCTGCCCAGGAAGCGATTCTGGCCCAGCAGCAGCAGAAGCGGCGTTCCGAGGGTGGGGGAGCAGGGCTGGGCAATATCAACAGTCCGCGGAAGCCACGTCGCCGTGGTAGTCTCGCGAAAGAGGCCAGCGGTTCCACAGAGTCGGATGCTGACGACGACGACGATGAGGACGAATGCCGGCTTCGGATCGTAGAGGACAACTATAGCAATGATGAGGATGAGTCACGTATCGCCCCCGCGACCGCCACCATCAACTCCGATCTCCTCAAGCTGCTGTCGGACAGCGAAATTGAAAATCTGCTTGACCTGATGATGGAGGGCGACCTGCTCGAGGTCTCCCTGGACGAGACGCTCGAGCTGTGGCGCATTCTGGAGACGATGCCGCCCACGTTGCTGCAGGCGGAGGCCATGGAGCGAGTGGCCCAGCACCTGCAGCGCCAGCGGCAGCAGCAACCGAATCCGTTGCCCACATCCGGAGCCGAAGACTCGAACGACAGTCTGCTGGTGCAAAACAGTCCCAATAGCAACAGCAATAGTGGAGGCCCGACGGCATCATCGGCCAGCAACAGCGGGCGCAACAAGAAGAGGCGCTCCAACGACACTAGCGGCCACTCGGCTGTGCCGCGAAAGAAGCAGAACACACCCAAGCAGACTCCCGGCAAGAAGGGGCCGGCGGCTGCGGGTCGCAAGAGTGATGCCAAGGCATCCCCAGCAGCATCCACGACCCCGGGAGCGGATGCCGATGCTGAGAACAAGCAGGCCAACGGCGGAAACACCAACTCTAGTACGGGATCTGGTGGTGGCAATCAATCTGCGGCCACCACGCCCACACCCGGCTCGACGCACAAGAAGCGCAAGCGCGTCTCCACAACCGCCGCCGCCACCAACAACAACAACAACAACAATAGCACGAACAACAGCAACAGCAGCACCAATGTCAACAGTAGTTCGGCCAGCGCGCAGGGAGCAGCCACCGGCGGCAATAACGCAACTGGCGGCCAGAAGAAGCACGCGCAGCGTTCTCAGCAGGCCGCGCAGGAGGACGACGAGGAGGAGTGCCGGGCGGAGAACTGTCATAAGCCCACCGGACGGGAGGTGGACTGGGTGCAGTGCGACGGCGGCTGCAACGAGTGGTTCCACATGTACTGTGTGGGTCTTATTCGCAGCCAGATCAAGGCGGACGACGACTACATCTGCATCCGGTGCACCAAGACGGTGGCCATTGGCGCACCCGGATCCGGTCACAGTATAAGCGCGACGTCCACGACGACGCCGGGCAAACAGAGGGCGGTGCAATCGGCGCGGTAGAGTGAATGGAGTGACTGGAGTCCTGCAGTTGCCGGGCGGCCGATACATTTTAGATTTTGCAGTGACAGCCGATTTGTGTTTTGCGCATGATGTACTACTACTACTGAACACACGAAGCAGGCCGACTAACGGTATTTACTAAGTTTAGTAAAGTCACTTGAATGTTTGGGTAGTACATATTTACCAATTATCGCTATACTTACGCATCTGCAACGTATAAAACATTTGAAAACAACAACAAAAAAAAAAAAAAGGAAATACAAGAGCAAAACATAAGGGAAATAAGAAGAAGCATAGGGATTATCGATTAAGTAAAACAGAAGAAACGCAAACAAACCCACACAACTATTTGTTTTTGTACAATTCAACCCATTTTTTACGTTCGTTAAACGTTCTTTTACTATTATAATATATTTTACCATTACCATTACCTGCTATTCTTAGTTTTTGTTAATTTAATTCACTTTTTGTGTTCGCCCATCGAGTTTCGTACAATGCGCACGCAAAGTTTGCTTACATTCTATTTAAGTTTTTTCTTTAACCGAAGGCAACTCTCGTTTTACTTTTGTACATTTTTGTTTACCTAAGGTTCCGAGCAAAAATCTTCAAACACTAAGAATCTTCCAATTTGACGCGTGCCGCTGCCTTGTAGACACACCTTTCTTTGTATGTTCTTGTTTATTACCCCCAAGTTAAATCTAAAACAAACAAAAACCTGTTAATAAAACGATCATACAAAAAATAAAATTCAGTATAAATCTAAGTTTACATTTAAAATACAATGAAAATGTATAATTTTTAATTTATAATTAGTAAGTTGACTAGAAATCCAGCAACTTGGAAGTAAAAACAAAATTTAAAAAAAAAAACAAAAAAATTGAAAAATAACTTGGTAATATTAACGTACAACAATAAACACAGTGCTTAGAATTATGCAATTAAAAAGCAGACAAAAAAATCGGAACACACTTTGTAAAATCTTTTTTTAAATGTGTATAAAACTCAAGATGATAAAAGTGCAAGTTCTAATGCAAGCAACCCAAGATAAACGATAACGGAAACAAAACAGAGCCCTAAACATATTAAGGATAAACACTTTAATTTCATTAAGCAGTAATGTACGATTAATTTCAATGAATGATCCAAAAAATATTGAAAACATTTGCCCTCACGACACCTTCCCCCAACAAAATATATAATTCTATAATTTAAATAAATTATATATAAATAGTATTTAAAAAGAACTATTTGTTTTATTACTAATTTTTTGTAATCCTGGGAATAACTGATTTAGTTTTATTCATTTATAATGAACTCAAGTGATTCATTAATCATTCAGCCGTCCAGTCTGGCTGCTAATCAACTAGCAGAAAAAATACTTAAAATAATCTTGTCGACTTACTGGCCAAGTGGGCTGCAACTTAATTAACAAACCTAAAATTGTTTATCAGGAACCGTCACGATTATTACCGATACGTACATTATTAATACCCTCGCAAAGGCTTTCAATCGTTTTATTCAAATATTTTCAAGAAGACATTTCCGACCCTATAAACAGCATTAACAGGCGGGTCGATCTAGCCATGTCCGTGCTTATTGTTATTGATTTATCAAGTCTCTGCCTCTGCTCTGCCGGCGAAACATTTCCAATTTATTGTCAACATCAAGTTGGGTTCAGAAACAAAGTTGACCACTAGTAAAATTACAGGTTATAAGACTTATGTTTACTTAGTTTAGCATGTTTCCGTTTAGCCCTGCGCTTTGAAGCATTTCGTGGCGTTAGTTCTTTTCGAAGTTTCATTTACTTGCACTTTGTACAGGATTAAAAGTTTACCTATTTTACTTATGACTTTTTATTTTTGTATATTCAGGAAAAACGGTTTCTTCTTAAATTATAGCTCGATTTAGCATGACTGTGATTTTTCGATTTATGGGCGTTGAAATACACGTGCGCTGCCTATGAATTGCTAGAATCTGCATGTCACATCCCAAATCTATAGCTTTTATACATATGTAGTTTCCGCGACCTCGACGTTCATACAGACGGACAGACAGACGGGCATGGCTAGATCGACTTGGCTGTTGATCCTGATTAAGTATACATATACTTTATAGGGTCGAAAACGATTACTTCTACCTTATACATACTTTTCTAAGAAATACAATATACCATTTTACTCTGCGACTAACGGGTATAAATATAAAATAACTGCTTGAGAATTATAAGCTATACAGATGCGGTCAAAATAATAGTAGTGCGCCGCCCCTCATGTTTGTAATTATTATATTTCTTGTCAAAATTTTGCCATGATTGACTATTTTATTAGATTTGACTATATATAGTCGAAAACAAAAGAAATCCGGACCATTTTGAAGTCAGCCATTATGTGAAATTAGGACTAACATCGGCCGGTCAAAATAATAGTAGTGAAGACGATCAATTCAATAAATTAAAAAATCTGAAAGTTTCATAATTCAAAATTATATTATAATGACATACTCCTTTTTTGTTGTAACAATTTTGTAATTTGAAAAATATTATTTGTCTGGGTTTAAGAAAAATAAATAGCACGTTTTGCATTAATTGTTCGAAAAAGTACCGAATAAAATTTTGATAATTCTTAATTAGTTTTACGCATTGCAGTAATAAATCTGAGTTAAAAATCTAAATCTATACGGCGCATGAGCTCTTTGTAAAAAAAATGAGTAACAAAAAAATACCTTAGTTTGTGAGGTCTTAGCATTTGAAATATCCTCAAATCAAAAATTTTTAGTGCATCGGCTTATTTGCTGCAAGAATAGTTAGGTAATAGATGCCATAATATAGTAAAAGCCAAAAATCTTTTCACAAATTCAAAACAAAGTTTACAGACAATACAGCATATAGTTTTTTTTTTTGCCGATAGATGCATATCTAGGATAAAGCCAGTGATACTCAAGGCTATAGTAATCAACAATATTCTTTTATAGATATAGTTTACCATTGTTCAGGTTAATCTTTTTCAAATTTTAGAAAAGGTTTGATGTCATGTAAGAGGTTAATAAATTTCATTTTTAATCAAGAAACAACCAATTCCATATTTGACCTCTTTTGACTTAAAAGACGTTCAGAGGATTCTTGACCATATAGAATAATGGTCTGAAGTCATAGCTTATAATAATCGACAAAAACCGAATTAATTTAATCCAAACAAATGTTTGGAAAATAAATTATTCAAATTTATTTAAGTTTTCTTATTATTTTTCAAATTGGAAATAGCACTACTATTATTTTGTCTGAAATTAGACTCCATTGCAGAAAATAGTTGACTTCAACAAAATAAACTGTAAAATGATCCGGATGCTTTTGTTTTCAACTATATATGGTCTTATCTAATAAAATAGTCAATAATGGCAAGAATTTGAAAAGAAAGCAACAATTACAAACACTTGAAGATGAGGGGCGATAGCACTACTATTATTTTGACCGCAGCTATATATAGCTGCAAGTCTAGTGTAATAAAATTACCGAAACCATATGAAATGCATATTTATTCATTAGCCAACAAATTGTGCAAATTTGTATATACTGTGGCCGATCGCTAACGGCTATAAGATTTTTATAAAAAGAAAACCAATCTAAAACTCAGTCGTTGAAAAGGGACATGGCTCTGTTAAGAAACTTTTAAATCAAACTATAACAACTGTGATTCCGATTGCAAATGTAAATTCCCCAAGGTCTATTACTTATCTATCAAAACAACTATATAACAGGATAGCTATGTCGCTTCACAGCCGCTTATCAAAATTATTATTATCAGTTAATAGCGCATTGCCCACATGACGTGCGACATGCAATCGACGTAAACATTAACTTCACGAGCTCTAAAAAAAAATTGGTTGAAGAGTCATTACATTTATATTTTTGTTATATTTATTTATTTTTGCTCACAAGTTACAATTGTATTCTGTGTATGCAGCCACCCCTGGAAAAACAACTGTCTTTGACTTTATTCTTAGGTAACTGTTTCAAGAGACTATAAAAAATAGTTGATTAGAGGTTTCCTTTGTCCGGGGTGTCGGAACGGGACAAAAACCACCGACTAGTGTCTTTATATTTAAGATTTGAAAGCAATATAAATATGTTTCGAAAATACTAAGACAATAGGACAAGTATTACACACTAGATTTAACAATTAATTAAAGCGCTCGAAAATGTTCCTTAGTTAGTACAACTAGTCACACTAAGCTCCCAGTCTAGCATTAATACCAAAGAGTATATATACACGGAATTGTTCAAGTCAGCCGCTGCGAGTGCCTGAGTGCTGTTTATCTAATCATTGGAGATTAGCAGGTGCTAGGTATTTGGTTGCTCCCTTGGATTATTTACATCCGCTTTAAATGTTCCTACCATGTATTTAGACATAAAAAAGCCGCTTAGGTCTAATGCTGAGATTAAATTCACGGCAGGAAACCTTGAATATCATCGATTGCTTAGGAAGCCAGTCCGCGCTGGCGACGCTTCACTCGGGCGTACGGTCCCACCGCTGGGTCCATGATGAAGTCGTAAAGTACTCGTGTCCAGCTGGTATGCTGGGGCATCGTGTCATAGAATTCCTTGGCAATTCGCTTGACCTCGGGCAGCCGTGAGCCGGGCACCGCTGGGAAGTCGTGGTGCTCGTTGTGATAGCCCACATTAAAGGTGATCCAGTTGAGCGGGCCGTAGTATGAGTAGGTCTCAAATCCCTTCGCAAACATGTAGTGCTCCGATATGAAGTGTCCGGCCACCGGGTGCAGTCCCATGGCCAGAATGCTACCGATTAGCAGGTAGGCCAGGGGCTTCCAGCCCAGGAAATAAACGATCAGCGCGTTGAAAGTCAGCTGCACCACGGTGTTGATAATCTCCAGGCGCGTAGGTGGCTTCGGGTTAATCACCAGTGGTCGGAAAATGTAGAAGAAAGGCTGCAAGCACACCCACAAAAACTTTCCGAAAGTGGTGTCAAAAAGGCGCGCCTCCAGCAGTGTGGGTATGTCAGTGTCTATTGCCTCATCACCTTGGTAACTGAAAATGTAAATACAACTGTTTAGAACTAGGAAATGGAAATGAGAGTTGTTATATATGTAGTTTCAGCTAGAACTTTGTTATAATGTTAATAACCGTAACGGGTAGAAATAATATCTACTTAAATTCATCAAATCAATCTATTATTTTAGAAATATTGACGAACTGAACGTCAGCGACATAACATTCGGCAATGACGTCAATAACTATTCCTCCCTTCGAGTTATTTTTACATTTCAAAGAATATTATATATCGGCCATATCAAATTATATCTAACAGCGTTATTACTTAATATTATAGTGACATCTGACCAATTTAGTACTACAAGTGAATAAATATTAGTAGATATAAGCTATTAATTCAAAATTAAATAAATGAAGTATGATTTTAGTGAGTTTTTGGCAGGGTTACCACAATATCAACTTCTTATTGGAAGCAATCAACGACAAAGCACCTAAGAGATTAGGTAAAACTTATCTGCGACTTCCCTGTAAACATAAACAAACACACGTATGCGGTTAAATGCTTTACTTTGCCCTAATAATTCTATTGGGAAAAGCAATAAAAGTGAGCCAAGCTAACTCAACTTACTGTCCGAAACTCGAGTGCCAAATCGCTGAGCTACGTGACCAATTGAGCGCCTACTTGTAAATATGTACATATGTACATATAGAAACTATGTACAGGCCTATCTTATCAACGCAATTTATAAGCACTCAAAAGGGAATAAAATGGATATTGACTCATAAGCTTTTCGGGATAGGGAGCAGTGTTGGTCAACTCATGCCGGCGTTCCAATGTGTAAATGAGTCGACGGGGTGGGATGCTAGTTTTAGTTTACTTTGTGACTACGCCCATTAACAGGGAATAATTCGTATGTGTGGAGTGTATGTGTACAATGTACACCTTACATATGTACGTATGTACGTCACAGATTCAACTCGAGTCGCACGTACCGGTGATGTTCGAGGTGGTATTTCTTAAACGAAATGCTCATGGGCAAGCCGATGGGCAGGTTGCAGATAAAGCCCAGGATCCGGTTGTGCATGGGCCTGCTGTGTCCGAAGGCCAGGTTGTGCGAGATTTCGTGCACGGCCAGCATCAGCGAGTGGTTGATGATGCCCCCAAAGCAGTAGGCGGCCACCAGGAGCCACGACCACGACAGGTCCTTCACAACGAACAGGGCCAGAATCTGGGTGAGCACCATCGCACCGGCTACCCACTTGAAATTGGGGTCGTGACCAAACAGCTTCTTGATCTGCGGGTACTTTTCCAGGATGATCTTGCGCCGCGAGGCGTGCGGCTCCTCCGTGTACACCCATTCGAAGTCGCTGCGCGAAACTTTCTGACCCATCTCAGATGCTTGGATTACAGTTAGGTTGCAGTTCTAGGCTGGACACAGATGACGTTCCACAGGTCGGCGTTAGTAGGTTGACATTACTGTCGACCGGCGCGGCGAAGGAAAATATATAAACGTCCAATTGGGCGGATTGAGAAATATAGTATGACCTGACTGAGATGGAGCTGGAAAATCAACCGATATATAATCGGAAGTGCGATAAAATTAATCGCATCTACTGAAATCGCCAAATACGATGTACTTACTGTTGCCTGTGTTTGGTTAACCACTTTACTAATAACCTAGGCACACCAACACTAGTTGCTTATTGATACCTCGATAAATTCGTTAATTAATCGAAAATGTAGCTAGTCGGAGTATTCAGCCACACATAGTTTGAACATTTTTAAATTTAAATAAAACTAAAAAAACTAATTTAAATTAACAAATATCCGTCGGAAACGAGGAAAGTAAAGAGCTCTCCACACTGCCTCGGTTTTTCCATCAAGTTCGATTGACTAGCGCGATCATTGTGTCTATCCTGGACCAACTTTACTTAAGTTTCGAACAGCTTTTCTCATTTGAGTTTAAATTTGCTTTAAGCAATTGAGCTGGTGGTAATAGAGTCAGAAATCAGCAATGGGCTTATGACACTACATTGTTGAGCTCATTCATTGCTCATTTTGAGCAAGATAACCTATGACGATTCCAATTAGCAATAAATGAATAAAATTGTCAAAACCGATACCCGATAGTAAAATATAAACCGAACTTTGGTATAAAAATATCATTCGATGAAATACCACCGAGGCCGATGCATCAATGAGTAAAATTGTATCTACAAATATTGCTCATTAATTGGAGTTGACGACAAAACGGAATGAAAAAGCGAGGCTTAAATGTATACGAAATAAGTTTTACCATTTAAAGGTAACAACTGAAACCCTTTAAACGTTAAAATTAGCTGGATAAACAAAATATAATAAACAAAACAATAAAGTTTGAATTTAACGTTAAAAAGGCAGCATGACCGTGAACTTATTACCAAAAAAATCTAAAGCAGTATCCACTTAGTTGTCTCTGTCTATCAGCTTCAATGAATCCATCAATGAAGGAGGCGAACAATGTAGTGTCATATGCCCACTTTCCACACAGTCCATCCGTTGGAAACGGTCTGATTTCCACAGAGCACATCCACCTTCAACCTTCTGATGTCAGCTGATCTGAACAGCTGTGGCTCGGCAAAACGTAAGCAAAGTCAAAAGGTCAACCATCTTTGTTTATGTTTTGATGAGCTACAGCTGTTACGATCAGCAGAAACCGGAGTTTCACTTTTTTTCAAAAATCCCAACGGTTTTTTAGGGATGGACTTTGAGGAAAGAGGGTTGCACCGAAGTAACATCGGCTAACTATCGCATAAATTTGTCCGTCAAAGTCCGTCAATTTTTAACGGCGGACTTACTGGAAGGCAGCTTTTTCGACTTATTGAACTGAATTTATATATATTCAATTCTAAATCTTAAAACTTAAATCAACTATCGAAAGTTCTTTTAAAAATACTTCGGGACTTGTAGGCATCAGAGTAGGCGTGGCCTTAAAAATAAAATTAGACGCGGAGGGAAGGACGAGCAGACGGACATCTAGATTGACTCGGCTATTAATCCTGATCAAGAATATAAATGTTTTATAGAATCAAAAGCGTTTCCTTACTCTACACTCATAACACAATCTACCCTAAATTTAGGAAATTCGCCCTATTCATCATCAAAGGCAACCCACCATGAATAAGTTTTCTAAAATTAATGGGACTTCTTTCTTAAAATCTAGGGCAAAAAGCCCTTGAGAAAACCTTTTCTAGAATTAAGATAAATATTTCTTAAATGTAGAGCAGCTTACCATACATTTTAGGGCAAAATTTTCAAAAAATTAGAAAAATTTATAAAAATTAAACATGTTTATTCAAGATGAAATTGTAATTCAAGCATGTATAGATTTTGTGATGTATATTGTCTATATCACCTGGATGTAGATCAGGCACCACCCAACGCCGCAGGCCATCAGCATTGTAAATAAAGTCCGGCTGGTCCATATAGCTACAAGTTTTAGACTAAGTGGGGTAGGCAAACTTTGAAGTAACTTGTGTAAAATATTTAGCATGAATAGGGAATCTACCAAGTTAACATCACTGTCAAAATTAAAGAAAAACATATTGTCCATCACTTACTTAAGTTCCCAACTGGCATCTTGTCAAGCTCCTCGCGCGGCTCATCTGACATTGGGGCCTTACTTTTAATCTGGGTGTTCCCAATTGGTCCCAATGTCTGTTTCACTTCATAATTCGCCGGTGAGAAGGTAAGTGCTCATTGGATGTACAGTCGTCTGCCTTCAAGTTACTTAGGCGGACCCACTTAATAAAAAGCCCGGCATTGAGGAGATTTAGCTACTTTAATTATTACTTGTTTCAGAACGCCTTAGATGATTGTCCTACCCCAAGAGTCGAACTGCAGGTTGGCCTCTCCGATGACACCTGCACACATGTCGAGTTCCAAGCCTGGGATCAGCTCTAGCCCGGAGCCCAATCCCAATCTTAATGCCTCACATACCGCACTTCCTGGATGTTGGCAATCATGGAAATGCCCAGGGACACCGGCACCTTGGCGTGGTCGGGGTCACCATCCGTCACACAATAGTAGCAGGCGCCTAGGAACTTGAGGCGCTGCACTTGGAAGTGAGAGGCAGCCACATCGAATCTGGCGAAGAGGTCGTACAGCACCTTCACCAACTTTTCCATCGTGGTCAGCTGGGTGGTCAGCTCAACCACGTCGGCGGAGAGGATACTGACGTCGGGAAGTACCTGGATGGCCATGAAGTTTTCCGGCCTTTGCGAACCACCGGAGATGGAGCGCTCGAACTCGAGCATGATCTTGTTCTTGATGCTATCCTTGATGGGCTTCGCAATCTGCGGCGACAGGATGCTGTCCAAAAGCATCATTTCCAGGCGCAGGGCGTGCCGAAACCACACCTCCTCCTCGGAGCATGTCGACGGATATCACTTCGTAGCCACGAACATTGCGCGCGCTTTTGGTTTGGTCAAGCGCAATGAAGTGCTCGAAGTGGACCACGTTTACAATGCTGACTGAGGTGGCCAGTAGGGCAGCTCCCCTGACAGAGGGAATCGGCAAAAAGATGTAAATCCTGCGGAGCACAAAGACGTCGTGGGAGGGATCAAGAAGCTAGTCGATTATGTAACAGTGATACTTGATCTGCGCTATATCTGAGGGCAAAAAGTCAAAAGATGCAAATATACCTGTATTTCATTTTTGGGCTTACCATTAAATAAAACAATATTGGCCGACAAAACGGAAGCTCTCAATATAATTCTCAATAAGGAAGTAACCATAACTAATCCCTTTCCATCAAAAAGTAAGTGCATCCGACCGGGCCCTGAAATCTGAATATAAGTTATATAATATATATAATAATATATAATATATAATAATAATATATAATATATTGATTGTGAGCCTAAACCTCGACGGTTTGACGGCTTGCTTACCCTCAAATAGCTCTTCTCCCACAGGCGCTAGTCACCGTACTTTCGAAGACATGGCCCAAACCTCTCTGTACACACAAGTTTATTGAATTTTGTTTTTTTCGTATTCCCTGGTCCAGTTTCCTAGTGTAAGAAAGTGTTAAGTTACTGGTGTGTATAAGTACCAGTACTAAGCCTGCTGTGTATCCCAGTTTTTAGAAAGCATTTTTCCCTTTATTTTTTCTTTATACTTACAGAATTTTGATTGCATTCTGTCTGTGCAGATTAGAAAATGTATAGAAAGGTATTGATTTCCTTGGTTTCTTTGGTTTCCCAATTAAGTTCAGGGATCTTCTGCCGACTCTTTGGTGACCTTCCTGAACGTCAATCATGGCTTGACCATCGCATCAGAAACGGATTTTCAGTTAGAAAATGGGCACCCATTATTGGGCTTCCAAGTTTTGCGGCGTTTGTTGTTATTAATTTTATTTTTATTTGCAGCCCCCAAGCATCCGCTTTTGCCTTCATCAAAGAAAAGCTGTAAAATATGCCGTACTTTCTCTTTGCTGGGGTTTATTTTGGACGCGTGCCCACAATCACAAAACTGTCTGAGAAGCTTGTTTAGTCAAGTTACTATTCGGCAGTTCAGAATTACGCTTTTAATTTTATCAAAATCGGAAAACGATATCATATAGCTGCCACAGGAACTCAAATAATTGTGCTGCAAATCGTCATAGCTTCAATGTTTTTAAACATTTAACGCCAGTCAATCATAATTTTAATGTTTTCAAGAATATTTAATTTGTGCAATAGCTGCAAGGGTATATGAACTTCGGCTTGCCGAAGTTTGCTTCCATATCAGCGGTTCGTGCCACTCACATGCATTGTTGCCATTTTAGCTTATTTCAAGCTAGATTTAGCATATTTTAAAATGAAATAGCTTGAAAAATACTTGAAATGCATATAGCTTAAAATCTGGCTTATTTCAAATTTCATTTAGCTAATTTCGGCTTAAAAAAATTTATAACAAAAAATTTGGAAAAATCCACCTTATTAATTGGGAAAAAAAGGAAATAACTATAGAGTTTTGGTCAGAAGTTTTGATGTATAAGGATGCTGGCCAAAACAAAGCTTTCGAGCAACTGGCGTTATTTGCTTTGCACATTCTTTCACTGCCATGGTCGAATGCTGCGGTTGAGAGGGTATTCAGCCAAATGAACATGGTCAAAACAAAGTTGCGCAACAAAATGAATTTAAAAAGCTTGAACGCAATTTTAAGAATAAGGTTTGTTTTTGAAATTTTAAATTATTTAAAATATACTAAGTATTTTTTTTTATGTTATAGATATGGACTGCGACGTCATGGCAAATGTTGCCATGACTACATACTTCCAACGAAATACCTCGCTTTAGTCAGCTCATCCGCTAAATATATGGAATCGAATGATGAAGTCGATGAAATTATTTCTTTGCTCTAATAGCTATATAAATATAATATCAATAAAAGTAAAAAATCAACTATTTTAATGTTTTCCATGGTTAGCTTATTTTTAGCTTAATTTTTTTAATTTTTAGCTCATTCTAGCTTATTTTTTTCTTCAATCTAGCTTATTTTATCTCTCAAAATCTGGCAGCACTGCTCACATGTCGGAAAAGCATTAGCTAAATGCTAATGCGCCAATGGAATCACAAAAAAGTTTACTAATGCGGCAATGGAATAAGGCAATTAAAATTTCAACGTTTTAAACGTTAAATTCCAACTTTTTTAATATCCCGCTTATGTTTATTTAAACGTTAAAGTTTTGCAGTTTTTATCTTTAAATGCTACAACATTTCTTATCCCTTATCCAGCAGTGTTTTATTTCGTAAAATGCTTTTGAAACTGATTTGGGGTTGCACCGAGCAATTGACCGTTTTTTTATACTTTCCGGGCATAATTTCTCTGAAAGCATTGTCTTTATATTTTCTGACTACTACGAACAGTTTTTAATTCATTTACAAAATAAAAATTAGTAAATTGTCGATCCAAGGCGTAAAAATGTTTATATTTCTGTTTTCCTTGGTTCTCAACCCTAATTTTGTTGCAAAAAGATTTTAAAAAGTTGTTTAAGCCTGATCCATTGGTACATAAGTGGACTTCTTATAGCCTGATTCCATTGCCGCATTTAGCTAATGCTAATTTGATGCGTGTGCTCTTGTTTTCTTGTTCAAAAATTGCGCCATCCTTGGATAAAAAGCAGGTGTTGTGGTGGTGGCCCTAACGAAATATCGTTAAAAATCTAAATTTTCTGTTATTTTTTCTAAAAATTTATCTATCGCATTTATTTTAAATGCGGCATTTATCCTTATGGGATTCCCTGTTTCAATTAATGCGCATTAGGATAAATGCGTTTTAATGAGCCAATGGAATCCGCTATTAAATGTGCCTGATCTCATTGAAGCATTTATGTATAATGTTGCACTTTGATTTTTTTTTTAATTTCAGATTGAAATTTGGTGTTTAATTTCACTAGTTCCTTTCATCTCTCGGAATTTGATTCTTATGCTAATCTCACATTCTTAGAAATGAGTCATGTTATGGAGAGATTACCTAACGATGCGTAATTGTATTCAACAATTATTTAAACATTATATAATTGAATTAGTGGCTCGACCTAAGAGGTTGTTGTTTGTTAAATCTCCCAAAAGTGCGTCTCGTGTGCTGACCTACTGTTTCAGTTATCAGCCAAATAAAAATTTTGTACTTTTGTGTGTGAGACCTACGCCTTCAGTAGACTGAAGCATCAGTTTTTCGACTACAATGGAGAGAATAGTGTGGATTAGCAGCCTGCTGCTTTTGCTGGGCTTTGCAACTGGACTCGGAGTAACTCGATCCGTCGATGCTACGGCCAACGAGCGGATCCTAAGCTCCATAAAGCGGCACATGAATGACAGTGCCGATCCTTGCGAGGATTTTCAGAACTATGCCACAGGCAAGTTCCACGAGGTAAACAAGAAGGAGGATTGGGAAATTACCCAGGATGCCATCAGGGACAGCTACATTGGCAAACTGCAGTCGGTGCTCGATCTGCTGAAGGATCGACTTTTCGTCGACGAATTCTCCGTGGAGGAGAAGGTGTGGCGCTTCTACAACACTTGTCTCACGGCCCCCGAAGGCACTTCCAGGATAAGGCGTTTCCTGGAGTTGGTTCCGCCGGGTGAGAACCTAACCTGGCCGCCACTAGTTGCCCAAGGAAGTCAGTGGCCCAAGCAGCAGTTCCAGTGGCTGGAGACCTTGGCGAATCTGCGACTCTACGCATTGGAAAACCCTTTGATCTTTTTCGAGATCCGGGCGGACTTTTACAGCAGCAATAAGTTCTCCTTAGCTCTTAGCAAGCCGGATTTGTACAAGTTAAGTAATGTGTCCGAAGTCGAGGACCTGTTGAAACGGACCGGAGTGGGCCCAAGGCGGGCTGTGTACCTGGCCAGGAGCATTATCCAACTGGACTCGGATCTTAATGGTCCGACTGGAGTCGATACGTTCTACACATTCACCCTGGAAGATGTGCAGAGTAGGACCAATCTACAGATGGGCAAGTACCTCCAGACTGTCTTTGGCCACTCCTTTGAGAACAGTACCTCGGTGTATGTGAGCAATATGGAGTACTTTGAACAAATCGACGGAGTCGTTCGCAAGTACGACTCTGAGGTGGTGGCCAGTTACCTAATGATTCAATTTGTCCGCTTTCTACTATTCTTGGATGGCAATGGCCCAGAGAAGAAGCCCGCCCAATGCGCCGCTGCCGTCGCATCTCAAATGGAGCTGGCCAGCGATCTGCTGTAC
Organism: Drosophila gunungcola; assembly: GCF_025200985.1. Taxonomy (NCBI): domain Eukaryota; kingdom Metazoa; phylum Arthropoda; class Insecta; order Diptera; family Drosophilidae; genus Drosophila; species Drosophila gunungcola. Next base: position 3,396,880 of record NW_026453162.1, read on the forward strand.
GAAAACCATTACTTGGGCCAGGGAAAGCGAGAGGAGTACAGCAGGGAAGTGCAGCGGATCTTTGAGGCGGTGAGCAGAACACTTATGGCCAGGCTGGAGGAGAACCGCATGCACCTGACCGACGACGAAGTCAACTTTCTGCAGCAGAAACTGCTCGCCAAGACGCTTAAAGTGGGATATCTGCCAGACGGTGTCAACCATCGTCGCTTCGTGACCAATTTCTACGACGATCTGGAACTGGACACGCATCCGGATTTCGCTAGGGCACAACTCAGCGTCCTGAGACACAGACAACGTCGATTCCTGGACAAGTTCAATGGGCCTGTTGCCAAGGGGACAGATTACCTTTACTTCTCTGGTTACATTTCAGATAATGTTCCCGGCATATGGTTCGATGACAGTCACAACATCATCGTCATGCCCTATAACATGTTGCTGGAGCCCTACTTTGCGCCCGAAAGTCATGATGTCTTCAAGATGAGTCTGCTGGGATTCTACCTGGCTCGCACAATGATGAAAAGTTTCTTGCCCGGAGACCTGCCCTTCGACAGTGTGGGCAACTACGGAGGTTACCTGAATGAGTTCAAGGAGCGGCAAAGCTATGTCGATGGTCTCGCATGCTTGAATTCTACTGCTCGTTCCAAGGATCTCCACTACCGTTCGGGCGATGTGGTGAGTCTGGGCCTGGTTTACGAGACCTTCTTCGGAGGCAACTCGGTGTTCAACCAGGATCAGCCCGCATTCGCCGATGTGCCACTGAAAAAGCTGTTCCTGCTGAACGTCGCCCAGTTGTTCTCGTTCACTCAGGAGTATCAAGATGAGGTCCAAATGGACTCCGACAAGTTGCGTCTCAGTCAGGCGGTGAGCAATCTGCCGGCTTTTTGCGAAATATTCAACTGCCCGGACACCGCGCCTCTGAATCCGCCGAGGAAATGTGAAATGTGGTAGAAAACTACACTAAACGTACAATATTTGTACCTTTTCAAAATCACTTTTAAAAGTGTGTCGTATAAACTTAAATGTATAAATGAAATCTTCTTTTCCATTGTCAAATAAATACACGATTTTGTGAAGGTTTAATTTCCCCCATTATCGCCAAAAGTGTTTGTTTTTCAAAATCAGGAAGGTCACATCCAATTCCAATCTATGAGTCTTCAGATCATTGCCCTTTTTTTTTGGGCGTATGAGTTGAATATTTTCTATTTGTAGATTAGTTGTCTTTGTATGGACAAAGCTTTCTTTCTTTCTTGCCAAGCCGTCGATTAAAAAAGCCACTATCACTCAAAACTTATTAGATTTCAGATTGAAAATAAAAATGAGTTTGTCGTGTGATTACTATCGAGCTGTAATCGCTCGTAGAAACAAAACATAAGTGGGCAAATTAAATGAAATTAGACTTTTGTTTTAATTATAATATTTACTTTTGTTATAATTATAATATTTATTTTTGTTATAATTATAATATTTATTTTTGTTATAATTATAATATTTATTTTTGTTATAATTATAATATTTAAATATTTTCTATTCGATTTACATTTTTTCACTTTGATGTTCATGCATAGCGGTTTTTTGGTATTTTAAATATAAAAATACTAAAATGGCACGAACAGCTGATCTGGTGATAGCCTGATTCCATTGGCGCATTAGCATTGTTATTATAGCGTATTTCCACAGAGACCCATCCACCTTCCACCATCCGTTCCACATTTTTTGAAAATTCCAACCGTTTCCAACGGATGGACTGTGTGGAAAGAGGGCATTAGCTAATGCTACTCCGACACGTGAGTGGCACGAACAGCTGATATGGGTTTGTTTACTTTTGAATTTTTGGCAAATCCAAAAGAAATGAATTGAAAATAATAAATATGAGTGAGTTTACTCAACGCTTTAATGCTCAGCAGGACATCCATAATGCGAGCGAGGCATTTGCCAACTTGAACGACAAGGCAGGGAAGCTGATGGTGTTGTTTGACGGATTTGCCAAGGATACCACCGCAGTTTCAAAAAAGAGCAAGGATCCCCGTATATGTGGGAGTTATTTCCTGCCAGAGAGGTAGCAGTAATGCATTGTGAGCCTGCGAGCAGGATTTGCTGCGCTTGCTATTGGCTTCAGTAATCTATACGCAAAATATATTTTATATTCAAAAGAAATCAAAAATTGCGCCATCCTTGCATAAAAACCCAGGTGCTATAGTGGTGGCACTAACGAAATATCCTTAAAAAAAAGTATTTTCCGGTATTTTTTCTAAAAATGTTCGGAACGAATGATTTTTAATCGCATTTATCTTAACTGTGGCATTAAGCCTTATGGGATTCCCTAAATGCGCATTTGGCGTTTTAATGCGCCAATGGAATCCGGCTATGAGACCGTTAACTTTTGAATTGTCGCAAATCCAAACGAAATTAATACAAAATCATAAATACGTGTGAACTTATAGCTCCTTTTCACACTGATCCATTTCCCAACTAGTCCGTTAAAATTTGAAAAATGTAACTTAAAATTTCTTTTTACGCAGCCCATCCTTGAAAAACTGTTGTGGTTATTGAAAAAATCCGATTTCCACAGAGCACATCCACCATCCACCTTTCGGTATCAGCTGATCTGCACAGCTGTGGGTCATCAAAACATAAACAAATATGGTTAACCTGCCAACTTATTACTTGACTAGCAACCCCACTCAGCTTGATAATTTTATAAATAAAGCACCAAGGAGCGTGTGAAAATTACCTAATCAATAAACTAGAAGATTTGCATACCAGTTGAGCCGTAAAGTAAAGTTTTTTGTACTGATTCCATGCAGTCAATATGAGCTCCATATTGTGGACTTCAGAATCGGACGAACTCAAAAACCTTTTAATAAAACCAAGCACACAGGCACACTTTTTCCCTTCAACTTTAGCTGCCTATGCAAAACCTACGAATTTCGGTTCCATGAGCATCATTTTAAAGCACACTCTGAAATTGAATTGACAAATTTTTCTACGTGTTTCAGCTGTTTCTTAGGAGTGGTATATTTAAACATAATGTGTACAAATGTATTATTTGTTTTTAATATATTTTTATCAATAGTTCTAGAAAAAGCTAAAACAAAGGTGCGGCAAAAATATGTTCTGATATTGTGGCTTTTGCGTTTTGTTGCTTGCTCTTTGCAGCTTGTGGTATCTTGTACCTGGTTTTAAATATTACTTTTTTAGATAGATGCAAATTCTGTTTTTTGTATATATTTGTATATATTTGTTGTTGCTGGTTGACGACGCAGTTTTAAATTGATGATACACAGAGAAGAACTAAATGGATACAGAGGATGTCCCGGCTTTCGGCCAAATTTTATAAGCTTCTGCGGCTCCTTGATGTTGTTTCTGCCGAGGCCGCTTCTAATTTGTTGTTTTGCTGTTTCTCCGCCGCTGCTGATGATGTTAGTGCTCTGAGTCCGCGTCTAGTCCTTGGTGTTGGATGGTCGGCTGCCTTTTTAAATTAATGGTTGAATAAATATTTAACTTGAACTTTAATTTTTTCGCTGATCTTTGAATAATTTATATTTGCGCTCGGTTATCGATTTCGCAGTTCTTGGTTTCTGTTTTGCTCACTCACTTTTTATTTAGAATTCTTTTTAGTTGTTTGCGGATCAGCAGAAAATATTTAAATCAAATCGGCAATATTAGCAGGCATTTCCTCAATTGTAGTATGGTAGAATTGTTCAATATCCTTAAGGATTCGGCGATCGTCATCTGTAATGAAGTTGATCGCAACACCCTTGCGGCCGAAACGACCACCGCGACCGATTCTGAAATGGAGTGCAAAAATGAGAATATATTTTTAAAAAGTCGGCTCCCGTTAAGGGAGTGGTGAGGGGACAGGACAACTTACCTATGAATGTAGTTCTCGCGGTTTGAGGGCAGATCATAGTTGATGACCAACGAAACCTGCTGCACATCAATACCACGCGCCAGTAAATCAGTGGTAATCAGGACACGAGAAGAGCCCGAACGGAATTGTTTCATGATGACCTCGCGATCACGCTGCTCCATGTCGCCGTGCATGGCCGAGACAGTGAAGTTGTGGCTCGACATCTCCTGGGTCAGCTGGTCCACCTAAAAAATTGGAAAGAAATACGTAAGCCCAAAAAATTACATACATGGGAGAAAAAATGAAAAATGAGTAAGCTAACCTTGCGTCGGGTGTTGCAGAAGATAACCGACTGGGTGATGGACAAAGTGTCGTACAGATCGCATAGGGTGCCCAACTTCCAGTTCTCCTGCTTCACATTCACGTAGAACTGCTTGATACCTTCGAGAGTCAGTTCTTCCTTCTTCACCAGGATGCTGACGGGCTCACGCATAAAGCACCGGCTCACTTCCAACACATCCGGCGGCATGGTAGCAGACAGCAGGATGACCTGCACGTCAGGGGGCAGCATCTTAAACACGTCCTGGATCTGGTCCTTGAAACCGCGCGACAACATCTCGTCGGCCTCGTCCAGCACGAACAGCTTGATGTACTGGGTACGCAGCACCTTGCGGTTGATCATGTCGTAGACGCGGCCGGGCGTGCCCACCACAACGTGGCAGCCGGACTCCAGGATGCGTGCGTCCTCGCGCACGTTGGTGCCACCGATGCAGGCGTGCGAGTGCACCTTCATGTACTCGCCCAGCGCCATCACCACGCGCTGGATCTGCGTGGCCAGCTCGCGAGTGGGGGCCAGAATCAAAGCCTGGCACTCGCGAATGGACGTGTCGATTTGCTGAAGGATGGCAATCGAAAAAGTGGCAGTCTTGCCAGTTCCTAACGGAGATAGAAAGAAGAAAACAGATTAATATACTTGGTTTGTGGAGTAGTATACTATCTTTGGTGGTTGCTCGAATTTTTTTGGTTAAGTAAGTTTATGATAACACAAACATAATGTCGCACAAGATAAGTAACCTCCTAAAAATTGTAAAACTACCTCACGCCCTTAATTTAGTTTGTTTGAAGAAACCTTTGAATGTGGATAATTTTCTTTGATTCAAACCAAAAGATCGGTCGGACCTTCTCCGGAACTCAAAAAAAATGTATAATAGGTAAATAAATATATATATATTTTTCAACAAATTTAAACTTTACAATCTTTTGTACTGGGAAAATAAACTACAGATTGAATTTCACAATTCTTTGTACTATATTTTACATTTACACACTCGATGTTTATTTTGTTTTCTTTTTAAAGTAAAGATTGAACAGTTACACTACTGATCAGTTACACCTTCGAAACATTTATATTGAAACACTGTACAGTTGCTATACGATAGAGTATAAACAAACGATCACGCCTTACTTTTGTGTAATCAGGGTAAATTTCATTTCGTCGGAAAGTATTATTTTTTAACCATTAAAAAGGTTTTTTTTTAAGCTTGTTTAGACAGTTTCTTTGCTACATGCGGAGATATTAGGTTTCTCTTTTAAACTGAGAGGGTAGAGCGCATAGAAACAGACGAAAATATGCTAGTGTCGAAGTATATATGTATTTAAATTCGAAAATGTTCGGCGTTTCAAACTAAAACCAAAAAAAGTTTTTCTTTACAAAAGTAAAACAGCAAGTGGGGTTTTCTTTGGAGAACAATAAACTATACTAAATAAACAGTTTTATCGATCGTTAAAACCCTGCCAATGTGCATTTCAGGGTGGATCTGGACATGATCCCCTGCATGGATTACGAAGGGCAGGTGCAAGCAACACACAAATAGGGGTGCGAATGGACTAAATGCAATTCAGAGACCCTGCCAAATGAATTAGTGCGGGACGGGATCTGTAGGTAGATCGCATTTTTCATGGATGACCTTTACACAGCACCACCGTTGGTGTTGGGCAAGAACAGCCGAAAATCGCCCGGAAGAAAGTTCGACGGACGACCTTGTTTCCAAGAACTTTCTTCTGCCCGGGCGGTTGCGAAAACGAAACGCAGCCGGCCAGCGAAAAGTGGCGCGCAAACGCAGACGCCGAAAATCGAAGAGAGGAGAGCAGCGAAGAGGAGAGGAGAGGGCGGGAGAGTGCAATTTTAACAAAGAATACAGGCGCAGCAGCTGAGTCATCGACACTGCTTGCCCGAACATTTTTTCGCCGACTTCGCACATTCTCGAACGATTTTCTTTGTCGATGAGCTGAGCTGATCATGGGGAGCAAGGAAACTTTCGGGATATGGTGGATGGGGATGGGGATGGGAATTATGATTATGTACTCACCAGATTGAGCCTGGGCAATGACGTCGCGACCCTTGACACAGGGAATGATGGCGCGCTGCTGGATGGCGGACGGCTTTTCGAAACCGTAGCCGTAGATGCCGCGCAGCAGCTCCTCGCGCAAGTTCATGTCATCGAAGTTGTCGTACACCTCGTGCCAGGTGGACTCGATGACTCCCTCGGGGTCCATGCCGGCGGGACCATCCTGAGCTATTTCACTTCGGTCATCCCTGCGGAAGGAAGGAGCGCGAGAAAATGCGTTAGTGGGCGGGACACAAACTCCGACTTCAAGGGTACAAATTTTCCAGCCACATTTGTGGGTTATGGTGAATCGCTAACAGTGAACAGTGAATAGTGAAAAGCGCTTGGCAACGCAACTTTGGAGCGGCACTCACATTATCAACAATAAAGAATTGACTAGGTAAACTTATATCCTGAATTTCGACGGCTTGAGCTCGGGTTACTCAATCAATTTGTGCCGTGTCTGCTTGAACGAATAACAGAGAATTTGGGAGCTACTGCTGCTTGCTTTGTTTCTCCCTTAGAAGTATGAACGTGTTTCCAGTCCGTAACGAATGAGGTGCGCTCTGTGATGCGGTGTCTTTACGTATAAAAAAATGAGACTGGACTGCTGGTTGCGACGACAGCTAGGCGGCCTTTTGAGCGATGAGTTGCGAGAGTCCGCCCCTGAGCGGGTGCGAGCGGGACGACTCTATTAGACGCGTGTGTCAATGTCATTGAGTGAGAGCAGTCGGGCGATATGTGCACGTAACGGCGGGTCCAGTGTTGCTTAACGTAGGTTGCAATAAGTAGTAGCCGGTTAAAAATGGCAGTAGGGTGGGAGAAAACTATCCGAAAGGCAAACTTTCCCTATGGCGTGCAAGTTGGACCCACGAAAATCGAGATAGAGCGAGGCTAAACCAACCCACAATCGGAGCAATTCAATTAATGTAGAATTTAATCATCATTCTGCGTCACAGTCCAGTCATGAGTCAAACGTAAGTGTATGCGAGAATCTGAGTCAAGTGGCAAAAGACGTCACCGGATTTCAGCAAACTCGCCTAATTCGGATGTTCCTACAGGCTGAATAAGTCCACTTAAAAAAACTCTCTTGGAGCAACCACTGCGCTCTCTCCAGCTCAAACTGTCTTCCCCTCCTCTCGCATACACTCCCCTGCGCTGTCATTCGGGCGTGTAATTTTTTTTTTTTGCGTGCCACTCATTCTGACCGTCAGAAATTTAAAAATCTTTTTTTCTTATAGCCGCACACTCGAATCGCACCAAACCGTTGCCGAATCGATGGAGCACCGGTTCACCTAGCCGATTTCCACATTTCGAACGCTTAATCTAGGAAATATACTAACATTTTCTGAAAATTATTTGGCACTTTTTATACACGTGCTGCTACTGATTTGTTAAAACCAAGCAAAAGAGGCTCCATCTTGCAAAAGTTTTAGTGATGTAAGAAAACATCGCCGACTATCGATAGCTCGATCGCCATATATCGCCAGCTGTCAGGGAATATCCGGCGTTTCCGTCGCGATTTCGGAAAGTAGCATGCACCCACATAGGAAGACAAACATTTTAAAATTTCTTCTATAAAAGTACAAATTTTGATTCTACATTTTCATGAATTTGCGCATTTTACGTGATTTTGGCAATGCCACCTGAATTCAAGGGCTGCATCTCGTTAGCAAGGTTGCCAGACCTCGCGTCCTTAATTGTAATCGAATCCTCTGCGATGACTCACAGGTGATTTATATATAAACCCGACACTCTATTCTATACTTTTTAGGAATAGTTGCCAATTGATTTAATCTTGTTAATCACGACAAATGATTCTGTAATATTAATAAAATATGATAAAGTGTTTATCAAGGTTCCACACCATGGTTCGAGTCGGGGGTTCAAATATTTAACCCCCGACGGTTGTCATTTAGGACATGGCCTAAAAATTTATATTAAATTTTTATTCCACTCCGATCAGACAATGTATCGAAAGCTTCGTGTTTCTTGAAAATGGATCATTATATTTGAACAAAGAGGATCTGAGAAAGAACCTCAAACCCCAGCGATAATTTACTATCGGAACTTAAGCCTCGATAGTGTTCCACAAAGCCAAATATTCTATATATCGATACTATCGAGAGTGGTTGGCTCAGCTCTAGTCACTCTGAATTTTTACCGCAGCGTGAACAGTGTGAGTGCCGTGAGGATTTTGGAATTCCGTTTAAAAAGAGTTAAATCTAGGACTTGCTCTAGGTGGGGTAATAGACAAACAATTTCCTGTAACACTGGATGAATTGCGAAAAAAACGACCTCCTTGCTGACTTAAATGGCAAAAACCCACACATCTACACCGCAACTTGGCCAACCGCGTTGGCCGTGCGTCGTCATATACGTGTGTGTGTGTGTATAAGTGTGCAAAAAATTAAGTGGGAAAAGTAAAGCAGCCGGTCGGTATTCGGATTGTCAATGGCCACTGTTAACATAAACGGATGCATCGCATAATGATACGCGAGATCCGTGCACATATAGGCATTGAAATTAAAGGCTATTTTTAATTTATGACAGTTACTCAGTGCCGGCCAAAAAAGAGGCGATTCATAACACTCGCTAAGAGAGCCGCCGTTGAGTCATCGTCTGCTCTCACTCACTCATTTGCATTGTCCGCAGCCGGCTGATTAATAACGGCCACCTCGTACGGCCATCTCCCTCGCACACACACTCCAGCCGCACCGTTGCACTCTCTCTCCTTTTTGTCGAAGTGGGTGAGGTGAGTGAGCGGGTGACTCATGGCTTGAGCGCTTTGAAGCGCAGCAGGCGGCTGCGTCACTCACCGAGTGAGTTTTTTTTTTGTCAAATTCAAAATCGGTTTGTGATTCTGCTTTGCGCTCATTCGACTTTTGAAATCCGCCTTGAACGCTTCGAAAATTCATAGCGAGTCGGACGTGTGTGTGGAGCTGCTGGCGTACGGTTTCTGTCTGTCTTGGTCTCATCCCCCGTGTGTGTCTGTGCTCAGTGTGTGTATATGTGAGTTTTTCGGAGGAGGAAAATTCGGTTGTTGGTGTACTATATACATAGCTCGACACCTCTAAGGTCGGGTCCCAAGTCGCCGCTGCTGCCCAATAATCTGTCAAGGGCGTTGCAAAAGCAGCTATCGAATCAAGGCGCTTAGTTTGCGTATCTAACGGGGGCGACGATTTGCGAATGCAATGCGATAAATGTTAATTTCTGTCTATCTCTCTCTTTCTCCACCTCTCGTTGCAGTCTGAAGTAAGTTACCCCCAGAAAAAATCGTCACCGTTGCGGTTTTTCTTTGTTTCCCTGCAAATTTCGTGTGACCCCCGAAACAAAAGTGCGACTCGCCGTGCGGTAGAGCAGCGACAGCGATCCAGCCAATATCCAGCCCAGCCAATCCAATTCAATTTCAATTTAATCCGCACCCACTACAAACAAAGCACCATGAGCTGGCAAGATTATGTGGACAACCAACTCCTGGCCTCGCAGTGCGTGACCAAGGCGTGCATCGCCGGACACGACGGCAACATTTGGGCGCAGTCCAATGGCTTTGAGGTGAGTACGGTAAACTGGAAAGCTGGAAAACGGCAAGTTGACAATGAATTTTCGCAAGTTCAAGGGTGTGACTCTCTGTCTCGCTGTCTCCCTCTCTCGGCCGCCATGATTACTTACGCCTGATAAAAGCAACTCCCACCCTCTCGCCAGTGCCAGTTCACCCCCTGCAGCGGCGCTTCTGCGCAGGCCCACTCTCCCTTTCTCGTCCCCTCTTTAAGCGAGTTTGCGTGATCGCGAGGAGTTCATGAAACCCACTCAAAAGGTCCTAATCGGAGTCAGAGTTGGCTTTGCGTTTCCTAAGAGCGGGACAAGACCATTTGGTTGTTCAATCCTCTCTAGCACAGCTTCTGTTCGCGGTAATCACCAAAACACTCAATGCGTTGTAGGAGTAGGGAGGGGAGAACTTGATATCAGCAGCCGGTTCGAATGTATGCGGTGCTGTGCAACACTGGTTCTTGATAATGCAGTCTGCAGCCCGCAGCCCCACCCTTTTAGTATCGCTGGCCTTATCACATTCAACACAATTTTGTTTTTTTTATTTTAGTCTTACTGCTTGGTTGCCGTTTGTTAACTCTGCCGGCCGAAATGAATGCTCTTTATCGAAGCGAAAAGAACAGAACAGAAATACAGAAATATCTTGAGCAGGCGATGCCGCGTCACCAGCGGAGAGTGAGTTGAGTCGGCTACCTTTAAATGGCTCTGAGCATTTTTCGTATGCGCGCCACGTTTTTGCCCTTTCTGTGAATAGCGTGCGGATGTATGTGTGCAACTTCCTGCCGATTCCATGTACACTTATCCTGCTCTCTCCGTTATCCGTTTTCACTCGATTCTGCCACTCCCTTGCGCTTTGTTTGTCGATTGGAGTTTTTCTCGCAGTGTTAGTGGCATTGGATTGGAAACCAATTTGGCCAAATTTTCGATCCGATGCCGCGTCATCATCTCCCTCTATTCTTTCACAGTTCATACCTGCTATTTCTGCACGCGTATCACTTTCGTTTCATTATCTCCCACTGCTTTCGTATCTGCCTTCGTTGGTTTTCCCTATTTCGCATTACCCAAGTTACCTACTTTTGATCCCAATTCGCGTTTTCATTCGCATGAATTATTGTGAGTAATTGCTTTTCTCTCGAGATTGATCAGCTGCGTTGGGCCTTGCCAGACTGTTTTTAGAAATCAATGCGACTGAGTTCAAAGCAGACTACTTCTCACCTGAGACTTATAAAAAAAAAATCTGTTTATTTTTCTGCGCAAAACCGGCTTTAAAAGGTATAATCTGTTTCCATTTTCAGCCATAATGTGCGTTCCGAATAAATCAACCGACATCCCCTGAAATTCATTTAAAAACACCCGTTTTAGGTGATTGCAATGATATTTGACACTTGTGGAATTTTCGCTATCGCTGTATAATGAGCACTGCTTAGTTTATTAACTTTTTAGGCATAGCTGTCTTCACAAAACCGGCTTTTCTCGACTCATCTGCTCTCTTACTCGTTCAGATTTGCGCTCAATGGAAACTTCTCGATGCCGAATTCGAGTGGCATTTCGATGTGTCACTGTTTGGCAGCAGCAAATGAGTATCAAATGTGCGAGATTTTCAAATTAATTTCCTTCCTTACCCCTGGAAAAAGCAGCTGTTATCGGGTTGGGCTGCCAACTTGTTTTCTATTAAGCCAAGGCTTATGACATTGGTGAGCTGCCTAATGCCCTCCCCCTCCATCTCCATCTTTATCCCATGTTTATATGTCTCCGTCTGGACGGACAAGTCATTCAAGTGTGCAAAACTTGTTTTTGAAAACCAAAATTCAGGATGGGCACATATCCCTTTGCCGGCCCCAGCCTCCAAATGCCACACCCCTTCTTTTTCCACCCTGGAGTGGATGGACCACATTTGTTAATAAGTTGGCAGTCGTCGATGTTGCCAACTTTTTTCAAACGGGTGGTGGTTTGTTTTGCGGTGGTGGTTTTTCTTTGTTTGCGTGGGACGTCTGCAGCTGATTTTTTTTTTTTTAATATTTTAACAAAACTTAATGTGCCTCTGTACCGCGAGCCCATAACCCCGTCGTGGTTTAGCTGGCACATATGTACATGCATCCACTGCTTATTTAGACGATTAACCGATACTTGTGTCCTATAATATCCCATATTCCATATCCCATAGCCCTTTGCCAGCCCCAGCCTCTGGTGCCACACCCCACCCAGTTCCACCCTTGAGTAAAACTTGTTAATGAGCTGGTAGTCGTCGCTGTTGCCAACTGTTTTCAAAAGTGGTGTTTTGCTCGCAGTGGTGGGTTTGCTTTTGTTTGCGGTGGGCCGTCTGCAGCATTCACTGGCGCACTCAAATCATAGGCATGCACTGCTTATTTTGACGATTGCCTAGCCGATACATTTATGTCTGAAAATACTGCGTTGACGATGCCGAAATGTTGATAATGTTGATAGCGCCATCAATGATTTTAGTATCCTGGTGGGGTCAAGCATATTCAGACTGGGAGAGCACAACTCGCATACAGTTCGTATGCCGGCAGATCGCCGGTAGAACGCTTTTCTCGTGTCAAGAGAATAATAACAATAAAGCTCTTATATTGTTGAAGGGACTTAGGGCTTTATATTATATTATTATATTTGCATGGTCGGTTTATATGAGGGTTATATAGTTCTGCAAATTTCCAGGTAAAATTGGCTGTCAAAAGTAAAGAAAAATCTTAAAAATTTCGAGATTAGTACTCAATGGCTGTTAGGATACTTGTGCAGGTCTCTAATAAAAAATGGCTGTTTAGAGAGCCAAACGTGTTCGGCCTTAACCATAATTCCACAACACTTTTACTGCAACACAACTATCCATGTTAAGCCCGTCCACTAACCCATCATTTACCATCTTGCAGGTGACAAAAGAGGAGCTCTCCAAACTGATTAGCGGCTTCGACCAGCAGGACGGGCTCACCAGCAACGGCGTGACACTCGCCGGTCAGCGGTACATTTACCTCTCCGGCACAGATCGCGTCGTTCGCGCCAAGCTCGGCCGAAGTGGAGTGCACTGCATGAAGACAACACAAGGTAAGCATCCACAATCAAATCGTCTCTATAAATTGACTAACAAATAAAATCTCATTAAAATTTGGTGCACAATATTCTATGTCATTTTCATTTTTGTCAGTTGTTTTGTTTAAGCAATTACTTAAAGTTAGAGTAAAGTTAGTTAAGTTAAGCAATAGAGGTACATGGTAAATTGGCATAGAAAACTTCATTTTAAACAATAACACGTTATTAGAAGCAACCGAAAATATTTATTTTTTATATGTTTTATATTGACATTTTAAGAATACAAAAAAAAAAACATTCTAATCCAAATTGTTTCTCAGTTTTAAAGCTATCTGCACGAAAGTTTCAATTAATTAACTTCGCTATTTTTAAATTTTTGATTAATATGCTATTTTTAAATTTTTGATTAATATTCTTCAAAATATAGTGTTAGTAAATTAATTTAGAATTTCAGTATACATTTAATTAAAATCAAACAACGATGTCACAAAGCTGCCATAGAAACGATCGAATAATTCAGCGGAAAACCATGGCAAACAGATTTTTATCTTAGGTTTGCGTCCTTATTTTTCACTTCTTTTTTATATCTTACCGGCATAAAATATTACCTCTGATTTACAAATTAATTTTAACGGGAAAAATAAAAGATGCTTAACATACGGATATATCTCCAGTTCGTAAAGTGTTATTTTTTCCAATAAGAGGTCAATCAAGAGGCCTGTAAACACAAACTTTCAAAGCTCAAACATTCCTAACTCAGTGTTTTTATGGACTTTACCGGCCTTTTCCAGTTTCCATTTCCTAGAGATTTTCTCAGATTCAAATTTTTAGACCTGTTTGTCGACTCACTTTTAAAACGAAGAACAAAGATTCCGATTTGTCCAACTTTTTTGCGAATTTTTACTTGCAGCTATTATTTTAAATAAAAAGACGGACATGAATATACCGTCTAGATTATGAATATTCTATTCTTTGTAGGGGACTGTCAGCTGGTTTATTAGGGACCAAAAGGGAAGTTTTATTAATAAAATCGTCATAAAAGATAGAGAGTGATAAGTTTAAATTTAATCAATATTATGAAATTCAAACTTTTTTTTGCGCTGGATATGATAATAAAACCAATGCTTGTAAACCCAAAAAAAAAAAAAATCAGGGGCAGCAACAGCGATGGTAGAGTTCAAAATTTAACTGAGAAACAAGGCCTTATCCAGTTGTAGTGTCCCTTAAAAATAAGTTTTTAGCGACACATTTAAAGCAAATAAGTTTGTCGTCGAGCAACATCTCAAGCAGCCAACTAATGCTCCAGCAGGCCTTAACCGCCTAAAGCAAACACCGTTCTGGCATTCGGTCGGGCAGGCGGTAATTCAAGAAGCGTATACGGTGCGCGATTGTGGCAAAACAAAAAGCCCCCATCAGCTGGATTTGAGGCTCTAGATAGCAGCTGTATCGGCTGACTGGCGCCCCACACGAACTGGTCAGGTCCAAAGCGAACCATAGAACAATTTCTTGCCAATTTTTCTATTTTTACGCCACTGCCTCTGGGTCGTTCGACACACTCACACGCCTAATGCAACATTTACACTTGAAATGGATTATGGCAACAACCTTGAGCTTGTGGATTCAGCGTTGGGCGGAGGGTGGAGGGCGGCTGTTTCTGTGTTTCTGTATTTCTGTGTTTACGTGAAAGTGTGTGTGCCCAGTACGCAACAGTTGCCGCAAAAAACTGTACAAATATGGTAGTGCGACTGCCGCGTCAGCAAACAAACTGGTCGTAAACGCAAACCAAACAGCTAAAACAAAAATCAAAATTGGCTGTTCACCATACAAGCGCAGAGCGAGCGAGCGAACATTTTCAAACATATAGCCAGCTAAAGATGCTTAATTTGGAAAAGTCGCTGGTTGACCCCAAAAATGTAACGATAATGGTGCACATTTAACCACTCTCATTTTCCTATACTTTTTGAGGGAGTCCGCAAATACATATGTTGTTCTTTTAGCTTTTTCATTAAAACCTTAATTTACCTTAAACATTTTCTTTAACTTCCAAACTTATCTGCTATTAATGCCGTTGGCCTTTGATTAAATTCTTTCCGCCAGCGATAAGTCTGTAAAATCGAGAGGCATTAAAAAAAATCTGATAATGGTTTACGGGGTGGGCAGACGCAGACAACGTATTGATAACAGTGAGTGGCAAACTCACATTGCAGCCTTTTTTGTTTAAACAAGAAAGTTTTGTTAAAACTTCATATGTAGAAAAAAGAACATACGAATTGTTTTAGGTAATTGACCAAGTAAGCAAAGTCAAAAGAACATTTATTTTAATTTAGTGACTCAAAATGTGGTTGACATACTGTTTACACAAGTAGTTCTAACCAAGACTCTGCTTTCGCTTTTAATGATTAAGCTGGAGTTGGGTTTCTCTTATGAAAAATAGCTGAACTAAATCCGACGTATGTTGTTTATTAGCTTTGCGGAGAAAATCAACCATGTGTGAAAATTTTCATTCGTTAGAACCGCGATTTTTTTTATTAACCAAACAAATCTGGACAATAAACATTAAAGCTAATGATTAATAGCAAATAGAAACCTTGACAATAATGAAAAGCATTATTTTATATATTCATTTAGCCGAAATGAATCCAATAAGTTATGTAAGTGTACTTGCCAAGGCTGCCTTGAAGAGTTTAAAAGGGTTATAGTACGATATTCAATCCTATTTTAGCCATTGCGAAGTACTCAACAAGTAAAATTACAATTTTAACTAATGATAAAATTGAATTTTTTGTTCTAACGCTTTTGTTTGTTGTCTGTTTTTTGTTATGGTTGTTGCTGCTTGATGTGATAGTTAGGCACGATAGTGGAGCAATGACCAAATACCAAGGGAAAATAAAAATGTAAAAATCCAAATCCGACATTTTTTGCCCATCTCTAGCTTCCTATGCTATACATATGTAAAAAAAAAAAACAGAGTTAAGCTCCAAACAACCTTTACTTGTTATATTTGCGTTATCACTAATCGATACATCATGCCACCCACATTACCACCCCTAACCATCACCCAAAATTGCTGAGCACAGCTACTCTTAAGGCTCTTTCTTCATTTGGAAAATCCAGTCCCGGTTTATTGACCCCGAGCCAGCTTTGCGTCCGTTGTCCGTTCACGCTTCATTTTGATTCGACGAAGCGGTGAGCTGATGAGCTGCTGAGCTGCTGAGCTGCTGAGCTGCGGTCTCAACTCAATACCCAAACAATTAAGTGTCCATCACTTCTCTGCTCATTTGATTAATGTATTAGCCACTCGACTCGAGACTTGTCATTCGGGTCCGTTCTCGTTTGCTCTTGAGTTGTCCGGTCAGCCGTCCGTCCCGTCCAGGTTTCACTTCGGCTTGTGGCGGGCTCAGGCGCTCTTATTGATCGCTTTATTCATAATTTCCAGCTGCCTAAGAGATACTGCTGTTATAAAAAACGGTTAGTTCTAATTTTTTCGCTGCTGATAGCCGCTTTCTCCCCGCTTTCGAGAGCGATGTCAACCGGATTCACTTTACTGCTGAAAAGCGTAATATTGTGGACGGGTGGCGAAGAAATTGTCTACCGCAGCGCATACAAGTGGAAGAGAGAGGGGCAGAATACAACTTGAAAAATTCGAATGGCTCTAAACATTTGCAGAGGGTGATTTAATTTTGGTTAGATGCTTGGGAAGAAATATGTGTATGCTCATGTTCAGGACTAGGAAAAAATTGTGGAAATTTAACTCACATATCCGGACGAATACCACGTTAAACAAAAGCTTACCTTTGCATCAAGATTCTTTTTGTGTAAATTTTTTCAATTCGATTTTTTAATCTTTTCTATGGCAACATTATAATTTAATGTTAACTTATTTTTAAAATCGTAAAATCATCTACACCCATTTCTTTAAACATATAAAGCACAAAACTTCTAAAATATTTAGTACGAACACAAAAATGTAGTTATTGTAATAAAACAAGGAAGGAAGCAAACATCGGGGAACCTAAGTTTATATACCCTTGCAGATGTTTAAAAAATTGAATATTCTTTAAAACACCAATAATTAGATTTAGATGCTTATCAAGAGTGAAGCTATGATGATATTCTAAATTATTCGATTGTTCCTATGACAGCCATTTGACATCGGTGTCCGATATTAAAATAATTAAAACAGTAGTTCGGAAATAATACACCATTACAACATCTCAAGGAATATTAGTTCGAGAAAGTCAACTTTTGGGAAGTCTAATGAGAATACCAGACAGACAGACGTCTAAATGTTAATCAAGAATATACATTTATGGGGTTGGAAATGTCTCCTTCCCTGCGTTGCAAACATGGGCATAAATATACTCAACCTATTCAAGAATAGCACTAATATTTTCTACACCTTTACATAAATATTAATATATTAATTATATTCGTCTGTCCTTTGCAGCCGTGATCGTTTCCATCTACGAGGACCCCGTTCAGCCTCAGCAGGCCGCTTCCGTCGTAGAGAAACTTGGAGATTATCTGATTACTTGCGGGTACTAGGAGAATAAATCAACACAAACACCCCCATCAACCACAACAACACACACCAACAACTACAACAAAAGCAACAAATTTGATAAGAGAAAACCGTAAATGAACTAATAACACATAAAAAGTAATTATTAATATTTAAATTTATGTAAAAAACCAACGGCCAAGAAAGAATTTGCGGTTTTTTGTGTGTAGCAGAAAAAATGCATATGCTTGAAAAATGTCAAAAAACGCAAATTAACACCCAACTACAACAAAATTATAAATTTCTGCATTATTATATTTAAAACTTTTTGGTTTATACGATAAAAATAAAAGGAAAACACAAAACTATAAAATGTCCCTTAAATAAGAACTCAGTCGTCATCCAAAAATGCTAAACAAGAACTGCAAATGCAACAAAACCAACAGCAAATCTAAAAAATGTATATCCCACAACAACGCAAAGCAACGCAGTCATTTTTTGGAAAGATTTTTTGTATAGCAATATTTACACAACCGAAAAAGTTTATGTATATTTATACATGAATACACACACGCAGGTTTTATAAAAAAAGTGAGTGAGAGAAGATTTCGATTTGACAGCCGGACGAAAAAGTAGAGAGTGAAGAAGGCCAACGAAACAGTGCGAAGCGAAGCGAAGGAAACTGAGAGGAAGGCAAACACACAGGAGAAAAACAACCAATATAAATAAATATCTCTATATATATTTATATATGTAAACTATTTGGAGATCGGCGATGCTCTATTTTTGTATGGTGCAAAGAAGAAACCAAAATGGAAGTATCGTGAATACCAACCGCAGTGGTGTAATTTTTATAGAACGATAATGAATAGGGAGAAATTAAAACTAAAACTTAAGCTAAACATCAAAGTGCATGCTTCAACAAAATAGTTTTCACATCTCGAATCTGTTTTCCATTGCAAGACCATATAACTAGGCACTCTCTCACTCCTGTAAATGCATTGGCTTGATGTTTGCCATTTTCCACATCGTAGTCAGTACGGCCTAAATACATCGTTAGCGCATTACAACTTTTCCTTTTCACGCTCTCGCACACTCCATTATCCCCATTGCGCCCTTGGATTCCCACCTGTTTCCCCCCCTCCCCCTCCCCCCGTTCCGCCCACACTCCATGACATTTTTCGTACAAGCTAAGCAAACTTGAAATGAAAACGGAATGCATAAATATATGGATATAAATCACATAAAATACGATACTTTAATACTATTGAAATTAAAAAGCCGAGTGAGCCAACTGAAAATGCTCCTCACAAAAAGTAAGCATATGCCGCATTATATCTCTGGGTGGGGGCAATCGGCAATCGATAGATCAATGAACTCTGCGCTCCTTTCGCGTTTGTGTAGGTCGTTGCGACCCTGAGCATTAACAATTCTTTCTGCATTTAGGGTTTCTTCTAATTGTTTAAGAAGCCAGAGCTCTCGGCGTTGGCCATTATTGGTCTGTGCGGATTGTCAGGCTATTTTCGGTGCCGTACAGTCATCGAAAATGGCTGACGCAAGGCGCAATTATTTTCCGCATAATATTCATAAATAAGAACGGATATTTATTAAATTTTCAGTGTTGGTGCTTGGCCGTCAGAAGAATGGACGCGGAGCTCTCCGTCCACTTTGCAGCTGCTTTGCTTTTTCACTAGTTGTCGTTCTGCATATTATAGCTCGGCTGTCATCTGGCAGAAAGACATTGACCCACATTGTACCTCCATGCCGCCATGTGTGGATTTGTACTGAATTTTCTGAAGAGGGTCACATTTGGGCAGCATATGCTCTGCTGTTGTTCACTTTCACTCTCCGAAATATTCGACTTTTGTTTCGCTATTTCTGGAGAAAACACAAATTAATCAAAGAAAGACCTAGAATGAGGCGAAGATACAGATGTACGTACATACATATGTAAAGGCGAGGATGCTCGACCACTTTTATGAGCTGTAAAATTAATCACATTGTATTTATTTATTGCGCTGGCGCGTGTTTGTATTCCTCTCTAACGAAACGACAAGTCTAAACTTCAAGATCGGTTCAATCAATTAAAAATCGAAATTTTACTGGCCATGTTGTTTTGGCTGATACGAGGCTTGCAGGTATTGTCCTTCCGTCGCCGCGTTTTTAGGCAAACCCTCTATTCAATCACCCAAATATTTTAAGAAAAAAATGCAAGCTTCAGTCACTAAAACGAACTATTCAGTTAATAACAAGAAAGTAAGCTGATTTTAAGAGCTGATTGAAAGTATTGCTGATAGTACTATTTAGCTTTATCTTTCCATTTGGTGCCAGCAATAGCCGATTTCGCATCTCCAGTTAGGTTGGCAGACGCCTGCCCTAGTTCACTTATCCTGCGGAAAACGAGTCTGACGAAACTTTGTCGTGGACATGAACTTCGAGATCTCGGAAACTTAAAAAGCTAGAGATTTGGGACAAACATGCAGATTATAGTTATGCGTACGCAGCGTAAGTTTGCATGGCAAACCTTAAAATTAAAATTTTATTTGCATTTGCCGCTAATAAGGAGGATATGACACTTCATTGTTGTCCTCATTCATTGACGGACTATATGGATATTGCTTTTTCAAAAAGATTTCTTATACATTTTTACATTTTCCGGTTTAAACCTAGCAGAGTTTAAATTTTTAATATACTACAAACAGTTTTTCTACCCTTGCAGAGGGTTTATAATTTCAGTCAGAAGTTTGCCACGCAGTGAAGGAGACATTTCCGACCCTATAAAGTATATTTATTCTTGATCAGTATCACTAGGCGAGTCGATCTAGCCATGTCCGTCTGTCCGTCTGTCAGTCTGTCCGTCTGTCCGTCCGTTTCTACGCAAACTAGTCCCTCAGTTTTAAAGCTATCTGCATAAAACTTTCCCAAAAGTTGTCTTTCTATTGCAAGTAGTATATAAGTCGGAACGAGCCGGATCGGACGACTATAGCATATAGCTCCTATAGGAACAATCGGAAAAATAAATTAAAAAAAAATTATAACTTTGCTGTTTTTCATTTTTTTTTAGTTTTTCGACATATAGTAATGGTTATTATTTCAGAATAACGGTTTAAATTTAATCAAAATCGGACGACTTTATTATATAGCTCCCATAGGAACAATCGGAAAAAAAAAAAAAAAATTTATAACTTTGCTGTTTTTTAATATTTTTCTTAGTTCTTCGACATATAGTATTGGGTAATTATTTCAGAGTTACGGTTTTAATTTCATCAAAATCGGACGACTATATCATGCAGCTCCCATAGAAATAATAAAAATATATAAAATAACTATCTAATAATTGAGCTGCAAATCATCATAGCTTCAATGTTTTTCAACGTATACACAAGTAAATCATCATTTTAATGTTTTCAAAATATTTAATTCTTGCAATAGCTGCAAGGGTATATGAACTTCGGCTTGCCAAAGTTTACTTTCTTTCTTGTTTTTATTAGTTATATGTTTTATATTTTATATTTCTACCCAATTTTTGTTCCAAAAAGATTTTTAAAATCAATTATTTAGCCTTTAAAGACTAGTACTCAGATCGACGAAAATCATCCGCCGCCTTTGAGAGGGAGCGAGAGGCAAATAAGCGGCGAACACTTTTCGACGGTGCCTTTTTTTCGAAACAGTTTTCGAAACTGTTCGTCGATCTGAGTACTAAGCTTATTGAATAAGCAAAATGTTACTTTTAAGTTACAATTTTGCTCATTGATGTATCGGCCCCTTTGGTTTATTAACGAACGGAACTTTTACACCGAAACCTGGCTGGTATTTTTGTTATCGGTTCTGTCAATTTCCTCATTTATTCCAGAAGAAGTGGCAATAAGTATCGATTCTAGCAACACAAATTTGAACAAGAATTAAATGCTCTACAAATCTCAACTGGATTTTGAAGTGGACTTCGCTGGAATTACTTTGTTGCTCTACTCAACAAAAACACAACACATTCACACTAAATTACAGAGACAACAATATAGATTTTAACTGTTTAAAAAACAGAAATTTTTTTGTAAGCTTTATCTTTATGAGAGAACATGAACGAAGCCATCGAGCTATTAAACTAAATAGTCCGCAGGGTAAACTATTTTGTACGCCAATTTTTTTAGGCAGAACTGATGAAAAAAGAAATAAAAAAAATCGGGTGAAAATCATTGTTTAAGCTTTAAAAAAATGGTGCCATATTAAAAATTTGGAGTGTCTTTTTCTGATTCAGGGAGGTTAACTGTACCAGAACGCCAAGGATTGATCTCTGGAGGATTTTGTCGATTTAATAACAACATTTATATTACAAAATATTTTTGGAACGCTTTTTTATGCACTTTAAAAAAGCAATGTGAATGATATTTGTTCAATGAAGTAGTCCTCCAACTCTTTTCAGTGTTATAGGCGATCTAGCTAGTAATACATCGACTGCGAGATTTTAATAACTTGATATTACATTGAATTCAAGTTCATCCGGTGTGCATGCATTTGCTTCTTTGTAGCTTATTCTGGCATGGGTTCGTAGATAGTTAAGAGAACAACATTTTCCAAAAAATTTTGAGGACAAACGGAGATTAAAACGGTTTGCTGAAATAGCAGAAGGAGCCACTTAAACCCTAATTGCTTTATCGTTCCTTCTTGTTTCTTATCTAGTGTAATGGTAAACCGATCATTAAGGTCTCATTCAACTGGCAATAGAACGTTTTTCAACTTTCCTTATACACCTTATAGAACAAGTTCGTTAATAAAGATCATGGTCATTAACCATTGGTCTGGTCCTGTACACAATATTCACATCCGACCCTTTAATCCGTAATGCCAAGGGCAGACTCCTTGTCTTTTATCCATATGTTCCATATGTTCAGTCAAAAAACTCACACGATAACACTAAAAGTAAACAGGTGTTTCGACAACGAATATAAATTTTAAATGTTTCAGAGATTAAACAAAAAAAATAAGAAAATTCTTAATTTAACACATATTTTCAAGCTCATGATGGTTTTTATTCACGGAGCAATGTATTTCGTTGGATAACTTCATCATGCTTATAACCGCAACCTAATATAGAATGTCTCTTCGAATCAGAAATCAGCTCAGGATCAGCGTAAAGAAAGTAAAGGAATATTACATTTACTAGGGGTTTCATTTGAAAGCTATTAGAAGTTTAAGCTTTAAGGTTAAGAGATATTTTATATGTTTATACCGAAAAAAAAAATCGTCTTGATTTCAGTATTTCCGTGCTCAATAGTGCGCCAAGTTCAAGATCTTTTCTTCTCGCTTAGCGAAATCGAGAACAAAAGAACAATTTCTTCTCGATTTCAAGAACGTTTCTTCTCGATAAAGTGAGAAGTAACAAGAAAGAAAGCAAACTTCGGCAAGCCGAAGTTCATATACCTTTGCAGCTATTGCAAGAACTAAACATTTCTGAAAAAATTAAAATTATGATTTACTTGCGTATATGTCTAAAAACATTGAAGCTATGATGATTTGCAGCTCAATTATTAGATAGTTATTTTATATATTTTTGTTATTTCTATGGGAGCTATATGATATAATCGTAAGATTTTGATGAAATTTAAATCGTAATTCTAAAATAATAAAATAAATAAAAAAAAATTATAACTTTGGTGTTTTTTAATTTTTTTTTTAGTGCTTCGAGATATAGTAGTGCTTAAATATTTCAGAATTACGTTTTAAATTTCATCAAAATCGGACGACTATAGCATTTAGCTCCCATAGGAACAATCGTATAGCTGGCATAGGAACTATCGAATAACTAAGCTGAAAATCATCATAGCTTCAATGTTTTTAAACATACACGCAAGTAAAGAGTATTAAGTTTTTGAAATAGCTGCAAGGGTATATGAACTTCGGCACGCCGAAGTTTGCTTCCTTTCTTGTTTTGATTTATTTTTTCTATTGTTCCTATGGTTTTTTCGTTCTCATATTTTCTCGGTGTATAAATCAGTTATTACAGTGTATTTGAACAGCTTTCTGATTTCGATTAAAAGATCGGCCCTCTGTAAAGCATATCGTTCTTTTGGTCGACGACTTGTATCTTGAATCTTTTATTATACGACAGAAGCATCACATAATGCAACACCAGCACAAAAGCTCGATCCTCAAAATCCCGCCTGGCCCTCCCACTGGCGCAGCTGTTCGACGGACAGCCAAAACAGGACTGAGAAGGGTCCGAGGCGAAACCACGTGGGCATGAGGCCCTTGTAGAGGGTCAGGGCGCCCTCCTCCCTCACCAGCTTCCGGAGGCACTCGATCGAGCTTTTGTAATACAGGTTCCTCCCACTCTCGTCCACCGGCTGGTTCATCATCCGCGACTTGATCACGTCCGCCGGATTGCTGAGCACGGAGGCCGCCAGCCCGGCGCACATGGAGGAAAGGAAGCGCAGCTGGAGGCCATCCTCCAGCTCCAGGATGCGTTTGAAAGCGCGCTTGCTGACGTCGTAGCTGCCCACATCGCCGGCCGTCATCAGGCAAGCCCGCATGCAGCTGGGCCCCACGCCCTTCCACATGCCGGCCAGTCCGCCGTGCCGGTAGATGTCCACGAAGGCCTGCACCATGTTGCTCACCCGCGCCTCGTAGCCCAGCTGGCGGCGCCGGCCCTCGGTCTGCATCCGCACCTTGACGATGTCGAAGGGGTTGGCCAGCGCCTGGGCTATGCAGCCGGCCGCGAAGCCGCAGCCCAAAGCCAGATGGATCCGGAGCACCTCCTCGTTCCGCTCGTTCACGTGGAGGAAGGGGCGCCGAAAGACGTCGTAGAGGACGACGCGCATCGAGTTGAAGAGCAGGTTCCGGGTGACCATCGCCGAGAAGCCGGCGTAAAGCGACCTGAAGCCCTCCGCCCGGACCATGTTGCCAAACGTGGCCCGAAAGGTGGCCGTTCCGGCGCCCGTCCTTCTAGCCTGCTCGCCGTCCACCTGCATCCGGGTCTTGGCCACGTCCAGCGGAAACACGCACGCCTCAGCCAGATTGGCGGCCACGAAGGTGTTGAGGTACAGCTGCAGCAGGCTGCTGGCCGTCAGTGGCTCCACCATGTTGGTGGGCGGGAAGCGAGGCACTTCCTCGTTGTCTACGGACCGCAGGTGCCAGTAGTGCCGTTCGTCCTCGTCCATGATATACTCGGAATTTGGATTTGCTCACAATATGTACATGAAACTATAATTGAATTCGTCACGCTCTCATTTACGTAATGGACGAAAATTCATTAGGCGTCTGCGATCCGCTTACCGTAAACCGCTCCGCTCGATGCCACTGGATGCTCAAAAGTCATCTTTGGGCGACTCGCAAAAGGACACTAAGTCCTCGTCATATTATCGGGAAGGAATTGTAACTTCCGCAGTCTCCGTAAATCATAGGAGTCTGAATAAGAGTGACTTTTCAGGAAAGAAATTGTGGTGGGCATAGTTAGTGGCCATAGAGTGTGTATTGTGCACCTAGGCTATTATTTCACACTCACCCACATTTTTTGGAGGGATTAGAACAAATTTGAGCTTAATGAGCAACCGGTTGAAAAAGTTATAGCCGAGTGACATTCTCAAATTTAAAATAAAACAAGAAAGAAAGCAAACTTCGGCAATCCGAAGTTCATTTACCCTTGCAGCTATTGCAAGAATAAAACATTTTTGAAAACATTAAAAGATTTACTTGCGTGTATGTTTAAAAACATTGAAGCTATGATGATTTGCAGGTCAATTATCAGATAGTTATTTTATATATTTTTATTATTTCTATGGCAGCTATATGATATAGTAATTTAAATTGAAATTTAAAACGTAGTTCTAAAATATTTAACCATTACTATATGTCGAAGAACTAAAAAAGCAAAGTTATAATATTTTTTGTATTTTTTTTTCCGATTGTTCCTATGGGAGCTATATGATAAAGTCGTCCGATTTTGATGAAATTTAAACCGTAATTCGAAATATTTAACCATCACTATATGTCGAAGAAGTAAAAAAAAAAATTAAAAAAAAGTTATAATTTTTTCAAATTTAATTTTTCGATTGTTCCTATGGGGGCTATATGCTATAGTCGTCCGATCCGGATCGTTCCGACTTATATACTACCTGCAATAGAAAGACAACTTTTGGGAAAGTTTCATGCAGAAAGATTTAAAACTGAGGGACTAGTTTGCGTAGAAACGGACGGACAGACGGACATGGCTAGATCGACTCCCCTAGTGATGCTGATCAAGAATATATATACCTTATAGGGTCGGAAACTTCTCCTTCACAGCGTTGCAAATTTCTGACTGAAATTATTATACCCTCTGCAAGGGTATAAACAATAATGGTAGCAGACTAAGCCAAGCCGATGTTTATGTATCCTGTCAGCTACTAACAAAATTAAATATTCTTTATAACGACTGTTTGTTCTCTCTCATCATATCATCTCCTTTTTTAACTTCACCTAGCGGCTTAAGCTGCAGATGCGACTGCCAATTTGTAAGTTTGTTCTCTTTGGTCAAACGAACTAAGTTCGTTTGCCGTACCCAATTCTATTGTGAACAATTCTACAATAGAAGTTTTGGACGTAATGCCACCCTTGTTTTACAACAAATTATAAGGTGATCTGAAATTTTAATGGCGACTTATTTGGTCACTCTGTGATCAGAGTGAAATTGAAATAGACCTAGAAAAAGCTTTAGGTCTCAACAACGACTATATTTTAATTGCTGTTTAATACTTTTAATTGCTGAATAATACTTGTCCGTATTGAATAAAATTAAAACCTTAATTCTGAAATTCAGAAAGTTTGGTTATCTCATCCGTCTATGTGAGATCTAATTTTAAAGCTGGTAAGGCGTTTTCGGGCCGACAAAATGACAACTAGTTTCAGGAGCCAGATCACGAAAAAGAGCAGGCTCTTCACAGCTAAGCTGTTTTGATTCAATCAAAGCAATCCTTTACTTTTGTGCCCTTTAGCACATTCACAAAGTAAAATAAATTACAATATTGGTTCCATAGGAACAATCGGGGAGAAAAAATCGATAAAATTAGAACTTTGGTGTTCTTTAATTTTTTTTAGTTCTTCGATGAATATTAATGGTTTTTATTTTAGAATTACTGCTTTAATTTGGTTTAAAAGAAATCATTTAAATCATGGGAACAATCAAAATATTTTTTTAAAAATTTGTTAATTTCCTAATTTGTTTTAATTCTTTTGGACACAGTAGTGGTTTATTTATTCAGAACTAAAAAAAAAAATTTCTTTTAAATCGTAAAACAATATCAAAAAGCTTGCATAGAAACGATCAAATAATAATGGTGAAATCATTATAGTTTCAATGTTTTATAACATATACGCATATAATTCCAAATTTAGATGTTTTAAAGAACATTTAATTTTTGGAACAGCTGCAAGGGTATATTAACTTCGGCTTGGCGACGTTCGCTTTTTTTGTTGTTTAATATTTGGTTAAACCTGTGCATAATCAACGATCGATTCAGGGCAACCACGTTTAATGGCTGCAGTTAATGTTTCCTTATCTTCGTTTAGCTTTCCTCCTACGTATACCTTCCGTGCTAGCCAGTCCCAAATATTTTCATTTACGTTTAGCTCTGGTGAATATGGTACGATATACCGTTTTGAGCATTGTCATGTCGAAAAATCCAAATCCAATTGGTCTAAAGAGATTATTTAATTTTGAAAGTACGGACTCCAACAATGTTTAGAAGCGATTGCCATGCGTTTTCTGATCGATAAAAATCAAGTCAATAGTTCCATAAGACGTGATAGCACCCCACACTATTATTTCACCTTCTCGGCTGTGGTGGCGACTAAAATATAGCCCGTGTTTCCGAAATCGTGATAAAAATATTGAAAGCCATCAGGGCCATCTAAATTAAAATACTTTTCCCATGGGTTTTTTTCATATTAAAACTGAAAAGTTTAATTAAACTTTTTTTTTATTTTAGAGATACATATTCAATAAAGATTTTGTGATATTTTCAAAACAAAATATTTAAAACTCAGCTTTTAAGGCGTACTTCCCGACAGTCCCATGGAAATAAAGGTATCTCCGCGTTGACAGTTGAATTTTTTGCAGGATCACCAGAAGTAAAAAATAAAAAACGTGTTTTAGCTAAGACCATAAAGTAGGTATTGGACGAAGGGAAAAAAAATGTATTTTTGACATACATTTTCATAAAAATGGTAATTGAATGAAAATTTCTCGACGTTTTTATTTGTTTTAATTGTTGTAATTAAAAGAAAAAAATCGTTTGTTCAAGACCTTGTAAATTAAATTTCAGTTACATGCATTCCGCAACATCCATAGAAAATAGTTTTTTTAACTATTACCATCATGATGTAGTATCAGAAGGTTTATAGTTTTTTAAATATCCTTTCAGTTTGCGACGAACAGTCGGACAGACAGACGTACGGACAGACGGATAAACGGACGGACTGACATACGGACTGACATACGGACATGGCTATATCGACTCTCCTAGTGAGAATAAATAACTTTATAGCGTCAGAAATGCCTCATTTACTGCGAACTCTTTTTCTGAAATTATATCACCCTCTGCAAGGAAAAAAAAATAATCAGTGCCAGACCACATCTCACCTTGATTGATTGTCGGTACTTCGCTTTTTCATAATGTGTCAAAGTTGTCCTGCTTTTAGATAAACCAATTATTTGTATAGCTGGGAAGAGTTGTAAGATTTATGTCAGTGTACCACTGACATTTAGTTCGAAAATGTATTCGCTTAATACAAAATTATATCGATTTTTTACTGCCAAATGCGGTACCCAGACGAAATTTACTGCGATCAATAAAAATATAAAAAGGTTTTTAAGAAACATAATATCTTGAAAACGTCAGGGCAGGGCAAATATTATATCATATTTTTAATTGGTTCCATAAAAATGTATACGAGATCGACAACTTTGGTTTATAAAATTAAATCGACAAAATCTGTCAGTGACGAATGTCTGGTTTTCCGGTGCAGTAATTCACGCTTTTCACCTTAAAATAAAAAAGCTGTTAGCGCTCGATAAAATTAACAAACAAGAAGGAAGCAAACTTAGGCAAGCCGAATTAAATATTCTTGAAAACATTAAAATTATGATTTATGGTACTTGGGTTTATGTTTAAAAACATTGAAGCTACGATGACTTGCAGCTCGAAGAACTACAAAAAAAAAATAAAAAAAGCAAAGTTATAATTTTTTTCATTTATTTTTCCGATTGTTCCTATGGGAGCTATATGCTATAGTCGTCCGATCCGGCTCGTTCCGACTTATGTACTACCTGCAACAGAAAGATTCATGCAGATAGCTTTAAAACTGAGGGACTAGTTTGCGTAGAAATTGCGTGTAAAATTCTGACTGAAATTATTATACCCTCTGCAAGGGTATAAAAATGTATTAAAATTAAGCTCCGCCATTACAATTTACAGCTTTAAAAATATAAGCTTTAAAAATATAAGCCCCAAAATCGAAACTAATCTTATATTTTTATCTCAATTATCGCTTAATTAAACTCATCCATACGCTGGTAAATCGAATATATACGGATTTATCTGTCGAAGAATGCAAAAACATCTACACCCTGAGAATCATCAGTTTTCCCAGTTTTTCAAATGGTAAAAAACCAAGAACACAACTAGCTTACTAATAGCTGCAACTTAAAACTCCAGCCAAAGGAACATATTGCGTAAGCCCTAAAGTTTCAAGGGCTCTTGTTAAATGAAATGATGACGAAACCGAACTGGTCTAATTTGATGTCTCCAAAACACGCACTCTGATGGCTCATTAGTCATCTCAGGGAACTGGAGGAGGGCCCTTCAGGGTTTTTGCTTACAAAAGGGTCAGGTCAGTTACAACGAAATGGCATACACTCCCAACTATCTAACACTTGCTGACCGACTGACCGATTTAATGTCCGCTTTGGCTAATGTCGAGCACTTTGCAAACGGTTGGCTCATTTGTCCCAGACTCATTGAAAGTGCTGACCATTGATAATCGGAAGACACCTGAGAAGTTTGTTGAACTGCACAAGCCAAAATTTGCGGGGTTCAGCAAGGCGGTTTTAAATTTTAGAGAAGTCTGCCAGCGAATGCTCTACCACACCATGAATATGAATTTAAACATGGCACAGATATTTATTTTTCAGTGTTAATCAAATCTTAAGTTGGTTATTTATACTTAAAAATAATCAAACAAATAAAGTTTGTGAGACCCTTTTTAATTAGCTAAGATCCCGATTGGTCCTGTTTACCATCGACTGTGTTGTCTTTAAATTCCATCTACCCCGCCAACGGAAGTGTGTTGCCGTCATGAGTGGAAACCTCTTGGCCAGGTCCGTTCGAAAGTTTTCCCTGCATTGCTTTTTATTCAGTGAAACGATTTTCAAGCGAACAAAACTCCGATTACCAGTGCAATTTGTAGAGGAAACCTTAACTCAGGCAAGAGGAGATTTCGAAAGATCTCTACGGGGAACTTAGTTGGGTAAGCCGTGGAAGTTGGTTGTGAGTTGTCAGTAAAACTGCAGTTCTAATGGACTCCATCCATAACAGAAGCGGAAGACTATAAAAGCGCTGCCCAGTTACAAGCGGAAGTCAGTGAGCGGAAGAAGAACATGGGAACTTATCCACAGAACCTCAAGCTGCTGTTCCTCGGGACATGGCTGCTCATCGGGCTGTCGGTGCCTGCAACAGCAACAGCAACTGCAACTGCATATGGAGCCGGCGAAGTAAGCAGCAGGCATCGCAGCAAGCGCACCATGACGACCATCTGCGTGGAGATCAGGCCAAGTAGCCCGAAGGACGAGCCGTACTACATGTGCCGCGGAGCTAACTTCGCCGACGGCAGTGGACAGCAAAGCTGCGTGGAGGTGAGGCACCAGGGGGGCGAGGGGGAGCCCTTCTACATGTGCCGGGGAGCGGAGTCCACTGGCCCCGGAAACGAGTCCCAGAGCCCCACCCCACAGTTTTCGCCCCCGACAAACCCCCATCCTGCCGGACACAACTTTCCCTTTCCTCCCGCCTTTGGAGGCGGGTCGTATCCACAGCAGACACTCCCAGGAGATCCCCTTCATCAAGTCCAGCCATCAGCGGGTCCGACGTCACACCAGGAGGAGCTCCAGCGGCAGCCTCTTCCTCAGCAGCACCAGCCCCATGCCCAGTACGGACTCTACGGAAACCCCTTGGCTGCCCATCCGCCTGCATCTCCGGCGCAGTCGTCTGGCCTGCCACAACTTTCTCACCCACTTGTGGGCAGCCCGCCAGCAGCTGCACCAGGAGCTGCAGCTGGCCCAGGCCCAACGGCCACGCCCCCTGCGCCTGATCCTTCAGCGCCTCCGCGATCGTCGAGCCGCCCCATGGAGTTCGGCGTAGTCGGTAACAGCCGGCATCGATTTGGGTTGGAAGACGAAGTGCAGGCCTGGCCGGACGCAGGATTTAGGCGGGACGCTCTCGACCCACAGCCCCGCCAGACGGATCCTCGAGATCAGTTGATGTGGGTGCCGTTGTCCCACACGGAGAATCCAGAAAACGATCCGGTAATGAAGGCTTTCTACAGCAGTTTGTCGGGATCGGGCTCTCCAACACAGGACGCCGTGGCTGCCGCTGGCAACAACCAGGAGCAAATGTCTCAGGCTTCGGTTCCAGTGGTGGAACCAATGGTCGGTCAAATGGCGTCCGGCTACAGTCCCTACAATACCCAATACCCGGAGGCTCCTGCCCCACCAACTCTGCCGCCTCCACCGCCAACGTACTCATACCAGTCTGAGGTGTCGCCCCCTCCCAATCCATACTGCAGTGGGTGCAGTGCCCCTGCCCAGCCCTTCCAATGCCCCATGCAGCCGGACAACGGGGTCAGCTACAGTACCTCCTGTCCAAGCTTCCAGCCGGTTATCATAAGCATGCCGTGCTACGGACAACGACCCCAGCCGACCCCCTACTTTGCTCTGCCGAGAGCCTCACCGGGAATGGGAATACTGAGGAGCCCGCCCATGGCCACGCCCTTTGGCCTGGATACGGGGCCAGTGGCAGGTCCCTTCGGAGGAGGAGGAGGAGGAGGATTTGGGATGGCTGGCCAGTTGGGCAGTCCCTTTGGCATGGCTCCTCAGATGGGTGGCCCGGGATACGACATGGAGCACCAGGTGGGCGGCCCCTTCGGCATGGGAATGCAGCTGGGCATGGGTCTGAACCCCTTCGGCCCCTTCGGAGCCCTCAACCCGTTCAATCCTTTCAACCGAATCCTGGCAGCGCCGGCTCCCAACGTGCCAGCGTCCAATGGCAACTTCTTTCAGCGGGTATTCAAATTCAACCAGGGCGCTGAAGGCACCTCGACCACAGAAGCTGCTCCAAGTGCTGAGGCCCACTCCGGCAGATCTTCGAAGCTGAACTTCTCCAGCAGCACCACGCCTTCCAGCTCAGATCAGCCCGATGCCAATTCCAATGTAAGTGAAGCCCGCGATAGTCCCGAGGACGAAGACTCTGCCGAAGATATTGACAAGGACGAAGAGCCGGCGGTGACCACACCCCTCCCAGACGCGGACGCCGACGTTTCCGCCGACGCCCCCGAGATTCAGGCACTCGTCAGCAAGGCGGCGGAGCTGCTCAAGCCCGACAAACGCAAGCGGCACAATCCACGCTCCAGTGGACGAGTCCCCCAGAAGCACAGATACCTGCAGCAGCTATAGCACCTCTATATGTAATTGGATCCCTTAAATAAATAAAGTTTAATACAAGTTTTCAAAGCTAATGCGCTCAGACCTATTATTTTAGCTTCTCACCAAGTTCTTTGCAGGTTTTCATGAGTTACCAAACTATTTAGCCGTATCATTAATATATTCAATTTTAAATACACAGACAAAAATTGATAAGACAGGCAGAAATTTAAATCGACAAAATCCTCCAGAGATCAAACATTGGCTTTTCAGTGCAGTTGAACTTCCTGGTACAGAAAATGACACTCAATATTGTTTGTATGGTACCAATTTTATTAGAAGTGTAAATTACGCTTTCACCTGTTTTTATGCCCTTTTCATTTTTCTAGCAAAATAAGCAATCGATGACCAAAATCTAAACTGGAGATAATAATATAACAGGCACGAAACAGCTGAAAAACGTTAAACGTAAAAACGATTTTGAAAGAAGCATGTCAAAAGCTTTTACACTGCGCGAAATATCTTAAATTCTTGAAAGCTATATCCGACAGGTCCTATAGGAGCTATAGAATATAGACGTCCGATCGGACGCTTTTCAAACTGATCTGCGTACACATGCTTTTAAACTGAGCTTGCAAACGGTATTGAAACCGACAGACAAACGGACAGACCGACATGGCTGTATCGACTCCCTATTCCTGATCAAGAATATATATACTTTTTGGGGTCGGAAACGTCTCCCTCACTACGTTACAAACTTCTGACCAAAATTTTAATACCCTCTGCAAGGGTATAAAAATACAAAAAAAACTCAAAACTCTCCTTGTAGAGACCGGAAAAAATTTAAATAAATTCTTCCTTAGTAAAGATGCCGTTATCGGGATGACCACTTTCAAAAAAAATAATTTAAAATAACAAAACGGAGTCAACTTTAAACAAAAAATGTTTTTAACCAATTTTTTCGACCTTTTCAAATATTTTAAAAATACTTATTTTTAACTTTGCTGTTTTTAAATTTTCCTATCAGTTCTTCGACATATAGAAATGATTAAATATTTTAGAATTACGGTTTAAATTGCAACAAAATCGGACGACTATATCATACAGCTCCCATAGAAATAATAAAAATATAAAATAACTATCTAATAATTGAGCTGCAAATCATCATAGCTTCAATGTTTTTAAACATATACGCAAGTAAATCATAATTTTAATGTTATTAAAAATATTTAATTCTCGCAATAGTTGCAAGGGTATATGAACTTCGGCTTGGCGAAGTTTGCTTCCTTTCTTGTTTTATTTTGTAATTTTTTTAGAAATTTGTTTTGATTATTTAATTATTTGACATTTTAGAATTACGCTTTTAAATTTATTAAAATCGGAAAACGATATCATATAGCTGCCATAGGAACTCAAATAATAGCTGCAATTCATCAAAGCTTCAATGCTTTTAAACATACAAGCAAGTAAATCATAATTTTAATGTCTAAAAGAATATTTAATTTTTGCAATAGCTGCAAGGGTTTATGAACTTCGGCTTGCCGAAGTTTGCAACCTTTCTTGTTTTAAATTCTTTTTGACTTATAAATAATTTGACAGCTCAGAATTACGCTTTTAATTCTATTAAAATCGGAAAACGATATTATAAAGCTGCAAGTCATAATAGCTTTAATGATTTTAAACATATACGCAAGTAAACCATAATTTTAATGTTTTCAAGAATATTTAATTTTGGGAAATAATTTTTTCTTGAAACAAGAAATATTTTTTCTTGACTTAAGAAATGCTATTTCTTGACTTAAGAAATGCTATTTCTTGATTTTAGAAATAATATTTCTTGGTTTAAGAGCTGTATTTCTTGTTTGAAGAAGGAAATCACCATTAATTTAAGAAAGAAATTTTCTTCAAATAAAGGCGACTCCCCTTTGGCGAGAATTCACAGGCGGTTTTTCTGGATTTTAAGAAGAAATTTCTATGAGTGTAAAATAAAATTTGTCAATTTACGCTACCCATAAGCACAATATTTTTATGTTTTGATTTATTATACCCTTGCAGAGGGTATTATAATTTCAGTCAGAAGTTTGCAACGCAGTGAAGGAGACATTTCCGACCCTATAAAGTATATATATTCTTGATCAGCATCACTAGGCGAGTCGATCTAGTCATTTTTTTTTTAGTTCTTCGACATATTGAAAAGTTTAAATATTTTAGAATTCCGTTTTAAATTTCATCAAAATCGGAGGACTATAACATAGAATTAATAAAAAAATATAAAATAACTATCTAAAATTGAGCTGCAAATCGTCATAGCTTCAATGTTTTTCAACATATACGCAAGTAAATCATAATTTTAACGTTATCAAAAGTATTTAATTCTTGCAAAAGCTGCAAGGGTATATGAACTTCGGCTTGCCGAAGTTTGCTTTCTTTCTTGTTTTTTATTTAAACTTAATATTAAATTAAAAAATAAAGAGTTAGTAAATTTTATTTGAAACAATTTTTTTAATTTATTGATTTTTGTTTATTAAATTTATAAACAACAATTTATCTATTTATTGCCTTTGCATTGCGATAACAACTCGGTCAGACGTAGTATGAAAAAATTTACACTTAACATTAGTTAAGTAAGAGATCTATTAAAAACACTTAAATAACAAAAAATAAAAATCGTATGACTTTCCGAAAGGTAGAGCCTACGCCCCTCAGCTTCCAACATTTTTAAGTGCAAGTCGAGCTTTTATAGAACTTTAACGATTGTACGATTTTTCTTGGTTCCAGAAAATGTTTGATGACTTTTTGTTCTACAATTTGGCCCTCATATATTTGAGCAAAATGTTGGCATATGCTTGCATGAAATCGTCCTAGATTTAAGGAAAATTCATCTTTTAAAGAAAGTTAGCCTAAAAAAAATTCTATGACGATTTTTCTAATATTAAGTCCCAATTTTTCTTGTTATAAGAAAATGTTCCCTTTAAATATGGGCGATTTCATTTCAAATTATTTTTATGAGTGTATAGGCAAAATCGGTATTACATCCAAATCAATTGATTTTCTGTAATCAGCAGCGGTTTTCTTGATTTTTTCTTTGGGTTTGGATCAAAATCTTGTATAACTTGACCAATGCCAAATTTGTCATGTTGCAGTTGGAATCAAATTTGCGCCATTATTTAGAACATCCAAGCCATTTTCAAGTTAAAAAAGTTGCGACATTTTTCTTCATGTTAAACTCACAAACAATTGTTTTGTATTGGTTTGGTATATTTGGAAATCTCTTGCTGAAATTGCTTAATTACCTGATATATTATATTTCAGCCTAACAGACGACCTGTTAGATTTAAACAGCCTAGGCGTTTGTGAAATGCGATGAATAAGTGATGGATATGCCATTGGTCCCTATAGGAAGTAATAATGTATTTTATTTGTTTTTTTTTTCGATCAACTTCCGTTCGTCAATGTGCATTTTGCTTTCGAGTGGCCAGGCTTATACCGGCTTGAAGCCAAGTCAGTCACAGTCACGCTCCGCGGAAAAATCAGGAACCTCATGCTTATGTTTCGCTTCCGTTTGCTTATTTCGAGCACGTAAGAGAACAATTTGAATAAATAATAAAGAAAGCAACGCAACAACAAAGTAACACAAAGTCATTGGCCTCCAAGTGAGTTTATTGGGACTCTTGAACCAGTGATTAAATGGGACACCTGTCGATTAAGTCTTACCAGAATTGGGTTAGATGTGGGTTTTGCAAAGCTCAAGTTGCAGTTTAAATTTCCTCATTCCACTGATCCATTTAACAGCTAGTTGGCTTACAAGCACTTTTGCTACCCTTTCCTCTAAAGATTTCATGATTTCGGGAAAATACATTTTGAATTGGCTGGTTAAATTGAAATTGAGCAGCTTATATATAAAATAATATTTTAATGCCAGACGTCGTGGTTCTTGAGTAAACTATTATGCCCCGTCAGAAGGTATCAGTTGCTGACCTTGCACTAATCCGCCGTATTTCTGGAAGCTCTAGCTGACAGTGGCAGCAATTCGACTTGGTAGTTGGAATTAAGAGTTTGCCTCGCGAGGTTAAAGCGTCGCAAAATGCTGCACTCCACAAGTAGATCGTTGACTCTGAGCCTGCTGGCGATGGCTTTCGCTCTGCCCAAAATGTCCACCTCTGCCCAAAAGGAGGGCGGGTCGAATACGATTGCGGCACCGGGTGAGCCCCTCTACTACATGATGGCGGACCGGGGACCTTTGGTGGCCCCAAACGAGCCTCTAAAGCGAACGAACCGCTCGCTACTCAAGTGGTGGGATGACCTCTTTCCCCGCAACAATAACTGCTGCAACAACAATGTGCTGTACCCACCAACTCCGGTTTCCAACGCGGCCGCCGTTGCCAACAACTGCAATGGCCTCCAGCTCGAGGATCTGGATCCCTTCAAGCAGCTGAAGCTGTTCAAGAAACTCCCCGATCTCTTCCCCTCCCCCACTCCCTGTGGCCAGTGTGCCGGAGGCTGTGGTCAGTCGCCGCAGCCCCAGAACAGCTATGTGGCACCTCCGAGTTCTTCCTACGGCGCTGACGGCTATGGAGGCTTGCCCAACGGAGGGTATGTCTCACCCAACCCCGAGTACAATGGTCCCGGAGATGGCAATGCGGGCTACGTGGCACCACCAGCTCCATCTTACGAAGCCTCTGCCCCACCTGCTCCTTCATACGAAGCCTCTGCGCCACCTGCTCCTTCATACGAAGCCTCTGCGCCACCTGCTCCTTCTTACGAAGCTCCTGCGCCACCTGCTCCTAATTATGACAACACTCCTGCCCCACTGGCTCCCAGCTACGATCCGCCGGCACCCAGCTACACCCAGCCTGGAAGCACCTCCGAGGTCTATGGCAAGACGCCAGAGTACAGCCAAGCCGCACAGCCGAATTACGTTGGGTCCCCGCCGGCACAAATCGTTTACCAACCCATAATCTACCTGTCCACTCCACTGCCATCGAAACCGGCCACTCAGGTGGAATATATCAGCCAGGCAGTACCATCACCACAACCGGCTGCCGTTTACGAATCGCCTCCGCCATCTGCCCCGCCCACGCCCGCCTATGCCACGCCCTCCTGCCAAACGCCCATCCGCCTGTCCCTGATGGATCAGCCGTTCCGAGTGGCCCCGGAACTTTTCGAGGAATACAACTATCGCCTGGCCTTGGGCCCCCAATATGTCTTGTAGTTTACGAATCGCTGATGGTTGAACATTCTGTAAATAAAAACCTTATAATGATTTCTGGTTTGCATGGTGTATAGGGT
The DNA here is from genome assembly GCF_025200985.1 of Drosophila gunungcola. Lineage (NCBI taxonomy): Eukaryota > Metazoa > Arthropoda > Insecta > Diptera > Drosophilidae > Drosophila > Drosophila gunungcola. The sequence goes on from NW_026453162.1 coordinate 3,434,163, forward strand.
TCATTAAAATATATTTATAAATTTTAAAATAGCGCCTTGATGTGAGGCTTAGCCAAAATCTTTCTGCATAAGAATTTATAAAAGTATTACTAATTTATGAACCCAAAACAATAACTTAGTAGATTCCAATATTAATATATTTTACGTGCTGATAAATCACAGTGTGTTACATTTTAGTTACTATTTACTATTTTTATATTCAAATTGAGAAGGTTCAAAGTTACGTAAATACAAAAAAAAATTTATTTATATATTTGACACAAAGGACAATACAACAAAAATAATACTTTGAATTTAGTATACAATATTTTTGCAAGTTGCGTACAAAGCTTTTTATATAAAATTTTATTTCTGTAGGTAAGATTAATTCAAAATTAGGGAGAAAAGAAATTTTGAACAAAAACATCAATGTTAATTAATAGACATTACCATTTACACACAATTCCGAAATTAAGACAGTTTTTCTCTACCCTATCTGCTAAGGTATGAAAAAATAACCTAGCGGTGTTTCTTTGTCCCAAACGAACGAGTATTCTTCATTTATGAAGAAAGCCGTGCAAATTACTCACACTAAGAAGTGCGAGCACTTTGCTTGTATTGTTGTCAATGTAGTCCGACAGATGGCGCCAGCTGAAACCCGAATGTTTTCTGGGATAGAACTTATAATATTTTGAATTTTGTTAGCTGAGTAACTGGTATCTAATAGTCGGGGAACTCAACTAAACCGTTTCTTCTTGTTTTTCTTGAAAAAAAAAATAAAATAAAAAATGTAATAATGAAGGGAATTTCGATTTAATTTTTCGCAGCTTTATATTTCTTGTTGTAAAATATTTATTTTCGTTTCAACCGTCAATTCAGTACACATTACAAAAATAAAATTCACGCTACAGTTAAAGATCGTTGACTTCGTTGATCGTTGCAAGATACAGTGTAGACGTTGTCTAGGGTTTCAGTTTGTAAAATACAAATTGCTCCCATGGAAAGATTAAAAAAAAAACATAAAAAAAACCTCTCTATTTTTATACCCTTGCAGAGGTTATTATAATTTCAGTCAGAAGTTTGCAACGCAGTGAAGGAGACATTTCAGACCCTATAAAGTATGTAGATTCTTGATCAGCACCACTAGGAGAGTCGTTCTAGCCATGTTTTAACACAAACTAGTCTCTTAGTTTTAAAGCTATCTGCAGGAAACGTTCCCAAAAGTTGTCTTCCTGTTACAGGTAGTACATAAGTCGGAACGAGCCGGATCGGACGACTGTAGCATATAGCTCCCATAAGAACAATCGGAAAAACAAATGAAAATTTGTTGTTTCTTAATTTTTGCTTTGGTTCTTCGAGATGTAGAAATGGGTAAATATTTCAGAGCTACGGTTTAAATTTCATGAAAATCGGACGACTATATCAATAGCTCCCATGAGAACGGTATATTAAAAAAAATTTTTTTTTTTAAATTACCTTTCCTATTTTTGTTTTTATACCCTTGCAGAGGGTATTATAATTTCAGTCAGAAGTTTGCAAAGCAGTGAAGGAGACATTTCCGACCCTATAATGTATATATATCTTGATCAGTATCACTAGGCGAGTCGATCTAGCCATGTCCGTCTGTCCTTCTGTCCGTCTGTCCGTCCGTTTCTACGCAAACTAGTCTCTCAGTTTTAAAGCTGAATGAAACTTTCCCAAAACTTGTCTTTCTATTGCAGGTAGTATATAAGTCGGAACGAGCCGGATCGGACGACTATAGCATATAGCTATTTTTATATAAATAAAAAAAATTATAACTTTGCTGTTTTCTAATTTTTTTTTTTAGTTCTTCGACATATAGTAATGGTTAAATATTTTAGAATTACGGTTTAAATTACAACAAAATCGGACGACTATATCATACAGCTCCCATAGAAATAGTAAAATATATAAAATAACTATCTAATAATTGAGCTGCATATCATAGCTTCAATGTTTTTAGACATAAACGCAAGTAAATCATAATTTTAATGTTTTCTAAACGTTTAGTTCTTACAATAGCTTGAAGGGTATATGAACTTCGGCTTGCGAAGTTTGCTTTCTTTCTTGTTTTTTTTAATTTCTATTGGAAATAAATAATCTGATAGTTTCGATTCACGATTTTAATTTAATTCAAAACGGAAAACGAATTCATATAGCTGTCATAGGAACAATCGAATAATTAGGCTGAAATCATAAATGTTTTTAAGCTATACGCATAAAAATCGTCAGTAAAGTGTTTTCAAGAACATTTAATTTTTACAATAGCTGCCTATCTTGAATAATTTTTTTTAAATTCTTTTAAACATAGTAATGGTTTAAAATTTCAGAATTACGCTCTTAATTAAGTAGCGATTGAAAAAGGGTAAGTTTCCAATAATATCGAGCAATAGTATCTGCAAGATACGAATCTATTCTTAGCCTATTGTCTGCCTGTTTGTACAGTTGCGTGGTGAACTTATCTGCATGGGCTGGAAAAATTGGTTGGGGCTTCCCATGTCATCCGCATGCCTTTTAGTACATTTCTCCCTTTTTCCAATCCCTCGACAACAAATTGTGCCTGCAAGCAGCTGAAATCAGTCAGTTGGTCTTTCGTTCGCCGTCTGTTTTTTTTTTCTGCTTCTCTGTTTTCGTTTTCGAATTCAAATTCCATGACAAATTACAAACAATAAACCAAGGCCAGACTTCCTCATGTATGCGGGAAACAGGCTGCCTGTAAAATGTGATAATCACCCAGTGATTAGAGCTATCCTAGCCCAAAGCCAACACACCGTGGCCATGACCATGACCAAGTGAAAGTAGCACCCTGCACAACTAACAATATTGTGAGGCGAACCGCACCCATATAGTCATTACTAGTGGTATCCGCCCGCCGCGGACGCTTCCTCATTTTGCATGTGGCACGCATTCCTCTTTTGCGGGCGATCATGGCGTGATAGTTTACATAATCTTTAATCGCCGTTGAGCGGGCGAGAAATATGACTAATTACTCAGCGGTCAGTCTTCGGCAAGATTGTTGCACAGCCCTCTTATGTGAAAACACTCATAACGTTTTTATACCCTGGCAGGGGGTATTATAATCTTAAATAAAAGATTTCAACGCAGTGAAGGAGACACTTCCGAACCTAAAAATATAAACATTCTTGACTCTCACCAGGAGTCTCTCAGTTTTAAAGCCATTTGAATAAAACTTTCCCAATAGTAATCTTTCTATCGATGTTTCGATTTTAGTCAGAACGTTCCGTATCGGATTAATTATAACTTCGCTGCTATTTAATTTATCGAAAACAAGAAAGGAAGCAAACTTCGGCAAGCCGAAGTTTATATACCCTTACAGCTATTGCAAGAATTAAATATTTTTGAAAACAAAAAAAATTATGATTTACTTGCGTATATGTCTAAAAACATTGAAGCAATGATGATTTGCTCATTATTAGGTAGTTATTTTATATAATGTTATTATTTCTATTGGAGCTATATGATATAGTCGTCCTATTTTGATGAAATTTTAACCGTAATTCTGAAATATTTATCCATTACTATATGTCGAAGAACTTATAAAAAAATTTAGAAACACCAAAGTTATAATTTTTTTTTATTTACTTTTATGATTGTTCCTATGGGAGCTATATGCTATAGTCGTCCGATTTTGATGAAATTTAAACCGTAATTCTGAAATATTTATCCATTACTATATCTCGAAGAACTAAAAAAAAATTAAAAAACAGAAAAGTTATAATTTTTTTTCATTTATTTTTCCGATTGTTCCTATGGGAGCTATATGCTATAGTCGTCCGATCAGGCTCGCTCCGACTTATATACTACCTGCAATAGAAAGACAACTTTTGGGAAAGTTTCATGCAGATAGCTTAAAAACTGAGAGACTAGTTTGCATATAAACGGACGGACAGACGGACAGACGGACATGGCTAGATCGACTCTACTAGTGATGCTGATCAAGAATATATACTTTATAGGGTCGGAAACGTCTCCTTCACTGCGTTGCAAACTTCTGACTGAAATTATAATACCCTCTGCAAGGGTATAAAAACATCTTAACGAGGTAAAAAAGTCGTGAGGATCGCACCTTCAACGTACAACATTTTTTAAATTAAATTTTGTGTCGAAAAATGAATAAACATTCGACTAAATGCCATGTCCGTCTGTCCGTCCGTTTCTAAGCAAACTAGTCTCTCAGTTTAAAAGCTATCTGCATGAAACTTCACCAAAAGTTGTCTTTTTATTGCAGGATCTGGATCGGACGACTATAGCATATAGCTCCCATAGGAACAATCGGAAAAATAAATTTAACAAAATTATAACTTTTCTGTTTTTTATTTTTTTTTTAGGTTCTTCGACATATAGTAATGGTTAAATATTTCAGAGTTACGGTTTAAATTTCATCAAAATCAGACGACTATATCATATAGCTCCCATGGAAACAATAAAAATATATAAATTTTTTTTTTAAATGTTACTTTTTTATTTTTTTTTTAAATTCTTTTTGGCTTATTAATAATTTGACAGTTCAGAATTACGCTTTTAATTTTATTAAAATCGGAAAACGATATCATGAAGCTGCCATATCGAATAATTAGGCTAAAAATTATCATAGCTTCAATGTTTTTAAACACATACGCAAATAAATCATAATTTTAATGTTTTCAAGAATATTTAGTTTTTGCAATAGCTGCAAGGGTATATGAACTTCGGCTGGCCGAAGTTTGCTTCCTTTCTAATAATAAATCTGTAGCTGTACAAAAGCAATAAAAAAAGTCGTTATTTTGGGTAAAAAAAATTCATTTTTAAATTCTACCAAATGGACGATTTTTCACCAATCCAAAAGTTTGTAGGTAGAACCCATTTAAGATGATTAAGTGTTAATTTAAAACCGATCGGTCAGCTTGTAGTCGAGTTATGATGTCAGCCGTTTTCAAAAATGTCGTTTCGAGATAAACGCGGTTAAAGTTTTAGGTGCAACGGTACATGTCTGCGAGTGGTCGCTCTTAATAACGCTGCCATTCAAATACTATTTTAGGCACGATCTTGGCACTTTCACAGGATGTTTTTGAAATTATATGCAATCGATTAGGCAAAAGAAAAAAGCGATTGATTTAAAAACAAGAAAGGAAGCAAACTTTGGCAAGTCGAAGTTCATATACCCTTGCAGCTAATGCAAAAATTAAATATTCTTAAAAATATTAAAATTATGATTTTCTTGCGTATATGTTTAAAAACATTGAAGCCATGATGATTTGCAGCTCAATTATTCGATAGTTTTTATGGCAGCTATGTATATGATCACCTCATCCGACTTTAATAAAATTAAAAGCGTAATTCTGAACTGTCAAATTAACAATTAGTCAAAAAGAATTTAAAAAAAAAATACAAAAAAAAAGTTAAATTCCCATTACAGCTTTATGTTATAGTCGTCCGATTTTGATGAAATTTAAACCGTAATTCTGAAATATTTAACTATTACTATATCCCGAAGAACAAAAAAAATTAAAAAACACCAAAGTTATAATTTTTTTTATTTATTTTTCCGATTGTTCCTATGTGAGCTATATGCTATAGTCGTCCGATCCGGCTTGTTCCGACTTATATACTACCTGCAATAGAAAGACAACTTTTGGGAAAGTTTCATGCAGATAGCTTTAAAACTGAGAGACTAGTTTGCATAGAAACGGACGGATAGACTGACAGGCGGACATGGCTAGATCGACTCTCCTTGTGATGCTGATCTAGAATATATATACTTAATAGGCTCGGAAATGTCTCCTTCACTGCATTTCAAACTTTGATTAAAATTATAATACGCTTTGCAAGTTGGCGTTTTTGTTGCTTAATTATAACCGAAAACGATTTTTTGGAAACATGTGTTATATACCAAAAGTGAGGAAATCTCAAGGGCTATAAACGAAAAAAGAAAAAACAAAATCTTTAGGGCCGTTTTTATATATTTTGCTAAAAAAAAATCTAAAACATAAAATAAAAATTAAAATTAATCTTAAACTGCTGTATTTAAACCAATTAAGTTAAGGCAATGTGATAAACATTTGACAATACCTTTTTAACACGTGTTTTAAACAAACCCGATCGGAAGAGCTCCAATTTAAAAAATGTCACTATGTTAATTTCACCGTCCTTCCCTGGACCATTTAATTTTCACAACGTTTTGGTATGTAAAACCTTTTCTTTGTGCAATACCGAAAAAAAATTTTAAATGTTGTAAATATATTAATAAGTTTTCGTCACAAAATAAAATGAAATCGTTAGTGGCGTTTTCAAAAAAAACTCGCTATAATGTGAATGAGGAAACCAGTTTTTAGGTATAATTTTGTAATTATTTAACTTTAAGAAATTATGCCAAGGAAACAGAAATAGCCCTTAAAATACCTGCTCAACGATATATAGTACGTGCCCGTAGCGTCGTTTGGAAGTTGTGGGCGTGTGAAGTCTATATTTTTAGCCGTTTTCCCGTTAAACTAGCGGGCTTCCACAAAGTAATAGAAAAAACGTTCTTTAGCGCAAGCTGTTTAATCCTGTAAAGAGGGTTTAAGACCCTAAATCAAAAATTTTACCGTGCAAATAACTTAAAGGACATACGTCGTAATTTGAAAAATGCTCTAAACATCTTATTTGTTGAAAATCTTTTGAATGGATTATCGGATTGAGATGACCTAGGCGTCATTGGACGCGTATTTAAAGCCAAAATACAACAGTGCTCCGATATAAGAATACAATTTTTACGCACTTTCACCCCCATTACTCCGAAACCAAACAACTTTCTTTCGATTCTTTCCTGATTTCGAACATTGCGGCTATATATAGCAGTGACCTTGAATCCCCTTTTTTTATAGCAATATCTTGCAAAATATGACCAAAATAGTTTGCTTTTTAGCAGTCATTTTAAAATGTCGGGCCGATCTGGCAACATTACCTAGATAGGGAGGAGCAAACTATCTTAACGCTTATCGAAAAACAACGCGTTCGTGAATGCTATCATAATATTATCGGTTTCGTGAATGTTGTCGATATCCAAAATATATATGCAGGCAAAATTCAACAATTTTTTGTAACAATAATCGTGCGATGCCCTCTTCTCTTCCTGCACCATTTCAGCAAAAAAAAAACTTAGCAAAAAGAAGATAATACCAAAAATGAAACAATTTTTAACAATAATTATAAATATTATACAACAAAATAAAAAACATTAATAATAAAAACCATTTGCAAATAATACCAAAATTAAAACTTCAAAAACCATAACGTAAATTAAAATAGAAAAAAATGTTATTCGAATGTATGCTGATATTATGTCAGAGAAAAACAACATTTTATCAAGCGGCAACCGTTAGAAAAGCCATAAACCTCAAATATAGGGAATTTAGCAAAAGTTTTGTAAAACATCGATAAAAGTGCGCTCATTTTAAAATGACGGCTTGAAGGCAAGCCACAGCTGTTCAGATCAGGTGTTATCGGATGTCGGATGTGCTCTGAGGACACAACTATCGCAACAACAGACGCAGTGGGGACAGCACATAATACACAAATGTACAGACAGCGCTAGTGTGACCGCAGGTAAACTAATTATGTTATTTTAACTACCAATATATTTTAAAACAACACGATTACTAAATAGCGCCTTCCACCTCGTGGTGCTCCAGGTGCTTCATGTACGCTAAGAAACAGGTCCAACACAGGCTGCAGGCACTAATGAAGGGCACGCGATTGCGCTCGGGGACCAGGGTGAAGTTGATGGTGGCCACCAAAGGCCATACGGACAGTGCCACCTTTGGAGAATGAATTTCACAGCTGTTTTCAATCGGACTCCACTCAAAAATACCTTGTAGGTGGGCAGGAACTTCTTGCCGACCTCGGCCACCGCCTCCTCCACCGTCTTGGACTCCAGCAAGCTCATGATAAAGTAAAAGCATGTCATGGCGCCCGGGGTGTAAGAGATCGACTCAACCGCCGCCTTGATGACGCCCGTCCTCAACGACGTCTGCGGCCACATGGCGCTGGAGATCTGCGGAGGACTGGAAATGGAACAACGCTGGCACGGACACAGTTACCCACCTTGACCCAGCCGTAGAGAGTGGGCGCCACGAAGAGTCCGCCGTACATGCTGAACCGGAGCACGCGCCACCAGTCGTAGGTGCCTGCAAGATAAAAGGATGAAAATGTCCAGCTAGCTGACAGTTGACCGGACTCACCCCAGCGCCTGCCCTCCACGGTCTGCTGGATGAGACTGCCAGTGGGCCAGATCAGGCTGTAAGATATCATGCCGCGCATTATCGGGTAGCGGGTGACGAACACCTTGAGGTTCTGCCACAGCAGTGGGCCCGTCATCGCAATCTCGGACCTGCGGAGTCGCAATCGCGCGGTTGGCATATCATTAGCATGGCTAATAGGTCCCGCCCGCAACTGCATGGCCAGCTCGTCCCAACACAACACATATATACGGGCCCATAGTTCCCTATAAATTGCCCTGCTCTTCTAGCGGGCCGCACACAAACATGGCTCCGTCCGAAAGGCTAGCGCTGCTGCTCCTGGCCACCTGCACCATCCTTGCAAGAGCCTCCGGGGATAATGGAAAGATCGTAAACGGCACAACCGCCGCCCCGGGGGAGTTACCCTTTGTGGTCTCGCTGCGCCGGTCGAAAAGTGGTCACCACTCCTGCGGCGCCACGCTGCTGAACTCGGACTGGATCCTGACCGCCGCTCACTGCGTGCGCAGCTCCTCTCCCGAGCAGCTTGACCTGCAGTACGGCAGCCAGAGCCTGGCGCGTAACTCCAGCCAGCTGGTCCGCGTGGCCGCGATCTTCGTCCACCCAGGCTACGAGCCGCAGGACAAGTACGTCAACGACATCGCCTTGCTTCAGCTGGCGCAATCCGTCACTCTTACCAAGCGTGTCCAGCCAGTGCGATTGCCAGAGCCTCATCAAGTCACGCCCGGAAACGCCAGTGCCGTTCTCGCGGGCTGGGGTCTGAATGCGGTGGGAAAGTTGGTCAGCCCTCGGGGGATCCATTAGTAATCTATCTCCTTCAATTTCAGACTGGCGGTTTGGTCCAGCGGGATCTGCAGAAAGTCCAACTGCAAGTGTTCAGCGATGCGGAGTGCAGCGAGCGCCACCAGACCCAGCTGCACGGAACCCAGATCTGCGCGGGATTGCCTGAGGGCGGAAAGGGCCAGTGCAGCGGCGACTCCGGCGGTCCGCTGCTCCTCACTGGCACCGACACCCAGGTGGGAATCGTATCCTGGAGCATCAAGCCCTGCGCCCGACCACCTTTCCCAGGCGTCTTTACCGAGGTTTCCGCCTACGTGGACTGGATCGTAGAGACGGTGGGCAGCTCCAAGACGCCATCTTCGCTGTGGGTGGGCCAGCTGATCGTGGGTCGCTCACCACCTGGTCTAACCAGCTGAAGGACTCTGCTAGCCCCATTAAAATACCGATTCAAGTACGCTAACGCTATCTAATTCATCAATTGGTCTAGGGGACACACAACATGTAACGAAAACGACTATTGGAAGCAACTATGAACAGGGCAGACCCGCAGAATCCGACGGCTCCTCGTGGCGTGTCTTCATGTAGGCCAGGAAGATGGTCCACATCAGACTGCAGATGCTTACGAACACCACGCGGTTGTGCTCAGGCACCAACGAAAAGTTGATGGTCTGCAGAAAGGGCCAGATGCACACGCCGACCTGGATTGTTAGTAATGAGATGGCTGTAAGCGAAGGGGAGTAGCGAGGAGCTGAATAGGCGTTACCTTGTACGTGGGCGCCGCCTTTTCCTTCGTCTCGTCCACGGCCTCGGTGAAGGTCTTCAGTTCCAGGAGGCTCATGCCCATGAAAAAGCTGACGCAGGCGAAGGGTCCGTAGGATAGCTGCTCCGTGATGGCCTTAACGATGCCCGTGCGCAGATTGGTCTGTGGCCACATGGCGCTGGTGAGCCGCACCCAACCGTACAGAGTGGGCGCCACGTACAGGGCTCCGAACAGGCTGAAGCGGAGCGCCCTGGCCCAGTCGTAGTCTCCTGCGAATCGTTAGCGTAGGAGTGGTTATGTGGGCGGAGCAGGAGGTGGTTATGGATGCGATGCGGAGGGGATACTTACGGATCTTGCGTCCCTCCAGCGCCTGCTGAATCAGGCTGCCCGCGGGCCACATGACCGCGTACGTGAGCGCTCCCTTGGCCATTGGATGCAGCTTTCCACCGCTGAGCCCGCGTCGCCACTGGCTCACCGACGCCTGGAACAGCTTAACAGCCTGCGGCACCATCACATTAATCCTGGCCAGAACGGAGAACGGAGCAAATCTTCAGCTATTGCCCAACCCAAGCAAACAACGACAACAACAACAAAACAACAACAACGACGTCGAGAAAGCAAGAGTCTTTCTACCTATTCCAAGGGACTGACCGCGAGGGGCGGGAGTCCTGAGCTGGCCATGGTCAAGTTGGAGGATACTTGCTGTGAATTATGGGGATCTCGATGCCGATATTCGCTTTCGCCAAACGCCGCACTGAAACTAGCCGTGCGATGAGAGCAGATTCTAAATTCGAACATGGCATTCGGCGGGATGCACAATTATTAGGCTTCGGGGAGCATTTCTTCGCAACGATCTTGACCCTCAGCCGAGTGAGCGGGAGAGGGCGACAATATTTGCAGCCTTGGCTGCGAGGCACCTGTTGGTGGGAGGAGTGCAGCCAATGCAAGTCCCAACACATTGCACTTTTACCAGGGGCGGATCTACTTATGTATGTAGGCTTTTGGGGGAACTTTCGTAAACTGGGGATGCGATAATGATGAAATTTATTTCAATATTTCGTTTTAATATCTGTGTTACTGACAAAATATATCCTCAAACCATATAACACTAGCCATACCCCTAGCCCTACATCGATCCGCTCCTGACTCTCAAGCAATGCGAACAAGAGCGCAATGGCAAGAGAGAAGGTGTGCGCAAGGACTTTATGTAACAGAGAGAGGAATCTCCCACCCGATGAATGAATGGAAAATAACGGCACGTTTGGCTCTCCGCCAGTCACTATGCAAACAGATTACGACGCTTGTAAACGAGAGCGTGACAGATTTAATTCCCGCTTTTGCGGTTGTTGTTTTGCTGCCGTTGTTCGTTGAGTAGTTACTTACTTAAAAGTTATATTAGGACGGGGTCGGGTGACGGGAATGGGGCCTGGTTCCGCTCTAGTCTAACTTATTGGAATTATAGTTTGTACTATGGTTACGCACGGCGTCCGCATCTCGCGCCCTTCTCCGTGTTCTGGACTTCCGTATCTCGTATATGACTGATGTGACGGCCCCAAACCAAATCGAAAAACAAAATGTTTTGCTAAAGTCAGCTGTTCGAGATTATCGTGGGGAGCTTTCGCAGAGCTTTTTACTGAGTAGGGTTAACCGTGTGGTTTTTAAAAAAAAGCTTTTCTTGGCCTTTAATTTTATGATTAGGTCTCGATTCCAGTCCTCTAAAAGTGTGTTATTGTATTAAAAGACATAGTTTTACCCATTTTCATTTTGGATGTTTCTTAAAATCTCCTGGCTTGCAACAAATCAGCTCCGATTTCAAAGTAATTTGCTTTAAAAATCTTTTGGCTAAATTCTTTAATAATCTATGTTAAAATCTTAATGGGAACTCTTTTTAGATTTTGTGCCATTTATTTTAATTTAAAAAATAATGGCCTTGCACAAAAGTTACCCAAAGCCTAAACCTCATTAATACCTTAGATTTGATCAAAAGTTTTTAAAAAAAAGAGAATCTGTAATATTAAAAGTGGCGAACTTTTACTTAACTTTTAAAATGCGAAACACTTCGATTTTACCAAAACCGTTTGAACGAAAACTCAAAAACCTTTATGAAAACCGGGCCCTCGAAAATGAGGTGGCCTATTTGACACAGGTTTGTAGACTAGTCGCATCATTGCACTATGGGGCCAACAACCACATTCATTGGCCAAAAACCCATTTTTTAAAAAGTTTTAATAAGTATAAAAAAAAACAGTTTTAAAGCGTTCCAATAAGATTTTGCAGCAAGAATTTATTGGTGGTGTTTTAAGTGTTTTACCGGTTGAAATGTATCCCGTTGTCCATGATATTAAGTGTAATAATGAGTTTTCTATCAAGTTTTTTACAACCTTGTAGAGGGTATTATAATATTAGTCAAAAGTTTGCAACGCAGTGAAGGAGACATTTCTGACTACAAAAAGTATATATATTATTGATCAGCATCACTAGGGGATTAAGTCATGTTCGTCTGTCCGTCCGTTTCTTTGCAAACTATTCTCTCAGTTTTAAATCTATCTGCATGAAACTTTTCCAAAAGTTGTCTTTCTATAGATAGTATATAAGTCGGAACGAGCCGGATCGGATGAGTGTATCATATAACTCCCATTGCAAAAATCGGAAACAACGAAAACAAATTATAACTTTGCTGTTTTTGATTTTTTTTTAGTTCTTCAAGGCATAGTTATAATTTTTTATTTTAAAATCCGGACGGATATAACATATAGCTCCCATGGAAGCAATCGAAATTTAGCAAAAAATTAATTTTAAAACAAATTTAATTTTAAATAAATCGGAAAACAATATCATATAGCTGCCATATGAACGAATGAATACTTGAGCTAAAAGTCATCATAGATACAATGTTTTTAACCATATACGCATACAAATCCAAACTTAGATGTTTTAAGGAATATTTAGTTTTTGCAAAGCTGCAAGGGTATATAAACTTCGGATTATCCAAGTTTGCTTTCTTTCTTGTTTTATTTATAAAACTATCGGTTGACTAGATCAAGAAAGAGAGTACAGCGGAGTCCACTTCTAAAACCTATTAAGATTTGTAGAGTATTTAATTCTTGATCAAATTTATGTTGGTATAATCGCGTCTAATTAAAATTTAATTTTTAGGTATATAACCTTAAGTTTTGCAATTTTGAGTTGTTTTCCATATGGAATGAAAAGGCAACCAAAAATGACAGAAACTTTTATCAAACTTTTATCGAAACCGTAGTAGATAATTAAACCATGATGAGAGAAGACTTTGGTAACTGCAAGAAAATAAAGCTAGCATCTACATCAATTATGGAGCAAAGGCAAGGAAAATTTAAAGGTGGCCGTCCAAGCGGAACTAGATCCCGGAGAAGGCAAGTTGCAAATTTTACGTTAGCATTACACATTATTCTTTTATATTTGATAGCTTTTAAAACCCTTTTTTTGTTTTTAATGAAGCTTTTAAAAAAATAACTTTAAATTAGTTTTGGAAATAAAAATAAATTGATTGGCTGAAAAAAGTAAAGCTGCCGCATGAGGAGCTTAAGGAACACTTTTTGTATTATAAATAAATATATATTCAAACAAGAAAAAAAAAACAAAAACAACAGTATCCGTTCTTCTTCAAAAATACATACGATATATTCGTTTGATCTTATTATATTTAATATGTATGTTTTATCTCGATATCTTTGAAATTATGCGAGCTATTAATTTTGACCGAACGAAAGTGGTCGTTGTAACTTTGCTGTTTATTTTTTATTTTTTTGATTTATTGTAATGTTTAAAAAATGCAGAATTACGCTTTCTATTTTATTCAAATCGGAAAAAGCTATACATAAGGATCGATCGAATATAATTCGAAAATTAGATGTTTTAAAGAAAATTAAATTGCGTTACACAGCGGCGAAATTGTGAATGAGGTCTGGAGAATAATGCTTTTCTTTTGGCTCAAAAGTAATGGAATACATTTGTAATTGATGCTCACACGCTCTTTATTTCGTTTCCCTTCCGTCACATATGTGCTTCGGAACTCCAAAAATAAATACATTGTTTCAAGTACAATTTAAGGAGTTTAAAGTCCACCCAGTGAAAATTGAAGCCAGGTCCGGTTTTAACATGGAGAAAGAATATTTTTATTTTTTCGTAAGACTAATGCATTACAACTTAGTATACGATTTTTGAATTGCAATAGTACCAGAGGGCGATTCGACTCTCACATACTTTTCCGAATACTAGCGCTCCAGATTGAATACGCCCTGAATTACAAAGCGGCCATGCTGATTACTGGAGGAGAAAAGCGAAGTTATAATTTTTGTGGAATTTATTTGTTTTGTTGGTTCCCATGGGAGAGTGATGCTGATCAAGAATATTAAAACATTATAGGTGCGTGGACATATTTTGACTAAAACTAGAATACCCTCTTCAAGGGTATAAAAGTTAACCTTTTTAGGGCAGCTGAACTAATGATTCTTTTATCAACCTCATAACTGTTGCTCTCAGCCCCTGTTATTTTTATAGCTTTCCAGAGGGTATTATAACTCCAGTCAGGAGTTTGCAACGCAGTGAAGGAGACCTGTAAAGTATATATAGGTATATATTCTTGATCAGCATCTAGCCATGTCCGTCTGTCTGTCCGATTCTACGCAAACTAGTTTCTCAGTTTTAAAGCTATCTGCACATAACAATCCCAACAATTATTTTCTATTGCAGTTAGTATATAAGTCGTAACGAACCGGATCGGACGACTATAACATATAGCTCCCACATGAACCAATGAACAAATTAATGAGTTTTTAAAATTTTTTATGTACCAGAACTACGGTATTAGTTTCATTAAAACCGGACAACGACATCGAATAAATTAGCGGAAAATTATAATGGCTTCACTGTTTTTAAATATTATATATAGGCAAACAATGGGAATATTGCTGTTTAACAAAATATTTAACTTTTTGAAGCTGCAAGGGTACATAAACCTTCTTGTTTAATATAAGATATATGATTTCATTATGTCATGTTTTTTACAAATTGCTATCTTTGGAAACATTAAATTTGCTTATATTTTTGGGTCAGATAGTTGTAATAACATTCTTTATTATAATCGTACATGTCGGGTATGCGCATGTTATTGTATAACTCCCACCACTCTTAAGGTGCAATGCTCTAAATTTGTACCACATTTTCGCCAACCTAAACGTTATTCCCCTAGTGATGACCCCAAAAAGCTGACGATGTGGTGGTACTAAAGTCAGCGGTATTACAATTAAGCATTGGGCTGATGGAGCAGAAAAGTAGTTAAGGCAAAAACGAAGAAAAGATCTGGCCATTGAGTTCTGCACATAGTGCTAGCTACGCAGGTTGAGTTGCTATATATAATACGCAGCTGCTTGGAATCGGCATCAGTCACCTTTGGTAACTACAAACAGTCCAATCCGGTCCGGTCCATCTTCAGATCAATCTTCACACCCCAATCACCATGAAATCCTTTGTGTGCATCGCTCTGGTCGCCTTCGCCGCCGCCGCCCTGGCTTCGCCCACCAACGTGGCGTCGTCCACTCTCACCGGCTCCACCGGCTCCACGGTGTCCCTGTCTGCCCAGGACGGCGAGCTGGAGGGAGTGGCCGGACAAGGATTCGGGGATCTGACCCGTCTGCGCAAGTCCGCCTACGGCGCCAGCTCCGGCGGCTATGGCGGCTCCAGCATCCCAGCTCCCCCCTGCCCCAAGAACTACCTGTTCAGCTGCCAGCCCAACCTCGCCCCCGTGCCATGCAGTGCTCCCGCCCCCAGCTACGGATCCGCCGGCGCCTACTCCGCCCCGGTGGCCACCTACGTCGCCCCCAACTACGGCCTTCCCCAGCACCAGCAGCAGCTCTTCGGCGCTGCTTACGTGCCTCAGGCCTACGGATACCACTATTAAGCGGAAGCCTCTTGCGGTCTGGACTCGCGCCCACAGACCACGAATTCGATTGCTGAGAAATATAAACCAATTTGGATTTACAAAAAAATACTACAAAAAAATATGTATTGCAATTAAATCACAGAAAAGCTAAGCCTTACAACTTTGTTTAACTGGTGTCACAAGCTCCTTAATGTGTTAGGTAGGGAACAAAAGATGGGTATCCGAATTTAAACCTCAAAAGCAAAACCTGGGAAAAGGAAGTCTTGATAAAAGTTCAAACCGTTTTATGAAACAAATTTAGTTTGTTGTGTCAATCTCGGCGACCCTACTGTTTATTTTTATTCGGAGTTCAGTTAGAAATAATTTTAATTGAATTTTGTTGGCTGAGTGTTTTTGTTTGGTTGTAGTCAAGAAGACCACAAAATAAAAATGTAGCAAACTTTTGTTATTGTTTGGAGCCCCTGGCAAACAACAATAAATGTTTACAAAAATCACATTGGACGGCAGTACATGTAGTGACGATGCACACGAAGAGCATGTGCATAGGTGCTACTATCTGCTAATAACACCATTCGAAAGGTATCGGAATTGGTTTTTTTTTACCAGGAGCTCTTTGGTTTTTTAGCCTTGTTGCCATCTTGTTAAAATTACTTGTCGAAAGACTCCCAACTTGCTTGGATCTGATGCTTCGATCAAAAGTTGTCCATTATTTTTTTTTTTTTTGTATTTATCAAAATAAATATTTTTGCGACTCTAGTTTGCCAACAAATTAGCTAGAAAAGCTATATTTTCTACACTCATAACTAAATTAGTAAGTCTACAGGTAAGTGATATATGTCGTTATATCGATATGTCTAAATTCGATTTCTTTTTAACTTAAGTTTTCAATATAGTCCATGAGATTCCTCAACTTTGTATATTATACAAATGGGCCCAAAAAGTACATTTAGGAAGTTATTAAGCAACAAAAACAAAAACTTTTTTCAGTTCAAAGCTACATTTTCTGGAAAAAGTATGCCTCACAAATTTTGTAAGGGAAATTAAAAACAGTCTCTTAATATTAAATACTTTTAAAAAGAAAATTTAAAACTATTATTAATTTAAGATTATTGGCAGCCAGACAAATTACTATTTAGTTTTAATAGTTTCAGTAAAAAGTTTGCAACGCAGTGAAAGAGACATTTCGGACTTATGGAGCTTTGATATAAAATGCCTGTGTAGGCAAATAGTTGTTTTTGTTATGCGAATTATTATTCATTTTTTGTCAGAAAATTTGATATCAGAAACTTTGTTAAAGGATCAATCGCCACGACTTTATACCCTCGTTAAAAGCTGTACTTGTTTAATTTAATATATCTACTAAAAAACCTTTGTAAAAATAGCAGTTTATGATAAATAATTAATTTTAAATATTAAGTGGGTACAGTCATAAAAAGTACTGTCAAAAATTGCAGTTTAAAAACAAAATTCGCCCTAAAAAGGATACATTTTTTTATTTTAATAATCAAAGCGAGAACGAAAGCTAACTTCGGCATGCCGAAGCCTTAATACCCTTGCAGTCATTCCAAAAATAATCGGATTTTAATGCTTTTATGTTTAAACAGCAGCCATATTATATCGTTGTCCGATTTAAATAAAAATTAAACCTGTAATTTTGAATCAATAAAACAATAAAACATTAACTTGTATCAAAACATATTCAAATCAATTCAAAAACATGTCAACTACATGATATGGTATTGCTACCGAAGTTGTATACCCTTGCAGCTATTGAAAAAAGTAATCAATCTTTAAAATGTATTCATTTCGAATTGAAGCTATGAAGATTTTCTTTTTTAATATTCGATGACAAAGTTACGAATTATTAAACCATTATTATGTCCAATAGAATTTAAAAAATATATATAAAATTAGAGAGTAAACATTTTTTTCATTAATTTTTTTTTTTTATTCCGATTTTTTTAATCATATTTAAATCATAATTCTAAATTAATAGAAGAAAAATTAAAAGAGCACCATAGTTACAATTAGAGAGTATCCTAATTTCAATGAAGAAGACATTTCGACATTTCGACACTATAAAGTATATATATTCCTGATCAGCATCACTAGCAGAGTCGATCTAGCCATGTCCGTCAGTCCGTCATCGGGCTGCCATAGGAACTTCGGCATGCCGAATTATTTATACCATTGAAACTATTGCAAAAATGTAAATCCGTTTTTCGATTTAAATAAAATTAAGAACGTAATTCTGATTTATAAACCATTACTATGTTTAAAATAATTTTTTAAAAAAATTAAAAAATTGAGAAGTTACATTGTTTTCATTTATTTTGCTTAGCATCTCTTTTACCAAAAATAGCCATTAATCGCAACTAAGCAGTTCCCGAATTTTCATATAACCCTCGATTTAAAACCTCGTTTGCAAAAATTTAAGCTTACTTTACTAGGACCGAATGGCGAAATAAGAAGAAATGATTGCCACACATCCGAGTCAGCGAGCCAGCGAAAAAAGTGGAAAGTGCAAGCGTTTGGGAAATGCGACACCGGATCCATCAAATGCTTGGCTGAACGGTCAGCCTACACTCCGAAAAGCAGAAACGGCTGCAATGTGCTGACCCTCGGGTTCCAGGTCGTCAAGGGTTTCCGAGCCAAGCTCCGCAAGTAGTAATGACTTGACTGGGGCACGAATGGAACACCAGCCCCGGCTGCGGACTAAAACAGTCCAATAGCCCACATCTTGAAGCGCAACAGTACTCACTTGCGATCTCACACTCCCTCTGGAATGCGCGACCAACTGACATCGATGTTGGGGTTACCTTGGCAGCCTCAGTTTTCGCTTCGACTGCACTTTCATTGGCGTTAGGTTATAAAAGCAGCCCGACCACCTCCGCAACTCGGCTGTCTCTGTCTCAGCTTACACCGCCTCAACAGCCAGTCAAAATGTGGAAGTATCTCGGATGGCTCGCCTTTATTGCCGGCGCGAGCAGCCTGGGTCAGCTGATCCTCGATCCGTCGCTGGTCCCCTGCACCCGCTGTTTGAGGAGTCTGCCCCTGCCGCTCTACCACTTTATTCCACTGCGAGAGCTGGCCGCCGAATCCCTGCTGGCTGGCGACTCGGACCCAAAATCGCATCGTAGAAGAAGACAGCAAATTATCCAGGAGGTAGTCGTCGAGAACAACTTTGGAGGTCCTGGATTCGGTGGCCCTGGATTCGGTGCTCCTGGTTTCGGAGGCCCAGGATTTGGAGGTGCTCCTGGTTTCGGAGGTCCTGGATTCGGAGGTGGACCTGGTTTCGGTGGTCCTGGATTCGGAGGTCCTGGTTTCGGAGGTCCTGGATTCGGAGGTCCTGGACTCGGTGGTCCTGGATTCGGAGGTCCTGGACTCGGAGGTAGACTTGGGAAGTTTATTAATAAAGGATTTCCCCGTAGCTATGACCAGGCGAATGAAAATGAACCAGACGAGGGGCCCGACAACCAGCAGTATGAAACACACAGCCAAGTTCCTTCGCCGACCTGTCCGAAAAACTACGTGTTCTCTTGTGAAGCAGTTATCAAGTCGGTTCCCTGTAGATCAAGCACATGCGCTGGCGTTTGAGAACATGATCAATATTAAACTTAAGATTATAAGGAACATTTTTGTATAATTTATGGACATTTTTGGGGGACACTTTCATATTGTTGCAGAGTACAGAGTACATATAAAGCGAAGCCGAAGACGATTGTGTGACAACACAAAAATAACACAAAACTTTTTTGCTTTGATTACTCGAAGTTCGACTGCAAAAATAAATTCGTTGTTTTAAAACATGCCAATTTAATAATTTTATAAAATTCGAAAAAGGTATTTTTGAAATCGGAAAAAAAAAAACTAAAACCGTATTTCTGAAAATTTAGAAAGTTCCTATTGTATATTTTGAAACATATGCGTACACATTGGTTAAAAAAAAATGAAGTCAATTCAAATATTTTGTGCTCAAATTAAATATTATCCCTTTAATTGTTATACCCTTGCAGAGGGTATTATAATTTCAGTCAGAAGTTTGCAACGCAGTGAAGGAGACGTTTCCGACCCTATAAAGTATATATATTCTTGATCAGCATCACTAGGAGAGTCGATCTAGCCATGTCCGTCTGTCCGTCTGTCCGTCTGTCCGTCCGTTTATATGCAAACTAGTCTCTCAGTTTTAAAGCTATCTGCATGAAACTTTCCCAAAAGTTGTCTTTCTATTGCAGGTAGTATATAAGTCGGAACGAGCCGGATCGGACGACTATAGCATATAGCTCCCATAGGAACAATCGGAAAAATAAATGAAAAAAAATTATAACTTTGCTGTTTTTTAATTTTTTGTTTAGTTCTTCGACATATAGTAATGGTAAAATATTTCCGATTTACGGTTTAAATTTCATCAAAATCGGACGACTATAGCATATAGCTCCCATAGGAACAATCGGAAAAATAAATGAAAAAAAATTATAACTTTGCTGTTTTTTAATTTTTTGTTTAGTTCTTCGAGATATAGTAATGGTTTAATATTTCAGAATTACGGTTTCAATTTCATCAAAATCGGACGACTATAGCATATAGCTCCCATAGGAACAATCGGAAAAATAAATGAAAAAAATTATAACTTTTCTGTTTTTTAATTTTTTGTTTAGTTCTTCGACATATAGCAATGTTTAATTATTTCAGAATTATGGTATAAATTTTATCAAAATCGGACGTCTATAGCATATAGCTCCCATAGAAATAATAAAAATATATAAAATAACTATCTAATAATTGAGCTGCAAATAATCATAGTTTCAATGTTTTTTTTTAGCACATACTCAAGTAAATCATAATTTAAATGTTTTCAAAAGTATTTAATTAATGCAATAGCTGCAAGGGTATATGAACTTCGGCTTGCCGAAGTTTGCTTTCCTTCTTGTTTTTAGTTGTTTTAAATACAAAAATATTACAATTTGTAGAAATTTTTTTATTTGACTATTTTTGGAATTGATATAAATATCTGCAAATTTATTTAAATCAAATGGGAATCATTTTAAATCTAATATTTTCATATATATTTAAAGTATTTAATATTAAATCATGCAATGTATTTAAAATAATGATTTAATTCTTAGTCTAAGTATTAAGTATACAATTTTGATTTCAGCAGTCAGATATTTATTTTTACAATTCCATTTTTTCATCATTTTAAAATCAACGAAGCTATAATTTTGGTTAAGTTTCCCAGGTACACAGCCAAAAAATTCCACGAACCATTTGGTGTTCCACTTTTCCAAGTTGTGTGACATGTTTTTTTTTCGGTCTTTGGACTGTAATTTTTTTAAGTAGAACATTTCTTAGATTAAGTGCAATATACTTAAATATTTCTTTCTGTGTAATGTTCTTATTGCAACTGGTACTGACCAAGGAATATAAATATTTTGAAAATGGCTCCTACACTGCGTTGCAAATATTCACTAAAAAAATTAAATATTCTGCAAGGGTAAAAAAGATCTTAAATCTTAGATTTAACTTAATATTGCTAAATTTACTGTTACGGCTTATATAAAATAAATTTAGCTTCAAGACAACAAAGAGCTTAGACAAAGCGAGACATATACCAGTCTTAAAAATCTTTTCTTAAATGTTTCTACTATAGAAATGTAACAATTGCGATCAAAACAATAATAAAGAAATAAGGTAAAAAGATAAAAAAAAATAACTTTAAGACATAAGCTTATTTTTCTCTTAATTTATCATCATGTTTATATTTATATTTATTTCTTTTTCAAATTACAAAGTGTTAAAAAAATGCCTTGCCTTACTTACATACAATAGTAAATCATTTTAAAATAATTTAAAAAAATTAGTAAAAATCCTCGCTCATCTTGAAAATGGATAGAAATAAAGCGCTTATTAATAACTTTTAAAATTAAAGCAACAATTTGGATATGTTTTAAAATTTAATACTTACTGAAACGCAGATTTATGGCATTTATTTTTGGAAAAGTTGCCTCTTTATCGCCTGCGCTTTCCTTAAGCTACAAAACTACCGCTTTACATTTTGTTTAAAATTTTGTACAACAGCAAAATCAGCAAGAAACCCAGAAATGTCCCCCAATTAAAAGTCTCAAATGTTTTTATACACGCTTTACTTTATTCATAGACTCGGTTTTCCAGTTCGCCTCGTTACGTTGCCTTACAGTTCCCGGACGAAGGGAACGGCGTACTGGGGCACGTACTGCGAGTAGGCGCCGGCGGATCCGTAGGACGGAGCTGGGGCGGAGCAGGGCACGGGCTGGAGGGAGGGCTGGCAGCTGAACAGGTAGTTCTTGGGGCACGGCGGCGACGGGATGGAGGCCGGTGCAGGGGCGGGGGCGGCGTAGGCGGGAGCAGCAGCGGGGGGCGAGTAGGCGGGGGCAGCGGGAGCGGAGTAGGCAGCTGGAGCGGCGTACGAGGCGGTGGCGGGGGCAGCAGCACCGTATCCGCCGTAGGCGGCACGCGACACGCGGATGTTCTCGGCCAGAGGTGCCGGGATGAGGATGCCCTGCGTGGGCTGCAGCTGGATGGTCTCGGAGGACACGGCGGACAGGGCCAAGAGGCCGGCGATGAGAAGGTGACCAATGTGGAATGCCATGGCGATGGAGGGTCTCTGCTTGCTGCTGAAGTGGCGAACCAAGGGTGACTGTTGGTCGAACCCCCCGAGCCAAGCCGCTTTATAGCCCCTGCCGAAAACGCTGATCGCACTGCCGGAGTGGAACGACACCGATCGGAAAAGTGCAACTGGGTGCTTCGAAAAACGCTGACGACCCAGAACTACTTGTATTAGCGACTTGGAGGCAGTGCATTGGGTGCCGGACACTGGCCACCTGGCCACCTGGCTTTACAAACGACTCCGACGATGACGTTCTGGTTTTTGGTCTGCGTTCTGGTGACCTTAAATTCGACCTGGCCCACGGCCGCCGAAGTCGCTTCCGCATCGACGTTTCAGACGTTTCAGTTTCTGGAGCGACCCATCGCCGATCGCGATCAGGGCTGGACCCACCTCCTGCCCACCAACTTTTACTCCGAGATGAACCAGCAGTACTACAGGCGATTTAGGAGACGGGCTGGGCTGATGCTGACCAACGGACTTGGAGCGGGAAAACGGCGGCAATACCCATTTGAATACGCTCGATATGTCTGAAAATAAATGCATCTAAAGCAATTAAATGTCTCGGGGAAATAAGTAAAAATTTATATAGTATGGATAGATTTATTTATTTTAAAAGCTGTTCACAAATTTGATTTTATCGTTTTGGTATAGCCTCGAAAATATCAAGAAAAATTAAGAAAAATTTTAAACGTTGTATTGAAAATATATTTTTAAATCGTAAAAACATCCTTATCTCGAACTTTATTCGTGTATGCTATGAAACAGAGAAGTTATAACAATCGTTCATTTATTTCTAGAAAAATTGCCAAAATTTGTAGGAAAATTGGTTTTATTTATATTTATTATTTATTTAAATCCTTATTTTATTAGCACAACCTTTTAAATCTTATTTGAGGCAGTATGGTTAAAAACAATTGGCATCTGCAACAGAAAGAAGACTTTTGCAGAAACTTTCATTCACATAGAGAAACGGTTCAGAATTTAGCTTTACATTTTTTTATTATTTTACGAAAAAAATGTTGAAATTATTCACAAAAATATTTAAATTTTGAACATGAAACCAGTTTTCTTATAAAGAGAACATAAACATATTTATGTGACTCATTTTAGTTAGAAACGTGGTCGAGTTTTGGGTTCAATTGTCAGCCAGGCAGGCATGTGTATTTTATAAAAGGAAGCCTAAACGATTTATTATACCAAGTAAAATTAAAGTATAACAACTAACAGAAAATATGTTTATACCAAGTAAAATTAAAGTATAACAATTAACAGAAAAAAAGTTTATAAACTAACAAGGGGTATAATAATTATTTGTTTACTAAAGGAACGGTCGATTGCAATTTAATAAATATCTATATTATTTTAAGAAAAAAATTTGAAATTATTCACAAAAATATTAAAATGAGGATAGGTGTGCCAAAATTTTGAACATGAAACCAGTTTTCTTATAAAAAGAAAAAAACATATTTATGTGACTCATTTGTCCATTGATCAGTTAGAAACGTGGTCGAGTTTTGGGTTCAGTTGTCACCCAGGCAGGCATGTGTATTTTATAAAAGGATGCCTAAATGATTTTTTATACCAAAGTAAAATTGTAGTATAACAATTAACAGAAAATATGTTTATAATCTAACAATTATAGATCTATAATAATTATTTTGTTACTAAAGGAACGGTCGATTCTATTTAAAACCTTTCTATTTAATTAAAAAAAAAACGATTTATTACACAATTACTCCGATTAAGTTAAATATCTCTATCAACTCGTCTAGTGTCGCATTCACCTTTGTCGCAACAATTATTTCTTAAAGTTCCCATAGGAACATTCGGGAAAAAAAATTATAATTTTCTGTTCAACAATTTTTGTTTAGTTTTTCAAAATATAGTAATGGTTTATTTTTTCAGAACTACGGTCCTAACATTATTAAAATCTGACAACTATATCACAAAGCACCATCGGAATATTAAAAAGAAATGTTTTCTAATATATCCTTCCTTATATCATATATCTTTTAAAAAAAATAAATGGTTTAACAATTCAGAATTACGCTATTAATTTTAATAAATAAAACTTTATCATATAGCTGCATTGAGCTCAAAATGATCATGGCTTTAATGTTTTTAAACTATTCGCGTATAAGGCGAAATTAATATGTTTTAAAGAATTAATTAATTTTTGCAATAGCTTGGAAGGGTATATAAGGCAAGCCGAAATTTGCTTCCTCTTTTGTTCTAATATATATAGTTTGAAAATCTGGCTTTCGACGGATACTTGTCTATCGATAAACTGTTGGTATGCCGGGCAGAGCGCATGACTGCGGCGGTACGTTTGACGTCACTAGGACACCAAGGACACAGCACAACTCGCACTGAAAGGCACAACAAAGTGAATACGCAACGACGGAGTGCTGGGCACTAGGATCCCGCTATGAAGCTTACTCTGCGACGCTACTCCTGGGTGCTCATGCTCCAGTTGGTCCTCTTGGGAGTGGACCTAGCCCTCAACTCGTTTGGACCGGCGCTGGCCAGAAACCGACTGCAAACAGCCATATGTTTCTTTGTGTGAGTATCCAACGGACGGGAGACCATGGCGCTTACTGACCGCACCAAGTTACCACAGCACCCAGGACGCCCTGATCATTGCGGAGTACCTGCTCTTCACCCTAGCACTGCACTCCACCTGTGTGTACCAGGTGGGCGCCTCCCACATAATCCTGCGGAACTGCAAGCTCTTCATGGCCAGCACCACCATCTACTTCCTGCTGTCCGCGTCTCAGCACTTCTGGATCATCTCCCAGTACCGCCAGCCGCCGGCCAATGACGGTCAGCATTGGCCGTTGGGTCTGATTGCCTTGTCAGTGGCACAGCGCATTGGTGAGTTCCGTGTTCCGAGTTCGCTGTACACGCTACATATATTAACATTCTCCACCACCCTCGCAGTGTCGGTTTTCTACTACTACAGCTCCAAGTCGACGGCCCTCACCATGGCGGATCCCCGCTTCAAGGAGGAACATCTGGACTGGATAGCAGAGCAGCTTGGCGATAAGTAATGAAGTGTCGATTGCAGCCTAGAAGTGCAGCGTATGTCAGGAGCTCAAAATAAATACAATTTAAATATGGAAACATCTCATAAAAACAGTTTGCAAATAATCAAGCTCTATACTATTATAGTATTCATATTTAAAACAATTTAAATGACTCGTAAAAGATACATAAGCCAAAATACCCAAAATTGCTCTTTGTTATTAAGCAACAGCAAAGAAATGCAAACTTAACGTGTACTAAAATGATCGAGTATATAGCTACCTACCTACATTACTGATATGCTGATCAAGTACACATGTATGCACAATTTAGGGCTTGCTGATATCTTCTTCACTACTTTTCAGGCCTAAAGTCATTCTGTCAAGTTGCCCTTGACAACCTTAAGGTTTATGAATTGAAACAAATTGTAATACATTGTGATTTAGTGTCAAAAAATATAGAGGTAAATTTAAGCCTTACATTATAAGTTAGTGGATCTACCACTCTTAGAAAATCGTATGAAATTATTTTGATTTCCACAACATATAAGTTCATGGATAATGGCCGTTTCCGGAAAAAGAATAATAAAGGTTGGTACAATAAGACACGACTACATTTCTCACAAAAATCTAAGCAAAGGGATATTAAATGTATTCTTATGATTTCCCTGACTCAGAAAATTATAAAACTTATTTTCCATCACGCTGAAATTTTTGCTAAAGATAATTGAAGGCATTCTTCAAAATATCTCGTAATTTACAAATAATTCGGGACTTGCTGTTAAAAGGAAAGTAGTTTACAACAAGTTTCATTAAAATTTTACGATTTTATACAGCAAACACTTTTTAGCTTCTTAAAATCCGAAATTCACAATTTAAAAATGGGAAAAAGTACATTTTTTTATTTGAATATATTGCAGGGTCTTCAGTTATAGCTATTTACATTTGTTTCGTGGGTCAGCACCATTTCTCATTAATTAAACCTAGTCCACGTTCCACTACTGTTACGTAGGTTAAGTTAATAAAACTTATCTGACATTAAATAACATAGTCAATAAAGATCAACAATAATAAATTTTGCACAATAGTCGGAGCAGGCTAACTTTTGTTTCCTGATGCCAGGTAGTCCTTACTAGTTGGTCCCCAGGCTCCAGCGCTTAACTACCTCCCAGAGAGGCTGAATGGCACGCCAAATAGCTGCTTCCACCCTTGTCCGATGACATCCAGGCAACACAAGGCGAGTTCGTGCGTCTCGAACAGCAGCTGCCAGACCTCGCACTTGTTCTGCGTCTCATCAATGAAGTTGATCACATACTTTTGGTCTGTTACACGTTCCGCGTCCACCAAATTACTCAAAGGCTGACTAAGCCTGAGTTCCTGGTGAGCTGAGTTTTTCTGCACTTTGTCGGATAGCCACGAGAATATGCCACTTCCTAGGATGTACAAGTGCGACTCCGTGATCAAAAGCAGGCAGGGGACAAAGCTGCTCTGCTCTTGCTCACAAATCCATTGACAGCTGGAAATCAGGGCGCACATCTTAACTGGCTCGGATGCAACAGTCTGCAAATGATTGCTAAGTGTGGGCGAGGGCTGTTGATTCAGTTTGCATTGCACCGGCGGAGGATTATCTGCGAAAGAAAAGTACATTATTTTCCACAGCAAATTATTACGCGTAAAGTTGTCTTACGTCGCAAGTAAGTAAGCAAGCTGTCGGTCCTCAGCATGTCGTGCAACAGCAACGTAAATCCTCCCCAGTCCCGCAGGCTGAAAGACAGTCCCAGCTTCCAGGGCAGCAGCTCAATCGTCACCAAGCGACTGAGAGACACTCCGACGACCTGCCGCAGCCACTTGGCCACCTCGTCGTGGGGCTCTGCGAACGCCTCCATCAGGTAGCACTTGCAGTTGGACATCACCACGAGTCCTTCTGTCATGGCCTGGGTCTGCTCGTTGTAGATATGCCCCTTGGCCAGCCACTTAAAGTGCTCGCCGTTCTCCTTGAACTTGGACTGGTAGAAGTAGAGCTTTAGGCGGTGGTCGATGTTGTTGAAGTCGCTGAAGTTAAACTTGTAGGGCTGAGCGCCTAAGAATGCAGCCTCAGACTCGATTAGCTTCTTTGAGCTGGACATCAGCAGGTTGGTTGATTGAAGGACGGATGCGAATGGTAGGAGGCTGGCTTCTTCGGCTCTTTTCAAATGGCTGTTCGAGTCCGCCTCCGAGCTACTAATCTGGCTGCCTGCCGATTCGGTAAGCAGCGAATTAGTCAGCATGTGCGAGGCATCCAAGCCCTGCTGCTCGTAGGTGGTACAAATGCTGTCGGTTACGGACCCTGACGAGCTGCTCTCTGTCAGCGGAATTTGGGGCACAGATGATGGCTTGGGAGCCGAGGAAGCGGCGGCAGCAGATGCCGTGGGCTGCGCCTGCTCCGCCAGAAGCTGTCCGAACTCTCGATCGATGAAGCTCTTAGTTTGCACTACTTCATCGTCAATCGTCTCCAGATGCGGCAGTTGGGATATGCGGCGCTCCTCTGAGGTCTTGCGACTGCCACTCTGCACGCAGCTCGGATCCAGCACCTCTATGCTGGACTGGCTCGGATTGGAGATGATGTCCACATCACTCTCGTTTGCCCGAAACTCCAGATCACGGTCCGTATTCGAGCTGCCCACTACGGACTGATTAGAGTCGAAGGAGCTCTGCGAGTTGGTAATTTTTGAGCAAGAGCTGCTCTCGTTTAGCGAATTGGCGGAACCTACAATGTGAATATGTTAGTGAGGTCCTCTCATAGACTTAATACTTTTTAATGGAAGCAGCATTGCTCTGTATAAGTTCGAGCTTTTATGATTATTTAAATTTTGATATTTTTGGGGTACTTTACATGTCTTATATGCTAAGTTAATACGTGATAAACCACAGCTAATAAATGCGAGTTTAAAAGAAGTATAAGACATGTGAAAGACCTGTTCTTCCAACAACTATTAGTAAAGTTAGCTTCTCTTTGCTTCATGCCCGAATGCTGCTTCACATTACAGAACAAAAGCAAAAGGCAATTTGTTTGTTTAGTGAAATAAAAAGTATACAAATTGGCATATTAACTTTTGGTGGCTTGCATCAAACTCCTACGCTTGGGTGTGTTTTTAGCAGTTGTAAGCCTGTAGTTGGCCACTAAAGTATTAATTAATTTGTTACATCGCAATTTTATAGTTGTCGGTTTGTGGGTAAGAGAAAAAGTCCAAAAGAACAATGTAAATATACAAAAGTTAGATTGGTTTTGCCATTTTCGATTTGTGTTCGCATGCAAAAGAAACAAGAAAGAAATAAAAATTAAATTAATGTACGGCAACGACGTCCAACACAGACTTAAAATTATTTTGCAACAAAAACCAAAGCAAATCTCAATAAAGGGCCGATAACTAAAAACCATAAAATGAACTACAAAATTTTCACAACTCGATTAATGTAAAAGAAGAAATCGGGCAAGGACTTGCCAATGCTGTTGCTCTCCTCCTTATTCATCGTCCCCACATATGTTTCTGCTGGCGATTCCTCGACAATCATGGCTGGAGAAAGTTTGGGCTCGGCGACCACTTCCCCTGACGGTTTGTTCAAAGAGGTGGAGAGTTCCGTAACTTCGGCCACGTACACGCTGCGACAGTCCGGACAGCGCAAGTCTTCAAAGTCAAAAAATGTGAATTCCAACTTAGTGCGCATTGATCTTCTTTGGTGCCCTGCACTTACCCTTTGTTTTATATCGCTTGCTCTTCTGCTCAATGGTAAATTGTGTGAGACAATTCACACAGCGGTAGATGGATATGTTCATTTCGGTCAGATCCCGCATGGATAGAATATCCCGTAGTTTCTTCTCCAGTGCCTTCAAAAGATCGAAACAAGGAGAGTCATTACCTTTGATTAGCTTTCCTGTTCCCTGTTGACGACTGTCAACGTAGGGACGAATCGCACTGATGGAGTGCAGGAGACTACTATATCAGCCACACACACAATTGTTTTACTTACCTGGCACAATGAATTCTCCACACAATAGATCCGCTCCTGTTTGTCCTTTCGCATTGTGTCGAAGTTAATTCGCAACGTATTGGATTTTACACGTTCGCATGACTCCAAGATTTTCAGACTCCATTTGGTTTTGGTCCTATTTATAATAGATTATATTTCGGGAAATGGTGTAAGATGGCAGATACGGGAACACAAACAATGAAATAAAAGTGCAGTTTCACCCACCGTTCGCTTAGCGTATCCTTTTCGCGGATGAAGTTCGAGGATATGGTCAGAAACACAGGCTCGCTGGACTTTTGTTCATGGTAGACAA
Source organism: Drosophila gunungcola (assembly GCF_025200985.1). Lineage (NCBI taxonomy): Eukaryota > Metazoa > Arthropoda > Insecta > Diptera > Drosophilidae > Drosophila > Drosophila gunungcola. The sequence goes on from NW_026453162.1 coordinate 3,463,847, forward strand.
TGTACGTTTCCTCGTCGGACTCTGCATCGGATACTGAAATATTTGAATACCACTTTAGACAGCGGATTACTAAAGATAGCGGAATAGTAAAGTGGTCAGAACGACTTACTCGGATCGTCATCCTGACCAGCGTTTGAGCTTTGCGCATAGAGACTTAGCAACTCGGTGTGCTTATCATTCGGTTTCTCTTCCGCCAGCCTATCCTCGGTGGTGTTGGCGATGCTCTCGTAATTGGACACTTCTCCCTCAGTGCAAGTCTCGTAAAGGCTTTGTCCACTTGCGTCGTTCGCATCCGATTTAATAGGGGTTATGGTGGAGTCAAAAGTGCCACCCAACGCAACGCTGTTTGTGGGAGTAGAGCTTATATTGAGATACTCAGAATCCGCTTGGGAATCAACTTTAGCATTAGATGACGCCGAGAATTCCCCAAGGAACTCATTGAAGAGCTGGCGAGCCTCGCTGCGCTCCTGCTCAGTAGGCTGTGGCGATTCCATTCCCAGCAACAGTTCAGCGTTACCGGTCTTCAGCCATTTATTGCCATAGGTAGAACGGAGAGTCTCAATTTGCTTCTTAGTCTCCAAGTGGGAAGTATCGGTTCCCTCTTCGGAGTTGGGTTGAGGTTTCGGTGTGGAAACAGCTGTGACTGACTCAGTCTCACTGTTCTCCTCAATATTCACGGTCCTTATCTTCTTCAAGCCTGGCAGTTTGCTGGACTGCGAGGTGTCCATTGCCATAGACTGCTCCGATTCTTCCGAGAAATCCTTTCCCCTCATTGTCATCGATCGCTGGGAGCCAAAGCTGGAACCTTCGCTGGTGTTAATGGAGCTGGAGCTGTTGATGGACATGGAGCTGCTTCTGGACATGCGATGGTTGAACGAGCCTATGTAGCGCAATTTCTGGCTGCCCGTCAGTGCCTTCTCCGCCTTGGACAGTGGCTCAAAGTCCAGAACAAACTTCACCGTCGCCGAGTTCTTGTGCAGATACTGCGCCGTTGCCTGCCGATGCTTCGCATTGCAGGCCAGCGGATTGCCCTGCAGGTTTAGTACTGTCAGGGTCACCAAGGCACTCAGCGGCAGGAGTTGCGAGTGCTCCAGCAGGCAGTTGTCGGACAGATCCAGCATGCTCAGGGCATTCAGTTTAGCCACGTCCAGTAGCTCCTCTACGTAGTTGTTGCTGACATTCAACAGCTGCATCCGCTTGCAGGCCTCCATGTGGAACTGCGGAAGGTGCGTGAGGCAGTTGTAGCTCAGGTCCAGGGTTTTCAGGTGCGGCAGCCACTTGATGGCGGACACGCTGGTGAGCTTGTTGTGCCGCAGGTTCAGGTGCTGCAAGTGCTGGGCGAACTCCAGAGCTGAGTCCACGCTGCGAAGGCTGTTGTAGCTGAAGTCGGCCGTCTGAAGTTCGTTCCACACAAAGCCGTTGGAGTTGTCGCCGCCGCAGCGTGTGATGATGTCGTCCACGCTGGTCAGGCTCTTCACGCAAATCAGATGCTGGAGCTGGCCGCGCAGCGGTTGGATGCCCACCACCTGGCCAATGTTGATTTTGTTCACCTCCAGCCGCCGAAGTGCTCGGAATTTCCCGATGTCGATGGCGCCTTCGAAGGAGAGCTCGCTGGGGAAGTAGGTGAGCTTGAGCAGGGTCGTCTTCTGCACAAAGTCGTGCACCAACTGCAGGTCGGGGAAGACGCTGGACTTCGCGTTGATGGGCTTGACCACCTGAAAGGACTGGTGGTGCTGGTGGGCGCCCACGCCGGATCCGATCTCAATGTCCGCGATCAGGGTGAAGGAGTCGTTCAGCGCTCGCAGCAGGGAACCTGTGCAGTGGAAGGCGACGAAAGCAGCGATAAGTGATCGGACTTGGGATGGCGGCGGCTCGTAACAAAGCCCAGTCATCAGCCAGCACCCGCATGTTTTGCGTTTTGCGCGCTACCTTGGCTCAACTTTGTTTAGTCCCTGCTTTCTCACCTGATAACGTCAAGGTAAACTCGGAGCTCAGTATTTTGTCGCCGTTCTGGCGAAGCAAATTCGCCAGTTCTGTAATCTTCTGCGGGTCCATGGTGATGGCTCCGTCGCCCAAGGCCGCAATTTTATCCCATGCGATGTGTTCCTCGATTTAGATGGCTCGGTGCTGCGACTGTTAAGTACGAAATACACAAAGCGCAGAGGTAAATGTCAAAAACAGATCAGCGAATGCGTTAGGCACAAGCATCTAGGTTCTCAACAAATAAATTTGGTGTCTATCGAATAACAACAAAGGGAAATATTTATGACGCCACTTCTTGAAATACCTGCGATAACGCCCGTTTTATAAATGCATTTTGCCTTGGCTGGATAAACTGTATGTATGTCCAGAAGGTGTATAGCATTAACTGTCGTCTCCGTTTCTTCGGTCAATTAGGGCGTAGGAATATTCCACTCTCAGAACGCAAAAAAAACTTTTGTTATGCCTCTTCTTCTTGCCAATCGCAACATAATAGTGTGACCAGATCGATCGCGCAATTATCAATAAAACATACCAGCTCTTAGAAATTTACCAAATTTGTTTTCAAATCTACCTTAAGTGTAGCAATAATAGCCCCTTTCCACAGAGATTCATCCACCTTCCACTATCCGTTGAACGGAATTTTGGCATTCCAAAAATTTCCGAATTAGTCCGCCGTTAAAAGTTAACGGAGTTTGACTGACTAATTTATGCGATAGTTAGCCGATGTTTGTTCGGTACCGCCCTCATCCCACGCAGTCCTTCCGTGAAAAACCATTTGGATTTTTAAAAAGCCACAGCCACAGCTGTTCAGATCAGCATAAGTCGAGAGGTGGATGTGCTCTGTGGAAATCGGAGTCAAAAATTCCAACCGTTTCCAACAGGTGGACTGTGTGGGAAAAGGGGCATAATAGCCTATTCCCACAGAGCACCATCCAGCATTAATTTGCTCTGAAGCTTTTACTAAAGTTATACAAAAGCTGGTCCTTCTTTTGGCACAACAAAAAAACTAATATTAAACCAATATTTGCAGAAGAAACCACATATGAAAGAATACTTTTGCTAAAGCATGTCAAAGCAATGGACTTAAGTTGTTTTCTGTACACCATGAAATTCGCATAAAGCCTAGTACCCAAAATAAAAAAAAAAACAGTTTTGCCAGCGAAAAACTTTATTTTTTCTAGTGTGATTGAAGTTTTCAGAGTTCATCGGATTCGGTGTGCTTCGGTCTTAAAGCCTAGTAATCAGATCGACGAAAACCGTTCGTCGACTATGAGAGAAAGACTAGAAAGAATAAAAATTTTTCTCTGGCGAAACTATTGATCGATCTGAGTACTAGGCCAAAAAAAAACTTTTTACGCTGGCTTTAGGCTTTACTCTTAATCAGCAAGGCTTGTTGGAACTATTATTTAAACATTGCTTATACAATATTATTATGAATATGAATTTTTAAATCATGTAATACCACGAATAAGAACCTTAGTACATTTTTGAAACCAAATTTAGGGCTATTATAACAAGAGTGGTTTTCGTCGCTTTGTTTTAATGAGCCTCTGCTGTTCAGATCAGCTGTTATCGGAAGGGCGATGGTGGATGTGCTCTGTGGAAATCGCAGATTCACACTTTTCAAAAATCCCAACCGTTTTTCAGGGATGGACTGCGTGGGAAAAAGGTTGCAGAATGGAGGAAGGTGGATGGATCTCTGTGGAAAGGGGCTATATAGTGGTCTGGTTGCCAACTTCGGTCTATTTAATTTAGATCAGGACCTCAAACATTTTAATTTTGAAGTTATAACCATGGGGAAATGACAATTTTAACGAAAATACATTTTCAGAAACTTTAATAACTTTAAAATATGTTTGAACGACTTTAAAAGCGTTTCAAAATGTGTTTCTTTTAGAATTATATATTTGTGCTTTTAATTTCCGTCTGTTTTTAAAGCTTCGCATCATTATTTAGAACAGTCCTCCTGCTCTATGATGCGAAGCTTGAAACACAGCCGAGAGAATAGTTTGCGTAAATTGTGTTAAAAATAATATTGACATTTTTCCTATTATTTGACAAGGGTACACTGGCCGGAAATCGGGGCATACTTCTTGGAAGTGAATTTGGCTTTCAGGGCCACTTTTAGAGACCAGCGACTTGTTATAATAATAACACTTTTGAACACAAAAATTGAAAATACAATTGAAATACTTGCAAAAATTAATTGCTACCATCCCTTCCAAGCTACTGTGGGAAATATGATAATGCGATTTGGCATTATCATATAATGTTATTGGTCATTTTCATTCCATTTAAGGGGCTATACACAGTAAGAATTTAAAAAAAATGTTTTCTTTTGTCACTGTATATTTATGAAAACACAATGAAAATTTCATATCGGTTTTTGATACTCTAAACACTTTTTACTCAAAATAGTGATTTTAAAGTCGGTGACAAACATTACTCTAAAACGGCTGAGCCGTTTGGTCTCAAATTTTATCACGAGCTTCTTAAATATAATTTTAAGTAATTAATCTAAGTTCTTTTTCGATAAATATTTTTTTATAAGCAACTTAAAACCAAAGTCATGTTCAAAAACAAATTTTTTTGTTTGGCTTATTCCTTTGATTAATTACTAGATTTGACCACAATTTAACGAAATCTGTATTAATCTCCCGGAGATTAGCTGTAGCTCCTTTCCAAAAAATATTTTTTCCAATACTTAGTCATAAAATACAGTTAAAATATAACATAATATGTGTACAAAATACAAGGTAAATAAATTTAAAAGTTTTCTCAGAAAAAAGTTTCAAAACTCGCTTTTTTCGGCCTTTTAACTGTATATAACCCCTTAATTGTACGTTAAGTGACAGTGATCATGTACCTTACTTTTCACGATACTTTAAACTCCCAAAATTTTAAATATGTTATAATACAAAACAAGTTAACAACCCAGTAAACTACTCAGCTTTTATTTTTGCAACGATCTTTTGGTATTCAATTAATTCTAGTTACTACGCAGTCCGATTAAAATTAGACTAAGATTCTTTCCACACGATTCTTCGATTACCGTTGTAATACTCGTGGCCATATAATTAGAATATACTTTTTAGGTACTTGCGCTTGTCTCTTGGCTAGTTAGGATTAAAAACAACTAAATTTTAAAATTAAAGCAGACTTTGGTGTTTGTTGTTAGTTTTCTTCTGTGGTTCGTTGGATATGCGTGGTTTCGGATTAAAAAGAATAAGCTAACTAACTAATGCATCAACCTATACACAATCATTATAGTTAACTGGTTAGTTAATGGACTCGAAAGATTCGTTGAGTTGGAGCTGTGCTGAAAAAATACATTTACTCTCAGTGGTGCATATAAATTTTAAAAACGTTCTCGGCTTCGTTACAGATTTACAAATTTTGCCTGTGGAATAGAAAACGTAATAGTTTAATACAAAATTATACACCAGCATATGGGTGGTAATATATGTTCTTTTGTTATAAAAACATAACCGTGCTTGATAAACTAAAAATTGCTAAATTTATTAACCTTGGAATTTCAATACGTACTCCTTTTTGCCGATTTGAAGCTGCCAATTATTTTATGTCAAATGAATGAGGAACACTTTGGGGTGGTACACATGTTCAAAATTAAAATTTAATTTGTATATTTATTTTAACAATTCCAATTAAGCTTAACAAATATGACACTCTTTGTTTTGGTTCTTTGTTTTATCTAACACTTAAACACTTTGCACAGAAACACGCTTTTAAATAAAAGTTGAAATAGAAATGTAGTTGACGTAGTATCTGACTTTTTGCACATATGGTAGTAACTATAAATGCCAGTTTTATATGCGTGAGTGGGGATGACTTGTGTTGATTTGATCTACATATGCGGGTAGATATATTATTTACAATATACATTTGACTGATCTTGTTTAGGTGTAACACAGCTTAAAGTTTTGGCGACGGCATGATGGACGTATCCCTATGAAAAATAATATAAAAAAGAAGAGAAGAAAACTAATTTGTAATGGAAGAAAAATAAGTTTTTAGGCATTGGCAATGACTACGGGAGGTAATGACATAAATGGCTGAATAATACATCGAAAGCGAATGGCACAGATGTGATTCGGAATGAGTGATTAATGATTTATTTTAAGAATATCAAAAAAGATCTTTTTATGTTTTTGGTTTTTCAAAATTTTGAATTTTGTTCCGAGTTTTATTATTAAGCTTTTTATTAAGGTTAGAGTTAAACTTAATTTAAGTATTAGTAAATTAAAAATAGGGAACAATTCAGAAATCATAAAAATAAAGAAGGTTAAATAACATAGTTAAGAAGAAAGATTAATTCAAAATATTGGTTCTAAAGAAATCCAAAGTAAATCAAAAGTAAAAGGTGAGCACACAAAGCAAGAGCTTAATTCGGGGTTTTTCGGGAAGGTTAACGGGATAAACAGGCGCAAACGAGGCATAACGAACGCAAACAAAACACTTACATATGCTCAGGGTGATTGCGTATGCAATCAATTAAATCTTTAGGCTTAAGCTGATTTGTGCATATTTTGTGGATGGCCGTGAACAGGGGGAATCTGCAATCAATGAAGGTTTGTTATTAGTGTTTGAAAACCATTGGCTTAAAAGATCAGTCGTACTTGTCCTCTAGACCCTTGTTCTTCAGCATATAGTTCACCTCCTCGGCAGTAGGCGGGCCCTGCAGCTTCTGACCATTAAGCATTTCCTTCTCCAGCTCCTCAATAGTTTTGCCGGAAGTAACAAAGGCCTCAGAGACGCGGCGATTTCGTCCACCTGTAAAAAATAAATATTAAAAACTGTTACTTATTTGAAAGTGCAAAGGTCATTAAACTGATATTTATATAACGGATTTAGATTCATATAACGGATTTAGTTATACAGGTTGCATTAGTAATTTTTATAAAAGCAACATACTTAATCTTATAGGCTAATCAACTTGCTCGTTATAACTGAGATCCGGAAACACGTTTTTTGACCTCACCTAAGCATAATACTCACCGTAACACGTCGTGATCAGATCTGCCACGCCACAGCTCTCGAAGAAGGTGGACAGCTTGCTTCCAGGGTAGAAGACGTCCACGAAGCGAATCATCTCCATGAGACCCAGCCGGATGACAGCTGCCTTTGTGTTATCGCCCAGCTTTAGTCCGTCGACGAAGCCCGCGCCGCAGGCCACTATGTTCTTAAGGGCCCCGCAGACCTCCACGGCGTCGGCGTCGTCAACGACCACCACGCGGAAGTGGTTAGCCTGGAAGAGATCACGCAGCACCTTGCCGTACTTCTTGTCCGTGCAGCCGATGGTTGTCTCGCAGAAGTTTCCTTCAGCCACCTCGTTGGCCAGGTTGGCGCCCATCAACACGGCGCATGGGATCTGAGGAAAGGTCAGAAGATGATTAATTTAATGGCAGTTCGCTATGCGACGTCGACTTGCCTTCAGGTGACGCGTGATAATATGGGAAATCAGATCAATGCCACCGCCCTCGGCTTTGTCGAAGCCCTTGATCAGGGAGATAGCGATGGCGTTCGGCTTGATTTTTCCCAGGAGCTGTTTGCAGAAGTTGGGGATAAACTGATGGGGCACCACAAAGATCAGGATGTCGGCGTTCTTCGCGGCCTCAACTAGGTCGGGCACGGCAACCTGTGGAGAGGGCAGAAAATAAACGTTTCTAATTACTGTGATAAGGAAAACAGCAAAAAACAGTAAAATAAAACTCCGATAAGCATGCTGAAGGTTAAATAAAGGGAACTGCAGACGAATCGAGAAAATCATTTCCCTTGCACGTGTTCCATTCCAACTTTTGGAGGCTCGTTTCTCAGATGTCTTGACTAGTGAAATCACGGGAATCGCTAGATCGATTGGCTGAGCTTGATATGGGTGACGTATACTTTATTTTTTTTCCATATCGCCATGATGGCATGCAAACCTGTTTGTCGCATTAGAAATGAGATTACCTACATAGCGTATTTTTGTGTTTTTCGTTTTGCAAAATGGTGTGAGTGTAAAAATCTTCGGATGGCATTGAACTTTAAATTTCTAAAGGTCTAGTTTAATTAAATGTTTAGTAATGTTGTGGAAAAATGGTAATGGCTTAACTTTAGCTAATAACCAACTAGGTTATTTTAGCTTATGACCATGCTCTCTTTTGTTTTGTGAGCTAATACTTAATACTTTTGTTTTTTCCAAGTGTATCAAGTTGTTTGACTGCTTCAAAAATACAGTTTACTAAAAATTCCAGTCGGAAGGTCATTCAAAATGCAATACAGAGTTCTGATAATAATTATACCACATACATATGATACATATACAAATAAACAAAAGTATATTTGTTTTCCTTTGTTGCAAACCTATTAACTTGCTAACACATTTTCATTGCCTTCGCATACATTTTGCATATCTGGCATTGGTCTCGATCATTGCTTATAAAATTTCAGCCTCATTATTTTTTTGGCTTTCTGTTGTTATGATTCCCCCCTCTCCTACAGTCGCAGCCATACGGCTTCTGAAAGTTTGCCAAATGGCCCAATATGTATTTTTGTGTGTGAATTATTGCGACAAACAAACGCCGCGGCATAGAAGTCGCTTTTGTTTTTATTTTGTTTTTCACGTTTATCAATCCATGCCGCCAACGCATGCCTCTAATATACGACTGAGTGATTGTATGCTCAGGTTTTTTCCTAAGCAAAGTTAGAAATTATAGACGGCTAACAGCCCGTTTACAGGGCTAGCTAAATACTTGGAGGGTGATGATTTGGATGGACTTCATCACCCGAACCGTTTGGGCTTATCTATAATCGGCAAACAGAACTGTTCGAGTGCTTTGTGGAGCACGTACATGTGTAGTAACGCACCCATTTGAAGTGGGTCGCCCGCCTTATCGGCTAATAGAATATTGACGCAACTTCAACGGCCCTGCTGTGGGGGTTTGTGGCCCTTGCATGCCCACTGGCCTTGACCTACGTCAAAGGCACAGGGCTCTCTGGCGAGAGAGTGCCAAGAAGAGCGGCGAGGTGATGGCCCTGAAAACTGCAGCGAAGAGAGCGCAGTGCAAGAGAGCGAGAGCGTGGTGTAAAAATAGTCGCGGATTCGACTGATTCGACTGATTAGATAATTTGGCTGCATGGCCAAGATCAAGGCATGCAGCCTTTTATGTAAGCACAGGTTGTTAACAATTCGCACGGCTGTTACATAAGCCATAATCACCAGCTTTGGCTTGGGGGTTGGACTTCGACTGGATTGCCAGTGTCCAATCCAATCCACTTACCACATTCGGGGGCAGCTTGTGTCCTTTCAGGTACTTGACGTTCTCGTGCGTCTCGTTGATAATCTCCGTCAGCTTCTTGCCCTCAATCATCTCCTCGTAGACGAACATGGTCACCCGCTCCTCGAATTCCGGCAGAGCGGCCGCATTTGCGCCCACGATTTTGGCTATGGCCGAACCCCTGCGGGCGGAAGGGGAAGTTTAAGGTGGGGATGGGGGTGGGCGTGGACGTGGGCGTGGAGATTAGAGATCAGAGATTATTATGTAAGTGCATCGGCGGACGGCTAAGCAAATGCACTTACCAATTGCCGGAGCCCACAATGCACACATTTACTTTTTCCGCCATTCTGCTGTGTTTGCTCGTATGCTTCTCCTTACTGCGTTCGGGGGCTGCTTTACTTCGCGATTTGGCTGTTGATATCAATCAACTGTGCTGAACTGAACTAAACTGAACTAGAAACTGACACGTCGAAGCTACGGCGACTATTGGTTCTTGGTTTGCACTCCACACTTGCTAATATAAGCAAAACAAGCACTGCGGCCAACAACAAATCGAAACGATTTCAAGAGCGGAGGCGCAGAGAGCACGCGTGTGTGTGTGAGTGCAAGATGCTCACGAACAGGCAATCCGCTCACTTTCTATACTTGTGGGGTGCGCGGGCCATCGAGGAGTTCACATAGTTTGCAAAATAGTTTAGGCAATCTTTAACTTTAAGCCAATATTTTAACTGTATACTTTATTCAAAATCCCGAATTTACAAACGATCCATCCCTGGAACGGTGACCAGTGCTGCAAAACTCCTTAGCGCTGGTAAGCCATTCATTTGTTAAGTGATACAAAACTTTGCACGAGGGCGCCAAATTCGAAAAAGTACAAACAAAGTATTCAGCTATTAATGATTAAACGAATGAAAAAATGGTCTTATGGCTAGACACAGGCCTAGTCCCACAGAGCTACATCCACTAACCATCATCCCTTGGCGTGATGGTCCGTAAGCCTAGTATTCACATCAACAAACAGTTTCGCTAGCAAAAAAAACGTTGTTCTTTCTAGTGAGAGCGAAGTTTGCAGAGTTCACCGGAGTTCGTGTGCTTCGCGTACACTGTCAATCAGTTGGGCTTGTTGCAAAGTAAATATTAATTTAGTTTAATTTATTTACAAAGTTCTTCTTAATGTTACAAGTTTAATACTTATAATTTAATGCGCTAGACACACAGGATATGTTAATTTGTAGTCAATAATTTTAATTTAACGCGACAACACTATTTTAATTAAGCTTATATTATATCTAAAGCTAGGGACGCTATGTTTATTTACGTCATGTTGGTTTCTTAAAAGTGTGAAATTAATTTTGCCTTAAACTGCGCTGCACTACTTATATTCTTTTTGGAGTTTGGTAACTAATTCCATAATCTTATTGCATAGATAAAGTATTACCGTTCAGAAAGCAGGGATCTACTCCTTATCTGAATAATTGTGTTTGCTCTTCGCGAAGTGGAGAATCTGAGTGTTTCTAAATGATAGCTTGGCTCTTTCGTAAAAATTATTTTCTGTAAGTAAACTAACGCTCTCATTTTCGTACAGTCTGTTAAGTGGAGTTCAAATAATGCAGAGGGTATTATAATTTCAGTCAGAAGTTTGCAACGCAGTGAAGGAGACGTTTCGGACCCTATAAAGTATACATATATATTCTTGATCAGCTTCACTAGGAGAGTCGATCTAGTCATGTTCGTCTGTTTCTACGCAAACTAGTCTCTCAGTTTTAAAGCTATCTGCATGAAACTTTCCCAGAAGTTTACTTTTTATTGCAGGTAGTATATAAGTCAGAACGAGCCGGATCGGACGACTATAGCATATAGCTTCTAGTGTCACAATCGGAAAAATAATTGAAAAAAAATTATAACTTTGCTTGTTTTTATTTTATTTATTTTATTTTAGAAATTCTTTTTGACTAATTAATAACTTGACAGTTCAGAATTACGCTTTTATTTTTTATTAAAATCGGATAACGATATCATATAGCTGCCATAGGAACTATCGAATAATTGAGCTGCAAGTCATCATACATAGCTTCAATGTTTTTAAACATAAACGCAAGTCAATCATAATTTTAATGTTCTCAAAAATATTTAATTTTTTCAATAGCTGCAAGGGTATATGAACTTCGGCTTGCCGAAGTTTGCTTCCTTTCTTGTTTATGATCGTTCCAGGTCAGCGTACTGTTGAACACAGAGCCCAAGTAAGTAGCTTTTTCAACGTATTCGATAGAATGCTGTTTAAAACTAAGGGCTGGATGGAATCACTGCTAATTTTCTTTTTATAAATTACAAGGCTGTTATCTTTTGACCAGTTGCTTGTTTTGACAAGTTCACGATTACATAAATTTATTCTATTTAGGTAAAGACTCTCATTTATCTGAACCTCATCTGTGTACATATGAACACTACAATTTGATAACATGGATGGGAGATCATTCACATAAAGAGTAAACCACAGCGGACCAAAAACAGAACCTTGAGGCACACCACGTTTTAAACAAGAAAGAAAGCAAGCTTCGGCAAGCCGAAGTTCATATACCCTTGCAGCTATTGCTAAAATTAAATATTCTTGAAGATATTAAAATTATGATTTACTTGCGTGTATGTTTAAAAGCATTGAAGCTATGATGATTTGCAGCTCAATTATTTGAGTTCCTATGGCAGCTATATGATAATGTTTTCCGATTTTAATAAAATTAAAAGCGTAATTCTGAGCTGTCAAATAATTAAATAATCAAAAGGATTACAAAATAAAAGAGTTAAATTTAATACATTTTTATACCCTTGCAGAGGGTATTATAATTTCAGTCAGAAGTTTGCAACGCAGTGAAGGAGACGTTTCCGACCCTATAAAGTATATATATTCTTGATCAGCATCACTAGTAGAGTCGATCTAGCCATGTCCGTCTGTCCGTCTGTCCGTCCGTCTGTCCGTCTGTCCGTCCGTCTGTCCGTCTGTCCGTCTGTCCGTCCGTTTATATGCAAACTGCATGAAACTTTCCCAAAAGTTGTCTTTCTATTGCAGGTAGTATATAAGTCGGAACGAGCCGGATCGGACGACTATAGCATATAGCTCCCATAGGAACAATCGGAAAAATAAATGAAAAAAATTATAACTTTTCTGTTTTTTAATTTTTTTTAGTTCTTCGACATATAGTAATAGTAAAATATTTCCGATTTACGTTTTAAATTTCATCAAAATCGGACGACTATAGCATATAGCTCCCATAGGAACAATCGGAAAAATAAATGAAAAAAATTATAACTTTGCCGTTTTTTAATTTTTTTTTTTAGTTCTTCGACATTTAGTAATGGATAAATATTTCAGAATTACGGTTAAAATTTCATCAAAATAGGACGACTATATCATATAGCTCCAATAGAAATAATAAAATTATATAAAATAACTACCTAATAATGAGCTGCAAATCATCATTGCTTCAATGTTTTTAGACATATACGCAAGTAAATCATAATTTTAATGTTTTCAAAAATATTTAATTCTTGCAATAGCTGCAAGGGTATATAAACTTCGGCTTGCCGAAGTTTGCTTTCCTTCTTGTTTTTTATTTATTTTTATGATTGTTCCTATGGGAGCTATATACTATAGTCGTCCGATTTTGATGAAATTTAAAACGTAATTCTGAAATATTTATCCATTACTATATCTCGAAGCACTAAAAAAAAATTAAAAAACACCAAAGTTATAATTTTTTTTATTTATTTTTTATGATTGTTCTTATGGGAGCTATATTCTATAGTCGTCCGATCCGGCTCGTTCCGACTTATATACTACCTGCAATAGAAAGACGACTTTTGGGAAATTTTCATGCAGATAGCTTTAAAACTGAGAGACTAGTTTGCATATAAACGGACGGACAGACGGACGGACAGACGGACGGACAGACGGACATGGCTAGATCGACTCTCCTATTGATGCTGATCAAGAATATATATACTTTATAGGGTCGGAGATGTCTCCTTCACTGCGTTGCAAACTTCTGACTGAAATTATAATACCCTCTGCAAGGGTATAAAAACAGCAAGGTTATAATTTTTTTCATTTAATTTTCCGATTGTTCCTATGGGAGCTATATGCTATAGTTGCATACCTGCAACAGAATAACAACTTTTGGGAAAGTTTCATGCAGATAGCATTAAAACTGAGAGACTAGTTTGCGTAGAAACGGACGGACAGACGGACAGCCGTACATGGCTAGATCGACTTTAGTGATGCTGAACAGGAATATATATACTTTATAGAGTCGGAAACGTCTCCTTCACTGCGTTGCAAACTTCTGGGTATAAACAATAAAATCGTATTATGTTATTGTATTAATTTCTGAACTCTTTAGTTGCGGTCGAGATTTATTATTAAGAAACTCGTTATAAATATAATCAATATTTAGCTTTTTATGTAAATTTATTAGAATTAAATGGAATACAGTTTTTTATAATTCAGGATTATCTTATATAAAGTATATTGTTTGTGATGAAATTCATGTATTAGTATTAAGACTTTTGATAAAACATGTAGCTTGCCATTTCATAATTATCCATTTAAAATTAAACTTTTTCACATCAAAATATCAATAAAAAACATGAAAGGAAGCAAACTTCGGCAAGCCAAAAATGAAATACCCATGTAATTATTGCAAATGTTAAACAAGAACTGAATCTATGATGATTTTCACCTCAATTATTTGATCGTTCGTATAACAGCTATATGATAACGTTTTCCAATTTCAATTAAATTAAAAGTCTAATTCTGAAATAAAACTCTCTTGAACATAGGAATGATTTAATAATTATTAATAATTTTTTAATAATTAATTAATTTATTATAGAGGGCATCATAAATGGGCGCCATTAACACTGGTTTCAGTACAGTAATTGACTCTGTAAGGTACTTACTGTTTAGGGGTTTCTTTTGAAACCCTTGATCCTTGAAAGGATCTTAAGTTACATGATTGACAGGATTTAAAAAGCCTTTTATAATTAAAGCTTTAATGTGTTCCTAGCGAAATTTAATTAAAAATAAGCTAAGCTAGAAAAATAAAAACAACTTTGAGATCACATTTTTTGTATTAAACTGTGAAATAAAATCATTTAGTCACTCTCATTTTATAGATAATGAAATTAGTCATATTTAAAACTTAAGGTATTTATAGGTTTGCTGTATTCACTTATCTGCTTTATCAAAATGATGCCCAGACATACGTGGATAACTTTCCTGCAACTTTTGATTATTTTCAATGGTTAGTATGTAGTTTCGATCGTTTTCTGTGTGGCAATAAATAATCGATGACCCTTTCCACCCAGCCTTTTGGTCCGCCGAACTTAAAAGCATACTCCCTTCTGCTCAGCAGGGAATTTTCAGTGCTCTATCTAGTGCTGGATTCACTGTTAAGGCTGGATCGTTAGCCATGGAAAATCTGGGAGAAGCTATAAATAACATGAGTAACATACCAAAGGGAGTGGGTCGGACTATCAAAGATCTCGTCGGCTCTAAAAACAAGGCATTGTGTGCCAAGGTCGACATATTGTGTCAAATCACAAATGTTTTCGGCTTGGGACAAACTCATTCCACAGAGCAACCGCTTTGAGTGCTATTAATTTATTAAAATTCAAGGGTTTTTTATATATTTTTAAGTATGTAGACTAAAAGGGTATATTGCAATTGTTGAAAAGTATTTAACAGGTAGAAGGAAGCGTTTTCAACCCTATATGTATGTGTATTCTTGACATGCAGATTCCAGTAATTCTTACGCAGCGCAAATTTATTTCTCTAACGCAAATCGCGAATCACCAAACACGTCTGTCACATAACTCTGAGAAATTTTAGAACTTAGCTGTTGTTATCTGTGTGTGTGTCTTGGTCATATCTATCGGTAGACTCAAAAATGTTCAAAATCGAGCTAATATTTTAGGAGTGAACTCGCCTATAGCGTTATTTTATTGATTAATTTCATGCCTCCGGACATCCTATCTGCATCTCTTAAAACTCTCGGTAACTTTAAATAAACTTAAACAAAGGAAAACAATGAACTTGCTTTTTTTCGGACCAAACTATGTTTAAGCCTAGGACCTTTGAATTCCTAGATTAGTAGGTTGCGCCACACTGGCATCACATTCCGCAATACACTAAACCCGAATTAGGATTACAATTTTTGAAACCAAATGTCATTTATAAGCTTACATTTTAAAAACAGCTTTAAAAAAAAATTAATATTTCTAGAAATGGTTTAGAATTTTATACTATCAATTACAACAATTTTTATTTGAATTTAATAATAGTAA
Source organism: Drosophila gunungcola (assembly GCF_025200985.1). Classification (NCBI taxonomy): domain Eukaryota; kingdom Metazoa; phylum Arthropoda; class Insecta; order Diptera; family Drosophilidae; genus Drosophila; species Drosophila gunungcola. The sequence continues at coordinate 3,479,446 of NW_026453162.1, forward strand.
AAAGTCATGACCAGTTTAGATAATTTAAATTTTTTTTTGTCTGACTAAACTTAGCTAAACACATTAAGACACTCTTGAAATTTGCCTTTTCGTATGTATCCTTTTGCACAGTCAAATCAAATAGAGTCCCGACAGCTCAGAATTTTTGGACAAACGTCTTAGCCGCTAGGCTACCATTAAGGCAGGCCGACTTTTTTATTTTCTAGGGCTATTTCTCTCCTGATCTTGAACGCGACTTAGCTTTTAAAAATCAAATGAATGATGTTGCTGAACCGAATGTTTTTTAAGCGTTCGGCAAAGTCATTAGACTGACATCGTTAGCTTCGTCATTAACCGAACTTTTTTTTTGCGTTCTTTACGTAAATTAAAGGCTGTATTTCTATTTCTTAAACTCAAAAGCCTTAAACAGCTAAAGAAAAATCATGGTAAATCCAAATATTTACACTTTGATTTATTCCCGAGGTGTTTTGTGTTTAAATTAAAGTATGTTACACTTTCATTTTTATTTTTAATTACGGAAAAACCTAGTTATAAATTAAATAAAAGTGAAATATACGATTTTCCATAAAATAAACCAATTAAATATGTTAATAATTACATTATCATGTTTTTAGTTTATTTTAAGTAATCCTGTATTTTTAAAAAACAATTTTACATTCAAATGTTTTAATTAATAATTTTGTTTTTTTTTTTTAATTTTACTATAAGTGTTTTCTCTGGGTGTATAATTTTTCTATTTTTAAGAAACGCTTTTTCTTAAAAGTTTATATATAGAACAAAATTTACATATTCAATTCCAAATTTTTGTTATTCAAATGCTGGCCTAATCGAAAGCCAGTTTTTTAAGTTTAAGGAATTTATTTCTATAAATGAACCCAGCGGCGAATGGACTACATCAGAGTAATGGATTTCATTTACGGTTATAAGTCAGCGAAGTTGTAACCGATGCTCACAGGTCTTCGTTATTTCGCTAACCCTTCGTCCAATTTGTATAGGTATAGTATAAGGTCTGATTAGAAAGTCCACCCATCGAAAATTACAGCCAGCTTGAATTCTTACTTGGGGAAAGAATACGTATATTTTTTTGTGAGCATTATTTTAGATAAGTCCTTGCCGCTTTCAAAGGATATTTTTGATATTTTAAACTATCTGGTTACACTGGTAAAGCCCTTTAAGGACTTAAAACACAATCAGGTGGTGGTCCAGTGGTTAGAAAGTCCACACACTAAAAATTGGAGCTAAGTTCGACTCTTTCTTGGGGAAAGAATATTTTATTTTTTTGTACAGCTCAGTATACGTTTTTTGAGTTGTTTATTGAATTGTAATCGGACCAGAATTCGGCTCTTGCATACTTCCCATTACTTGTAATGCAGATTTTATATTTCCTGCATTACAGCTTGAAATCCATTCTCACCTGGTTACTGAAGGTAAAAAAATGCATTCGTAATCGGTTTCGTAATGGCAATTTTTGCCGTCATTTGAATCGATTTCCAAAACGTTTCAATGTGTTCAATATGTGGTAGTATCAGGTGCAATGTTGGATAAGAGTCGGCTAAAACTCCTAAGTTTCTTATTAGAATCTTGCAGAATGTTGTTAAAATGTTTAATAGTTTTTGGCTATGAAGCAAGGCGTGTAATAAACATATTTAAATAAGAAAGGAAGCAAACTTTGTCAGTAGTTTATATCTTCATGCAGCTTTACAAGAATATTAATCGTTGTCCGATTTTAATTTACTTATTGCGTAGTTCTTAAATAGTAAATCAGTTCTATATCTCGAAGTATATTTATATAATTTGGAAAAACACCGATGTTCTAATTTTTTCCCACAATTATCCCGTTCCGACTTACTTGTATATACTACCTGCAACAGAAAGAACACTTTGTTTGATTTGCATAGAGAAACGGACAGGCAGACAGGTGGACATGTCTATATATATGCACTTTATGGGGTCGGAAAAGTCTCTTTCACTGGTTTTTGGTTGAAACTATATTACCTTCTGAAAGGGTATAATAATTGTTTCATATTGATGGCAAATTCTTTCGGTGCATAATTGTGTTTTCGGTCAATTTGATCAATGCATTTTTTTGGATGTAGTGCTGCAGGAAAAGTCTTTGGGCTCCGGGCAGTGGGCGTGGCCCACTCGCAAGCCTCCGAATTCGTACAGACATGCATTCGAGCCGTCTGCATGGCGTTGACCCATGCAGCGTTGTTACGGGCTAATACCTCCATGTGAGCAGGACCACGTGCGCTCCGCTTTCTCTCGGCGTGTTTAACGCCTGTGGGGTGGTGGGTGGTGGGAGGTGGGTCGTTGTTGAGTGGTTTGGCGTGGCCGTGCTCGGGGTTGCTCTAATTCCACTGCCGCATTTTAAGCTGTTTCTGGTTGCTGCTGCTGTGCACCCGTAAAATTGATTGCGGCGAAAGCTGGAAAGTTGCACGTTATGCTCGTGGCCTGACTTGGTATCTTTGTTCTGGTCTGCTCTGTTTCCGACGGATGCTACGAAAGCATGGTAGATGACGTTCTCCGCTGCGTGAGTATGGATGAGAGGCACTGGAGGGGTGATGTGATGCGGCCTGACTGGAGTTCATGGCAAAAGTGTTTTTTCAAAGCAGAATCCAATGTGAGGCTGTCTCTTCCCTGGCCTTTTTTAATTTTCTTTTCTACTCTGCTTTTGTCGGAAAATTGGCTAGCCAATTAAAACAAAATACTTTCAAAAAAGACAAAATTCTATTAAAAGACAAACAAAAAAATAAGAATTTTTACATCTTAAGATGAAAAAAACGTTTGCGTTTGGCCGTCGATGCAATCGGTCCAGTTTTTATACCCTAGCAAAGGGTATTATAATTTTAGTCAGAAGCTTGCAACGCAGTGAAGGAGACATCTCTGACCGGATAAGGTATATATGTTCTTGATCACAATCACCAGAATCATCATCATCAAACTAGTCTCACAGTTTTAAAGCCATCTGCATGAAACTTTCCCAAAAGGTGTTTTTCTATACTGTACAGTATATAAGTCGGAAAGATTTGGATCGAACGAGTATATCATATAGATCATATAGGAACAATTAGAAAAATTAAAGAAACAAATTATAACTTTGAAGTTTTTTTTAGGTACGGTTTTAATTGTATTTAAATCGGCCGACTGTAAAGTATAGCTCCCATAATAAAAATTAAAAATTGTTGAGAATATTCAATTTTTGTAATAGCTGCATGGGTATATACTCTTCGGTTTGCCGAAGATGGCTTCTTCTCTTGTTAAAAAATAAATTACATTTTTTGTAACCTTTAACTTATTTTAAATTTGTTTTGTTAGATGTTTTATAAATTTAAAAAGAAGAGCTAAAATGGAACAGGAGGCATCCACATATTACTTAGACATTAAAAAAAACGAACACACAAAAAAATTATTTTTGCCCATAATACCCTTGTTTATGTGTTCATTGTACTTAAAAAGCTCTTATAAGAATTGGCTTGGCATAGATTACTTGGCATTCAAATAAGCATAAAATGATAATTATAAAGATCTGAAATGGGTTGAATTTTTAAACGCTGAACAACTTTCAAACCCGAGTTTTGAGAAAAGTGTGTTATAGATCTCAAAAGGTATAAGGACTCGAAGAAGAAATCGTTACTGGCGTTTAAAAATAATCTATTAAATGTGAATACAAAAACTAAAAAATATGGGCTATAATTTCTTAATTATTTAATTTTTCAGAAATGATGTCAAGGAAAATAGCCCTTAAAAATGCACCTCTTACGATATACAGTACATATTACACACACGTTTACTCGTTTAGAAGTTGTAGGCGCGAGAAATAAAACTTTTTTAGCCGTTTTCCCGCTAAACTAGCGGTTTTTCCAGAAAATGGTAGAACACATTTGTTTAGCTCGAGGTGCTTAATACAGTAAAATTAGTTTCGATACCCTAAAACATCGATTTGATTCAAACAAACAAACAAACAGGAGGACAAAATTTTTCGTTTAAATATGCAGTCTAATCTTGTTTGTTGAATATCTTTTGAACGAAGTATCGGTGTCTTTGAAAGCGCACTTCTTTCTGCATCGGCATCAATAGCTCCAATACTCCAATCAAAATTTTTTTTAAACTTTCACCCCTACTTTTCCTAAACCAATTGACTTTTTAAAAGTCTAGTATGCAAAAACTCTTATAAAAGCGATACGTTTTGATTGCTATATCGTTGTTCAAAATAGGACAGTTCATGGCTAATTCTTACTATTGGGCTATATATAGTAAAGACTACTTTATATAGCAATACAATTTTTTATTATTTGGTTTGGCACTTTGCATGTTCAAATTTGTGGCACTGGAATATTTTCGAGTGTTAAAAAATAAGGGCATAATGAAAATGGAATATATAGAAATATATGTATCACTATGGACGACAGAACATGTAGTGACAATGCGCACCAATAGCGTGTGCATAGGAGACTACTATATATAGCCGCAGAATTGAAAATGATGCTGTGATTGTCCGATCGTCACGAGTAGTTCACCAATCGAAAGGTTAAAATGAATTTGTTCAGGAGAAAGGGAGGTGAAAGTGATATACCTTTTTTTAAGAGTAGCTCATGGGACAAGACTACACTTCTGTTTGTCAGGTTCAAAATATTTTAAGCTTATTTTCCGCTAAAATTTATGATCGGCCCTGTGAGAGCTTAACATATCGTTTAAAAAGCGCTGTTCTGAGTTATTAAACCATTACTATGATCAAAATAACAAAAAAAATTAAAATCAGTGAAGTTAAAAATTTGTTTTCTTTTATTTTTTTAATATTTTGATTGTTTTCACGGAAGGTATGTGCTATAGTCGTCAAATTTAAAGCCTAATTCTGTATATTTAATTTTTCATTTTTTTTCCAATATAATATAGTCGTCCGATCCAGCTCGTTCGGAATTATTTACTACTCGCAATAGGAAGACAACATTTGAGAAATCTTCATGCAGAAAACTTAAAAACTGAGAGAAACGGACGGACAGACGGACATGATTACATCCCCTCTCCTAGTTTTGCTGATGCAAACATCTCACTGAAATTGTAATACCCTCTGCAAAGATGTAAAAAGAAAACAAAGTTATATATTTTTTCTTTTTTTCCGATTGTTCCTATGATTGCTATATGATATAGTCGTCCAAACCAGCTCGTCCCGACTTAAACATAATACTTGCAATAGGTAGACAACGTTTGGGAAAGCTTAAAACTGAAAGACTAGTTTGCCTAGAAGCGGACAGACGGACGTGGCTAGATCGTCTCTCCTAGTGATGCTGATCAGGAACATAGGATCGGAAATGTCCACTTCACTGCGTTGCAAACTTCTGACTGAAACTATATGTAATATCCTCTGGAAAGGTATAACTGACTTTATGAACCTGTCTTAAGCGGTTCAATATACCGAAGCTGTTGGTGAAAAAGGTAGATAATCAAGAACGGCAAATTTCTAGGGAGTCTTGGTCGACTGTACCAATTTTCTGGGGGGTGGCTAAATAACAGGTGATCCGTAGGCTAAAAAATTGTTCACAGAGAAATGGAAAAATAAAAAAATCGAAAAACTTTGTTGTGTTTCGCGACATGCCTGTGTTTATATACACTTGTAAATAGAGAGTGCCTTAAGTTAAAGCGCTGCGCTCTACACTGTAAAAAATAGAACGCCCACTTAACGTGCACAACTTCTTTAGATCATCTCCTTGTAGCTGTTATGAATTACAAGCCCTTAAGTGGTGTGCTTGTGTTCCTCATAAACGCTGTTCTGAGTATTCGCTTGATGTTGGTGTATCTCACGCCCCACTAGGCGTATGCACAAACTCAAAATTAGCAAACAGCTATCAGTCCTGTATTATGCAATGCCGGCCCACGCTCCGATTTTGATGGACAAGTGCCACAATTCACATCATCAAGATTGCGTGGATCTTGTACTCACACACTCGTGAACAGCCCACAACCCGTATCACACATCGCACATTCTATATGCAGCCCACCTTTTTCGCCAAGGCTAATTCGCATGTCATGCTGACTATGAAGCAATCCTTGTCGGTGGCGATGGAGGCCTGGGTGCGGGGTATTAACCCTTTTGCTGAGCTGTGTGCACAGCAATGTGTCTATAAAAAACAATAATGGACACTGGGGACTTGGGCATAGAATAATAGTACATCAAAAATGTTACAGCAACGGAATAAAATCATTTACGCAGCAAGCAGACCCAAAAATAAATGGTAAGAAAGGAATAAAGAAAACGAAACAATCTGTCTAGAATTGAGAGACAATTGAATGCTCTTTAGATTAAAAAAAGCAAGACTCCAATCGGATTGTGTTGTAAATGAAAATGGATTATGGTGTTTATAAATTAGTTGTATTTGTTTAATATACATAGACCGATATAGTTTTCAGTGATATACTGAACAATATATACAATATAATGCGAATATATTTTGACGCGTTGATTTATTTTACGCTTCAACTTAATTATATCTTCATGCTAAAATTTTCCATAGGCATTTTCGATTTTCCAAATATTATTCCATAGGTAAGGCTCGTATCACACATCAGGGTATACTAAGACAAGGAGAAGACAACGCTAAGCGGATGTAGCACGCTTATCCTTTACACACTCCCACTCTTTTGGACGGACAGCTGGGCATTGGGTTTTATTTTTGCATTATTATTTTTACTTTATTTAAACCACACAAAATACTTAAGACGATTTTGTGTTTTGTGGCCCAAGATGTATTGCCCATGGCCAGCACCAAAAAGAAAAGTGTGAAAAGAACTGGGAGCGAGTGCTAAAAGTTTTCCACCAAAGAGGTGGGCGGGACTGGAGGCTAGGAAGAACTGAAAGGGTGATGTGCAACATGTCCGAGCGGTTTGTGCGGCTGTCCCTCCTCGGTTTGAAGCTCCAGGCGTTTGCATATGCAAAATAAGACTTCGTTCCTTACCTTCTGCCAAAGACATTTGTCTCAGACAATTGAATCGGGCTCTTTGAGGACAGGCGATGATCAAAACTGGGCATCAATAATAGACGCACATCGCACATGTCCTTTGTAAAGACGTTCCCATTCGGACTCGCCTCTGATGACAGAATTTATGACAGCTCCACTCCACTTTAGTACACGTACATTCACGTGTACCCGCCTTGGACTGTGCTCAAGCATTGTGGAATGTGCGACAGCATACAAATTGAGGATTTTTGTTTTCATTACGGTTTTATGATTTACATTTTTATTTGCCGTTCGCGTTGTCCTGTAAAAAGTTTTCGTCATTTTTTTTGATGTTATTTACTTATCATCTTTTTTCGAGCCTCCGAACCTCCCGTTTTTACTCGTTTGTCTGCTAAGCAAATGGTGTGGAAGCACTTAATTGCTTTAATTGCTAAAATGTTTTAATTGTGTTGCCGTTTTGGTTTGGTATTACTTCCATTAACAGAATTTACTCTGGCTTACTAGGTTTTTTTTTTGTTTGAGGCGCTCTTAATGAGTTTAGTTTCATAATTCATACATAATACCAAAAAAGTCACTCTAAAGCTGAAAAATATTTTTATCCTTTTGCAGAGGCCCTGTTCCAGTTTTCACAGCCGAAAGACTTTCCGCTAAGCAATTGGCTGGCGGATTTAATCCTTCAAGCACAGAAATCAATTGCTTTTAAATAATTTGCGATAAGCTAAAATGCAAATGATATTTTTATCTTGTTCTTTAATGTTTTCATAACTTTATTGCTTAATAACTTTGGTTATACGGGTATGACATCACATTGGTTACCTCATTCAATGAATTGGAGCGCAGAGTCAGAGCAACTATATGGTCACACTGCCTTTTTAACGTTAAATTTATTTGTTTATTATATTGTGTTTATTCCGCTAATTCTAACGTTTAGAGGGTTTCAGTTGTTATCTTTAAATGGTACAAATTCATTCGTATACATTTAAGCTTCGTTTTTTTATTCCGTTGTGTCGTCAACTCCAATCAATGAGCAAAATTGTACTTTTTAGATACAATTTTGCTCATTGATGTATCGTTGTTGTTGTTGTTATTGCATCTCAGAAAAGGTAAGATGCTAATCTTCAGCATTTCGCAAGTTCGACGTACTATTTTCCGAATGAATTTAAGAGGAGGAAGAAGCAAGAGTTGTCATGACACGAAAAAAAAAGTATTTTCTTATTTTAGCAAGCCCTTTTGTGTTCGTGGCAAATCCCTAATTGGATAAGTTAAATTTTATTATGTTTAAAAGAAATACGAAAATATTATCAAACTCACTTTCGAGAAAACATTTGAAACATGCCTTTTTTAAACCGGACACCACCATATTTGTTTTTTGTTATTTAGTAAAACCACACTATTTGTAACATTTTTTTTTTGTGTTAGGCGTAACTTTTTTAATGTTACCAATATATAGTTCTTGTTAATAATAGTGTGTTTGTATATATTTGTACCCGTAGTTCGTAGAGTAACGTAGAGTAATCTTTGGAAAACAGATGGAAGGTACATACATATATTCTTGATCGGGATGAATAGCCGATTCTAACTAGCCTTTTCCGTCTGTCTGTCCGTATGAACGGCGATATATCGGAAACTAAAAAGATAGAGATTTGGGACATAAATTGTAGATTCTATAACTATAGTTATATATGTCCACGTAGAACAAGTGGTCACGCTCACTCACACACCAACAAATCGCGAATGTCTGTCCTGTCACTCTGAAACATGATTGAAGTAAGTTATAGAGCGTATATGTTTATTCCTTCCATACCCATCGACTTTTTGTCACCGGGTTGAACAATTGGCCGTCAAAACTTAAATCTCTTATTTTTTACCATTATGCCTTTCTTTGAGCGCATCAAATAAAAATATCTTCAATGGAAACAATTAAAATTTTTCTTCGGTATAAAAAGTAATTGAATTTTCAGCACCCCCTTTTTTTGGACTTACGACTCGATCGTCACAAGTGGTTTTAATTTCAGCGTATATCAAACAAAAATATTGATTTTCTAATATTTGGACAAAAAAATATTAACAATTTAAATATTTATTTTACTCTACAAGTAACGGTTATAAAAATGTACACTGGTATAAAGAACATCGTAATTGTAACAATTTCATCATTGAATCAATTATTTTTCCTATCGAATAAAGGTCACACATGAAAATAGTAAATATAATTATGTCGCATAATTATTTTTTATTCTATTAGGCGCATAGTTAATTCAAACCTTTTTGTATTTGATTAAAGTATGCCAAAATAATTTAAAATATTTAATTTAAATAAGCCGCGTAGTAAACCTTAGTAACTATTTCCATATTTGATTTGACCATTTTAAACTTCAATTTAATAAGAATACATATTTATTTCAAATTAAGTTCATATTCACAATAAACAAAAGCCCATAGATATTTTGAACATTTTTCTTTAATATTTATATTGAACGTATTTCGAATAAATATGACACATTGTTTATTTATATTTTTTATTTGGAAAATAACCTAAAAATATAAAAATAAAACAAAATAATACATTAATAATATTATTAATTCATTTTAACTTCACTTAGTTATCTTCAGAACTCGATCGCTGTTCGTTTTATTTTCCATTGGCACCTTTTTCTAGGGGTCTTCAGAAAAATTCTATTTAACAAATTTATAAAATGTCAATAAAAAATCAATACTTTATTGAAACTCCCCCTTTGTGCCGATTCTTGCAAAAGCAAATACGCGATCTTGGTTTTTTGGTTGCTTGACCTTGCATTTACAATACATACATATGTATGTCAGTATGTATATTCATGTACACATGAATATAAAAAAATGCATAAAGGTATGAATGAACATGAAAATAAGAATTTTCGGCGCATTTTCTTTTTATTCTCTCTCCTCTTCGTCTGCCTTAAATAATTCAAATGTTGATGTTGTTCAGCATTCGTAAATATTGCTACAGTTTAACAATTGCATATGTATGTATAAAAAAAACACACACAAATTTTGCGAACGCACGTAAATGCATGTTTATTATGTTTAAATATTTCCCATATTCATAATAAATATGTTAATGTTTCAAATAAATTGCCTAAATATTTGAATCAAATATGAAATAACATTAGTTAAACTATGTTAATTAGATACCACTTTTCATAGTAAAAACTACGATGTCAAACTTCATCTTAATCACTCTTTGCACATTTCAATTTTTTTTAAAGTTTCAACATTTTTCATATTCAAAACAAATTGCTTCATGTTTCGAATAAATTTCTAAAATGTTTAAATCAAATATAAAACAACATTCATCATACCATACAAAATTGCAGATTGTTAAAATAGTAAAAATAAGGATGGAAAACTTTGATAATAATATGAGGAATATCTTTTTAAATATTATTTCTCTTTGATTTAATTATGTTCATAATTGACTGAAGGTTTAAATAAGTTTTTTGAAATCAATGATTTTTATAATTGATTCGAATACGAAAATATTATGTTAAATCAATTATAAAAATGTTTGATTTCACTATGCGTTTTTTTTTACCAGTGTATCTAATGTTATTTTTTAATATATTTTTCACATTTCTATAAAAAAGTCCACTAATTCAAAATGTAAGAAGTTATATGAAAAACTTTTTTAAATCGTTATTTTTAAAATACCTTTTCTACTTAACTATACAATTTGTATTAACCCATAAGATTTAGTTTTAGCTATTTCGACTTTTCAACGGTCAGTTTAAATGAAACAGTGCTGTACAATTTGCATGCATTGTCAAAACTGTGTGCTATGGTTTTTTCAATAGCCAAGTCATAAGAGGCGACTATGGTTGTGGTTTTGAGGAACACTTTTGTTGTAACTAGGTTTTAGAGCATTGCAGTAAAAAAACCGTAGTTTCAAAGAAAAACTTCTGATATCAAACAAAAACACCTCTGGACGAGGAAAAATTAACGTGACGATCGCATTTTCAAGTCCAAAAACTTCTAATATTTATTTTACCAAAAACAATTACTTTATTTATATTCCGTTGTTTTTGTAGGAATGATTCCAGGGTAGGGCACTGATATGTATGTTCGAAATGTTTTTGACTACAAACTCGTAGTCAATTGTGTTGTTTTTTTTTGTTTGCTTCATTTTGCAAGATAAATTCCAAAGTATATATTCTATTATCAATACATTTTAATTTCATAATTACATATATAGCTACACCACCAGCATAGCCTAAGCGATCTGAACGGTAAACATTATAACATCACACATAACCGACAGCTCCTACAAATCAAGCATAAACCATATCTCAGACAGAAACTTCAAATACATATTTGAATAAGTTAAGAGAGACCTAAACTCATCTGCGGAGTGAACTTTGTACACCTATGTACACTTACCCACTTAACTTAAAGTGCAAATAATATTTTTACTTTATTCTTTGATGTTTTAAGAACATTGTTGCATAACATATTTGGCCCCTTTTCTAGTTACCGAACGATTTGATAGAAACAAAGCAAGGGCTGTTTTCTTGGGACTTATTTTTAGCAAGCGCTTTTCGGATTTTTTTTACATGGTTAGAAGTTTAGTTTAAACGTGTTTTTGTTTTTATTACCCTTTAATTAAATGTACTTATTGTGCAAAGCGTGTTGTGTTGGGACCTTTTTCATCGTCTTTGGCAACTTTGGTCCCGAAAAAAGTTTGCAGCACTGATCCCAAGCAGCTGATTCACACGAGTTGTTCAAAACTTTTGCTGGTCAGTTTCCATCACGGCCTTTATATATATATATATATATATATATATATATTAAATTATTACTTTGCTGTTTTTTTTAGTTCATCGTAATTCTGAAATATTTAACCATTACTATATAGTAATGCTTTGAATTTCATAAAAATTGGACGACTTTATAAATATATAAAAAAATTTGGTTTAAAAATGTAACTTTTCTATTTTGTAAATTTTTTTTAATCGTTTTAGACATATAAATAATTTGATAGCTTAGAATTACGCTTTTAATATTATTAAAATCGGAACTAACGAATACTTGGGCACAAGTCATCATAGCTTCAAAGTTTTTACGCAAGTAAATCATAATTTTAGTGTTTTCAAGAATATTTAGTTTTCGCAATAGCTGCAAGGGTATATGAACTTCGGCTTGCCGAAGTTTGCTTCTTTCTTGTTTCTAATAGTCACACCGAGAAAATTTGAGAACGAAAAAACCAAGAGCAAATCTCCTCTATTTAAGTATTTTTACTTCTCACTTTATCGAGATGAAGGAAAAAGCGCAAGTCTGGCGTTTCTGATGCGATTGATCAGTCGAATCGCGGTGTGCCGGTGTAAGCGATGGTCAAGCCATGATTGACGTTGAGGAATGTCACCAAAGAGTCGGCAGAAGATCCCTGAACTTAATTGGGAAACCAAGGAAGCCAAGGAAATCAATACCTTTCTATACATTTTCTAACCTGCACGACAGAATGCAATCAAATTTCTTTAATTATAAAGAAAAAATAAAGGAAAAAATGCGTTCTAAAAACTGGGATACATAGCAAGCTTAGTCCTTAGTAACTTAACACTTTCGTACACTAGGAAACTGGACCAGAGAATCTGAAAAAAAAAACAAAATCCAATAAACTGCCGTTTAGAGAGAGGTTTGGGCCACGTCTTCGAAAGAACGGTGACGAGCACCTCTGGGAGAAGAGCTATTTAAGGGTAAGCCAGTCGTTAAACCCTCCATTACTGAACGCAGTATTGGCAGGCCCAACTGAACTTGAACTTGGAGGAAGAGCAAAAGAGGTATCAGGTCCGACTGATGATCAGTTACTTCACCTGTTTATTCTAGTGGTCGTGTGCTTTGAAATAGTGCGATTCAGATTTCAGTGCCCTGTCGGATGCACTTACTTTTTGATGGAATGGGATAGTTATGGTTACTTCCTTATTGAGTATTAATTTTATTGAGAGCTTTATTATTCCCCACAAGTGGGTTATGGTGTGCACTTTCGTTTTGTCGGCCAATATTGTTTTATTTAATGGTAAGCCCAAAAAATGAAATACAGGTATATTTGCATCTTTTGACTGTTTGCCTTCAGATATAGCGCAGATCAAGTATCATTACATAAACGACTGGCTTCTTAGTCCCTCCTACGCCGTCTTTGTGCTCCGCGTGATTTACATGTTTTTGCCGATTTCCTCTATCAGGGGAGCTGCCCTACTGGCCACCTCAGTCAGCATTGTAAACGTGGTCCACTTCGAGCACTTCATTGCGCTTGACCAAACCAAAAGCGCGCGCAATGTTCGTGGCTACGAAGTGATATCCGTCGACATGCTCCGAGGAGGAGGTGTGGCTTCGGCACGCCCTGCGCCTGGAAATGATGCTTTTGGACAGCATCCTGTCGCCGCAGATTGCGAAGCCCATCAAGGATAGCATGAAGAACAAGATCATGCTCGAGTTCGAGCGCTTCATCTCCGGTGGTTCGCGAAGGCCGGAAAACTTCATGGCCATCCAGGTACTTCCCGACGTCAGTATCCTCTCTGCCGACGTGGTTAACTACACCCAGCTGACCACGGTCGAGAAGTTGGTGAAAGTGCTGCTCCACCTCTACGCCAGATTCGATGTGGCTACCTCTCACTTCAAAGGGCAGCGCCTCAAGTTCCTGGGCGCCTGCTACTATTGTGTGACGGATGGTTACCCCGACCACGCCAAGGTGCCGGTGTCCCTGGGCATTTCCATGATCGCCAACATCCAGGAAGTGCGGTATGTGAGGCATTAAGATTGGGATTGGGCTCCGGGCTAGAGCTGATCCCAGGGCCACACGAAGCTTGGAACTCGACATGTGTGCAGGCGTCATCGGAGAGGCCAACCTGCAGTTCGGCACTTGGGGTAGGACAATCATCTAAGGCGTTCTGAAACAAGTAATAATTAAAGTAGCTAAATCTCCTCAATGCCAACCAATAAGCCGGGCTTTTTTTTAGTGGGTCCGCCTAAGTAACTTGAAGGCAGACGACTGTACATCCAATGAGCACTTACCTTCTTACCGGCGAATTATGCCGTGAAACAGACATTGGGACCAATTGGGAACACCCAGATCGGAAGTAAGGCCCCAAAGTCAGATGAGCTGCGCGAGGAGTTTGACAAGATGCCAGTTGGGAACTATGAGTAAGTGATGGACAATTTGTTTTACTTTAATTTTGACACTGCTGTTAATTTGGTAGATTTCCCTATTCATGCTTAATGTTTTACACAAGTTACTTCAACATTTGCCTAGCCCACTTAGTCTAAAACTTTGTCATACAGCTTTCGACTTTTGTGCTGCCGCCGAAATGCCAATGCGAAGATAAGAAAGCTGAACGCGAACCCGGAATTTTTTGTGTAGCGTCAAGGGATTCATCTGTGGAACGTATAAATGTAACTCAATATTTATATTGGCCTGGAGCATTGGGTGGTGCCTGATCTGCATCCAGGTCGTGGCGAAGATAGTCTGAAAATTGAAATTTCATTTCCAAATAAAAGCAATGCCTATACATACATTATATATGTGTATGATGTGATGTGATATAGACAATATACATAATAAAATCTATACATACTTGAATTACAATTTCATCTTGAATAAACATGTTTTATTTGTATAAATTTTTCAAATTTTTTGAAAAATTTGGCCTAAAATGTATAGTATGAGTCACACTTTTCTTAATTCTAGAAAAGTTTTTCTTTCTTCAAGGGCTACTTGCCTTATATTTTCAAAAAGAGGCGCCATTAATTTTAGAAAACTTTAACCAAGAATTTATGGTGGGTTGTCATTGATGGCAAAAATAGGGCGAATTTCTTAATTTTAGGGTAGATTTTGTTATGAGTGTAGAGTATCAGGAAAAAGGAAACGCTTTAAAGCTGTAGAGTTATTAGGTCCTCTGTCGCCGCTGTGCCGCTGCTTGGCCACTTATCGGCTGCTCTGCCGGTGATCGCTGTTGTACAGAGACAAATCGCGACACTTTTAGCGGGGTGTGGGGCTGCTGCACGCTCAACAGATGGCGCCAATTAAACTTAGATTGATTTGTGGGAATATTTAGTTTAAAGTTTTTTGACTGAGTAACGGGTATCTAATAGTCGAGAAACTCGACTATTGCGTTCTTTTTTTTCGATTTGTCACCAAACGTAATGCAATCTTTCTTTCAGTGGATCTTTTTTTTTGGTTTTGTTTTTTCCAACTCCTAACGTGAGAACATAATGGTTGAAAAAAATCGGTTTTCAACTCAATTTAGATGATTTCCTTCTTGAAAATTTTTTTTAATTTTTTTAAATTTAACTGAACCTGGTTTTTAAGTACATATATTTTCAGATTGAGAATGAACTATGAATTCTGTTTAAAGAAATATTTATAGCACTACAAGTTAACTTGATAACTTTCTTCTGTTTCGGCATTTATAAGTAATTCATATAAATATACATATATATATATATATATATATATATATTTTAGGAATGGCAAGCAAACTTAGGATAGTATTTTGGTATTACTTATTCATGTCTTTATGTTTGGATTTTGTCATTGAGGTAAAGAAGAAGTCATTCTGTAGAGGACAAAAAAAAATTCATCATGATTTTCAAAATTAATTTTTCATTGAACGGCATTTTCGGCTTTGTTTGGCCAATTCTTAATCGCTTTTGCAAATTTGAAAATCATTTAATTTGTACTTAAACTGAGTAAACTTAACTCAAGCTGAGATTTTTTGGACCTGAATTTTTTTTAACTATAAATAAACTTTGGATAGTATTGGATGACTCATTAGCTTATATAACCTATTAGGATTAGGGAGAAATTGTTAATGTAGTTTTTATATTTATCATTTAATTTAAATGACTTATTTACGGAACCAATTTAAAAAAAAATGGTTATATACAAGCTGTATTACAGTATTACGTAACTTTTCTATATTTTCATTTTGTTGTCAGTTTTCGGTAAAATTTCATATAATTAGCTCTAAAACTGACAGTCTAAGTTTGCGTTGAAACGGATAGCTGATGATAGGGTCTTTCTACCTGTTACATAAGTTACTTTTCAACGAGTACAATGCACCCTTCAACTTTACGAGTATAGAGTATAATAAGTGAACAAAATTTGAACTTTGTTGGCACATTTTTACACACATACTCCGAGTATAGTAATATTTTCCTATTTTAGAATTTCGGTGTTATTTTTATAAAAATCGGACATCGATATATTATAGCTGCTATTGATACGATCGATAAATTCATCGAAAATACATTTCTTCAAAGTTTGTAAATGTGTACGCACACAAATCAAAACATAGTCGCTTATAGAATTTTTTTTCGTAGATGCAAGAGTATATAAATTAAGGCTTCCAATAGTTTCTTTCATTTTTTTTTAGAATTGACTTCTTATCTCATTTCAAATAGGAAATTGCGTTGTCCTTCATCTAGTACCAACCTCCTTCCCCGGCAATATTGACGATTAAAGTTTTTTATCCCTGCTAAGTTTGTATAAATGAGAAATTGTCTGCAGCTTTAATACAATTTTATACTTTAATGTGTTTAATAAAGTTCTTTGAAATAACAGACCTATGACCTATACGTGTCACTTTATTAGCTACATGAGCTGTATGGGCTGATCTGAGCTGAAACTTTTAAGCCATTTTAAAAATATAAGTTATGATTCATAGTATTCTTGGACCCCAAAAGCATTGACTTAAAATACTTTTAAAATACCGTCAATCTAGGCGAGCTGTGCTAAAACGGTCTGTTTACTTTCTTATATTTTTGTTCATTTTATAACCATCCAAATAAAAAGACATTTCATATTCATATTTTTTTTCCAATTTATTTAAATTTGCAATATCCCTTAGTTGGTTATTGGCTATAGTCATTTTACGTTTTTGTATATTTATAAGGATTTTATTTTTGCTATATCTAATTTCGTGTTCTTACCGCTTTACGAGTATCAATGTGAAAAAATCAATTATTAAACATTCGGCTTGCATAAACAAAGACTTTACCAATGCGCATTGCAAATGCATACATTTCCAGATATATCGACTTATTTTGATTTGGTAGGTAGGTATGCATTAGACAAAACTAACCGAAACATCAAGCCAGAGACGCAACCAACGAGACAACAGTAACAGTGAGGCAAAACAAGCAACATAAATTTGGTCGCTTGACCTGCGGCAAAGTTGTTTTTTCATTTTCACGATTTCTAAACGTGTTATCAGAAATGGTCCTCCACAAGGAAAAAGGGAAGTGGGAAAAAATAGGAGGAGGGTATTGAAAAAAGTTCTTCCATAAAAGGCAGTCATATTAAATCTTGAACGTAAAAGTGGACAAATTTTTAAATGAGATAGGTCTTGTTACGATTTGTATTACCCTATTTTATGGAACAAAATCTATAAATGTTCCGACTTAATTTATAAAGCATGGAAGGATGGGCATATATTTGATGGTTTTAGCTATAAAACATAATAAAATCATAATGTTCTTGAAAACATTCCAAGACATAATATATTCTGCTTCAGTATGAATATGGTAAATAAACGCTTGCTTCCGGAGTTTCACTTAAATTATAATTCCTATAATAAAGGGTATTCCAAAGCCAAAACGTGTAAAAGGTCAACACTCGAGCAACAACGATTTCGGAACCGCAGAAAGGGGAGTGATTTGTAAGCAAGGGCATGTGAATGGGAATGGGATTGGATATGGAGGTCCTTGCCAGGTTGAAATAACATGGGGGATTTTTAGAAAAGCGACGATATAACGTCGAATGAAAGATAAATAACGAGTGCCGCCCAGGCGGCAGTCAAAAAGAAAAATCCGTGGAAAAAGATGAAAAAGAAGGGAGTATAAAAATGTTAGAAAACGAAATGAAAGTAAAGCGAGCGCGACGCATTGCTGGCGATAAATCAAGCTGGGAGTACGGAAGCCGCGGAGCGCCAATGAAGGAGCGCGGATTGTACATATATATTACATGGCTCCCTGCGAACGGCCGCATCTGCAGGTGCTGCCCGGAAAACTGGCGAACTGCCTCCCTTTCGCCCACTTTCCCCCGCAGTGAATCTGAATACTTTTTGGGTCGCATTGGAATACAAATATTTTCGCAGGTGGCAGCGACCGGTGCCGCTTAGATGCTAGGGAATTGGGACTCGATTTTGATTACTATCCGGGTGGATTACTTGTCCACCTGGGCCGGCTCCATGGTGTACATGTCCCGCAGCAGCCGTGCAATGGGCACGTTGCCGATGGTCTCCTTGAAGAAGAGCGCCTCGATGGTGGCGGCTCGGATGGTTCGCAGCGACGGCAGCAGGAGCAGCAGCCTTCCGAAGCGGGTCGCCTGGCGGGGGTACCGCAGACGCACGTGGTCGGACAGGATGCACTGCGCCTGGTCCTGCAGCATCTCCACCGGCTGCACGTCGCACAGGCCGGCGGTCTCCGGGGCGAACAGGGCGATGGCCTTCATGCAGCCCACCTCGCTGCCGTCGGGCGTGATCTGCCGGAAGCGGCACAGGATCTCCTGGATCGTCTTCATCTCCGTCTGCGTGGCCTCGTCCTGCAGCACCCGCTCCCGGATGAGTGGCGACTCCAGGATGGGCGTTAGGTCCAGGGGAATAGTCCACTGTGCCAGGTTGAGCAGGAAGAGCTCCTTCCAAGACTCCTAAAAATACGTTAATTACAGAGAACACTAGTTAGTTTTAGCTAATTTATTTTATTTTAAGGGAAATGGATGTGATAGCTTAAATTCAAATTCTACAAAACAAGAGTTTAAGAATCAAAAAACAATAATGCACTAGGAGTAAACTAATTGTGTTGATTTGTTGGTACGCATCCAATTTTTTCAGAAATTATTAAGAAATTAAGTTTCTAGAAGATAAATTCACCCCTGATGCTGCCAAATCTTTTTTCCTTGTCCCGCTAATAGAAAATGTTTAGATTCGCCATGTGTTAGACAGAGAAAGTGGTATTTGCTATATCATTCCATCCTCTTTTTATTTAATATTGTAGCATTAATTAATTTCAGTTTGTAAGACTAACAAAAAGCTAACGTATCGTTAATGTAACTGTTGTTGATTTGGAGAATGAGACGACTCGACCTAGGTAAGGTACATGGTGCTTGCAAAAATAAAGTCTTAATGTGGCGGTCTAATTATGTTATTTTTTAAACGCGTAAATTTCTATTCGTATAAACGAAAAGATTAAAAACTGGTACATTGTAAAGCGGCTCGAAAAACAAATTGAAGTACCGCAATAACCCTATAAAGTATATACATTATTGATCAGGATCAATAGCCGAGTCGATCTAGCCATGTTCGTCTGTCTGACCGCATGTCTGTCTGTCTGTCTGTTTGAACGTCGAGATCTCGGAAACTTTAAAAGCAAAAGATTTAAAATTTGGAATGCAAATTCAAACTCAAATTCAAATTTCAAAACGTCACTCTGGACTCTGCGTGTGTGTTTTGCTCATATCTATCGGTTAGCAGAAACATATTTAAAATTGAGCTTTTAATTTAAAAGTTATTAAGTTCTCCTCTAACGCACTGCCGCTGCTCGGCCACTGATCAACAGCTGCTCTGCCGGTGATCGCTGATAGGTGGGGGAACTGCCGGCTCTTAGCTTGTAGTGTTGTCTATGCAGTTCGACAGATGGCGCCTCTTAAACTTTAATTGTTTTGTGGGGGAATATTTATTTTGTTTTGTTGGCTGCGTAACGGGTTTCTTATAGTCTGGCAACTCGACTAAAGCGTTTTTCCTGGTTCTTAATATCAATTTTACAATACTCAAAGGGTGGCCCAATGGGTTGGTACCCGGCCTCACCTGAAGCAGCAAGTGCTGGTCGTTCTTGGACAGCGTCTGGAAGGGCATGAGGCACTTGACCCAGCGCACCGCCATGAAGAGCAGGCGCGCCGTCGTCTCCTGCAGCATCTCCCACGAGAGCAGGCGCGAGTCCAGCAGCTGCTGCGGGAAGAGCAGCGTGTTGTGCTGCACCTGGTACTGGATGAGCTCCTGGCACTTGTCCGGGCTCAGCAGCAGCTCCAGGAACCCGCTGGAGGTCGCTGCCGAGCTGGGGCGGGCTGTGCCTCCCCCCGGCCGCAGGGGCGGGGGCGGAGGCGTGGGCGTGGTGGGCGTCGGCGATCCGGATGTGTAGCTCGCCAGCTTGTGCTCCCCATTGTTGTTGTTGCTGGCGAGGACCAGCAGGGAGGCGTGGCTGGGGGGCGTGGTGGCCTCGCTCAGGCTGCGCCGGGACATCTGGCGGGGCTGCGGGGATCCCGAGGAGGTGGTCAGCGTGGGAGCCGGCGAAATGCTGCCGGCACTCAAGGCCGGCGAGGCCGAGGGCGAAGGCGTCTCCGTCTCCACGTTCACCCGCGGACTCTCGCTGCCCAGGCTGAGTCCCTCCTCCTGACCGCCCACGCTACGCGATCCAATGCTCGAGATCGACTGGATGGAGTTGCTGGGCGACGGCGAGTAGTGGTTGTGGCTGTGGCTGTTGTTGTTGTTGTTGCTGCTGGGCGGCGAAGCCTGAGCCGCCGGGGAGTAAGGCGTTGTGGTGGAGGAGACCACGGCCGCCACGGCTGTGGCCGTGATTCCCGGCAGCTTGCTGGCAGCCTCGGCTATCAGGTTGTGGTGCAGCAAGTGCGAGGAGAAGGGCAGCGAGGGACCGCCGCCACCACCCCCACCGGATCCGCCGCTGGAGATCGAGCTGGCGGTAGCGTGCGGGGCCGGCAGCGAGTGTCCGGGGTGTCCGGAGTGTCCAGAGTGTCCAGGATGCTGGAACGATGCGGCCTGGTGTCCGTGGTGCAGGTGACCACTGGGGGGGACTGGACCCTGGAAGCCACCTCCACCTGGCGGAGCAGCGGCCGCGGGCGGATGGGTGGAGATGTGCTGGGTGTAGTTGAACGAGGCCGAGACGTTCGTCACCAGGGAGACGGGCAGGTGGCCGGCGGCATGGTGGTGGTGGTGCAGGCCAGCGGCGGCCGCCGCGGCTGCTGCAGCGTGGTGGGCGGCAGCCGCGTGGGCGTGGGCGTGGTGGTGATGGTGGTGGTGGTGGTGGGCGGCTGCTGCATGGTGGGCTGCCGCCGCAGCGGCCGCGGCGTGGTGGTGGTGGTGGTGCAGTTGCGGGTGCAGCTTGGGTTTCCTTGGACCGCGCTCGTGCTGAACAGCTGGGGAGGAGAGAGGAGGAATCGACTATTGAAAACATTTAGAAGTCTTGTTCAAGACCTATCGACTTGGGAAATTTATAAAATTTCGGAAATTGCAATGGAGTTAAGTCTAACACGTTCTTAAATTCCGTTTTCCTTCTTTTATTTTATTTATTGTTTTAAAGGGCATAAGGTTGTAATGGCCAATTTTAAATACACGTTTTATATTGGCATTTAAGTATCTTAAATAAAAATTTTATTTAAAACGCTCTTTCGCCAAAAAAACCTCGACTTTATTTATATTATAATTATAGTTTTAGACAAAAGTTTGCAAAGCTGTGAAGAACGGGTTTCGTAACCGTTATCCTTAACTGTTGACCATTTAATATGTGAGATCCTGCAAATGCTTTTCTTTTACAGGATTTTTTTCACAACACATATCATTGAAAAGAAAAAAGAAAATAAAAAAAGATAAGAAAAATCACACAAAAATTACGCGACCAAAAACATATCCCCACTGAAAATTTTACACGATTGACAAAATCAAAATTTAAGTTGTACTTAGTGTAAAGAAAGTGTCGATGAGTAAATAATATTAGTTTTTTTTTATATGAAGCTGTTACGCGTTCATAAGTTAATAAGTACAAGTAAAAAAAATTCAAAGCTTCTAGGAACTTAGCACATTCTACATGAAAAAATCTCATTCGCTCTAATCCTTAGTTTTTAGCAATAGCATTTAATTATTACGTTAGAAATATTTTTTTTGTTTTTGAACCAGGTACAATAGCGGTTGTTTTAGTTGGTAACCAAAACTGAAATACACATTTTTTACCAAAACCTAAACCGTACTCGAAATAGTTCTATTTTTTTTAATTGTAACCGACACCGATATTTGTTTCGGTTTTAATTCCTGCTATACAGTATATATTCTTTTGATGGTTTAATATTTCAGAATCACGGTTTTAACTTTACTTAAATCGGACGACTATATTACATAGCTACCAGATACAACTTCGCTGTTTATCAATTGAATTAAATATACTTCGATTAATTGTAAAAATGGTTTATTAAGTCAGAACTACGCTTTTAATTTTATTAAGGCTATATAGGGTCGGAAAGGCTTCCCTCTACTTGTTACGTACTATTTATCGAATGCAAGTATCGGGTATAATAAACAAGAAAAAAACTATCTTTAAACGATGAACCCCTTTAGGCGCATCCAAATTTTGCCTGGACATATGCGCTCTGTTTGCAAGAGATCCCTAATCAATTGCGAACATCTAGGTATACAATTTAAATAAAAAGTGATGAAAAATCCAACATTTAAGCACACGGAAAAGAGCGTATTCGATCTTAAAACTCCAAGAGGTTCATACTTATTTTTAACAGTCTTCTCTGTGTTTTAATATCATTGCATCCAAGAGGCCAATCTAGTTTGCATAAAATCAGTTCAAGTGTGTAATTGCGATAATCTGCCTCTAAGTACTTAAATAAATAAAGTTAATTTCAAAGATACTCTCGCCTGGCTTTCTTCTCTCATTCTTTGTGTTTCCCTTTCAAAACTTTTCGGAAAAGGTTTTGTGGTACGGTCCCAAAGGTTGGTCTTTCCTCAATTTGGGGCAGAGGTGAGGGACTTGGCAGGAGGAAAGAAACAATAAACCGATTATTAGAATGCTAGAGATGCAAAGATACGAGCTGTAAAGATACAGAGTAGCGGATAGATGAACTGTCCTCGGGCGTGTGAACTGTTGCATATGCCTCCAGCTAAACCTGAATGGGAAAATGGGGGTTGAGGGGCTCACCATGTGTGTGTGGCTGTCATGACTTTTATTTGTTTGTAATTAAATGTATCTGTAGCTGCGTTGCCTATCTTGTAGATTGCATGACGCGGCGCAAAAGGGGTGACATTTTAATCCCCAGCTAATCGCATATGTGAGTGCGTCTCGCTGGAAAATGACTACAGTCACTTGAAGTCCTTGACGCCCAACTCTGGCTGCTTCCCGCTCCACGTTTAATAAAACTAGAAAAAGTTTCCATCTGCAGCACAAAAAAGTCCTCAAAGCTTTCAAAAGATCACAAATTTCAATTAAAGAAAACGCCAAACTCATCAAATTTTTATGCTGCGGGTTTAACAAACTTCAGGTCCCACTTTCTAGCGGGACTTAAAAATTGTGGTTCAGCAAAATACGAAAGAAAAGTTGAAAATTCCCCCTGCGGAACTCAAACTTCAAGTTAACCCTTTGCCCGTGACTCCGAGCGTCTCTTTCTTCTTCAAGCATAGAAACGCGTGAAAAAGGCAACAAAATTAGCTGTCATGGCAGGAAAAACTTATAATATTTGTATTTTTCCATTCTCTTGATTTAAGCATCCCACTTTTCTTTGAGACGATGCCATTTTTTCTTGAAAAAAAACTTACTCTGAAGGACGACCAAAACAAAAGCAGCAAACTAAGTTGATGAGTAAAAAAGTAGCGACTGATTTACTTACTGAAAAGTTATGAAGATGGTAAATGCACAAGTCGTGTCTGCTTTATACACAACACAGGAAAATAGCTGCAGGCATTTTGAATGAGCCCTCTTGATTTAAGTAGAAAATGCTTAATCTGCTAATAAACAGTCCGCCATCCTCGAATAGGATTTAGTACGAAGTAAGCTTTTCAAATCAATTTCAATTCTTCCACAATGCGTAACATGTTATTTAATATTTGTGTAGTAGACATCGTGATCCACGTAATAAACGTTTATCTGGAGGAATACTCTGCTCTTAAACGATTGGAAAATTTATGGGAAATCGGCTAAACTTCATTGTTTTCACATATAAACTATACTTGCCTTTATTTTTAAATGTAATTTGTTAGTTTATTGTAGATATGATATGGTCATAAACATTCGAACTTCGGAAAAAGCTAAAGTGAACTTCACACTCTTTTTAAAAGCCTTTCCGTCCATGAAAATCGTAAAATACTTTAACACACCAAAGTGTGTTGGTTAGTTCTCGATTTCCGAGTTTGAACTTGAGTTTTTATTTTATTTAACAACATGTAATTATACAATTATAGCTTGTGTAAAGCAAATTCCAGGTTGGATGGATCACCCAGGCCACGGATAACTACTCGTCAAGTGCTCAGTTCATATTCCATTGTTTGTCCGACAATACCCTGGGTGACTGGGTACTCGAGCAGCCCCTGAGCCGACATAATGTTTCCATTATGGACTATTAAGCAGTCCGTTACTAGTCCGTGCAACCCCGACCGGATCAGAAGGCTGGGTCTACACAAACACCCCTGCTTACGCGATTCCGGAGCACATCGAATCACTTCAAGTGTTTTCCTAATTTCACGGTTTATATATCTTTTTATTTTATTTTATTTTCGGTTTCGGTTTCGGTTTCGGTTTGAGTGATGCGGTGTTGCTCGCCCCTCACAATTTGCAAACGTTGCCTTATTTACTTTTAATTTGCCTGCCAAACAATCGCATTCTGATATGTTCCTCTTTGCTGATTTTTGGTTACGACATTATCTGTTGTGGCGTCCTGAGTGGATGGCCCCGCATGTGAAGCGAGGGCTCCGCTCATTACCGTTTGCAGATTTATTTATTTCGATTTCTGGGGCACGCGTTGCGCTTTTCAGCTTATGGGCGGCAGGGTTTCCTTCGACGATGATGACCATCATTTGGGATTTTGCGTGCGGTATCGTCGTGAAGTCGTCGTGGTCGTGTCATGCTGTGGGAACGAAACAGCTGCCTGGCAGCTCGCTTTTCCACCGCCACTTATCATTAATTTTTCCGTCGCGTTTTCCCTTGCCCATTCTGGCATCCGGACATTCCCGCCTTTGTCTGGGCCTCCCACCCCCCACCTCAGCTTTTCCCCCCCAGCACCTTAGCACCCCATGACATAATTGCTTTTGCTCCGGCGGAACTTCTGGTCCGCTTCCCGCTTCCCTCTCCGCTACCCTAATTAATTGATTAACTTCAGCAAATCGGTCAATATGTTTGCTCTGTATCTCTGTTTCTCTGTTTCTCTTTGTCGATTTGTTTCGCCTTCCTGCGGGGGCGGTGGTGGTCTGTGGGGAGGGTGTGATCCTCGTAATGAGTTGCTAATTAGATTTGTAGGTTGTAATTTTTTGCTCTCTCTTTTCGCCAGCGGGCGTAACTTTTTGTTCCACAATTTAGAAAAGCCTGAGAGACTCGCCAGGTGTTTAACTACGGCGCAGGAAGAGGTACCGTGGATTGGGGGGAGTAAGGGAAGCTCCTTGATTTTGGTAAGAGTTTACAAGTCAAGTGTTAATTAGATTTCATATTCATGAGGAAAAAGGACTTTGCTAGCAAGTAAAGAGAATAAGTTATCGAATTATAATGGTGTTTATTTTTATGGTCTAGACTCTTAGAATTAATAATCGGTCCAGGAGGAAATGCAGTGAAAGTGCAAAGGTTAAAGTTTTAAAAATTTCCGACCTTTCCGACTCTATAATCAATATCAGAATCACAAGTCGTGACGATCTGTCTATAAACGGTCTACAAACTTCCAGATCTTCGAAACAATAAAAGCTACAGATTTGGAATTTAACCTGCAGATTCTAGTTATTACCATTCAGCGCAAGTTTATTTGAAAATGTGGCCAAGACCACTCAATCTGAGAATTGGTAGAGGTTAGAGGTCAGTTGTAAAGCTATATATGTGTATTCGGTCAATTCAATCGACTCATACACAAATTTACCTAGTTTTCATTATTTTAGAAGTAATTTTCATTAATGTACATCTTCAGGCAGATGGCGCCACCTAAATCCCGACTTTTATAGGTGGCATAGTTGATATATTGAATTTGATTAGCTGGGGATCGGGTATTGTAGTTTTCAATATACATATGTTTTGGTTAACCAATTTCAGCCATAAACAGAACCTTCTTCAATATTCGTATTATAGTTAATGGCTCGTTAACTTATATGCTCGATAAAATTAAAAAATAATTGGTAAATTGCTCATTAAAATATACAACCAAAAAACCAAACCTGTTGCAGAGTATACATGAATTCATTAAATTTGAGCTGTTCTGAATAAACTTTTATGGTCCTCCCAAATTTCCAGGTAGTTTTATTTCATAAAAACCTTTTGCGAAGTACACGGTATTCGCATTCAACCAAAAGAGATTTAGTGCAGTTGCTGTTCTGAGTTCTATAGGTGGACTGTGGTTATATACGAAACTATAATAAAGCTAACAAATATCAGACTTAATTCAACGCAAGGCACTCATTGCTAACTAAAATTTATCTCTTTTTTATGCTTAGCACTTTCTTGATTATTGCTAAATCGACCGATTATCAATAGATTGCATATACGAGTAAATTCGTTGTGTTATGCAACATTTTGCATCTGCAAAGCCCTTTCTTTTACACCCCTTTCCATGCGGAAAGTGGCTCGGTGCATGATGAGGCCAACGGCTTTTCCGCCTCTGACTCTCGTTCGAGTTGTGCTCGCCCAGTGGGTAAGTGATTTTAAATCCGCTTTTAATGTTGACACTGACACTTTTGACTCACTCACGCACACTGCAGTGCAGGCGTGGGTGATGGTGTTGGTGTTGGTGTTGGTGTTGGCGTTGGTGTTGGTTGGTCCCTGTCTATGACATGTGCAAGCCAGGCGCATTTACATGTCGCACAGTCTCTGGCGAAAGTGTATGCACATATCGTAGTAGGCTATAATGTCAATTAAGTAAAACACGCAGCGCATGTGTGTCTGTGCGTGTGAATTTGCATGTGTGGGCGTGTCTCTCAGCCATGGCTTTCTGTGCCCTGCAGCCATGTGTAAATGAAATTGCGTATACGTAATATGGTGGGGGAGTTCAACGATAACTCCACCGAACCTGGCGGCTTAAAAGCTGTACAACAATTATACAAGGGTACATATACATATATATATATATATTTAAATATATACATACTGTATATGCCTAGCTATGTTGGCCTGTCGTATGCCTATATTTATATGCACGTCGGCAAAAATCAATACGTTAAAATGTGGTCATGAAATTAGCCGAGTCTGCCTTTTGCGCCAGCGCCAAAAAGTCGACTCTGGAATAGACATCAACAACAACCAGAATTTACATTGACACCGTCACGAGCCAGTCCCCCAGACTTGGCCCGAAAACGAAGCCAGGCTGGGGAACCACAGTCTGTTGACAAACGAGCTTAAGAGCCCAGAAGTAAGCAAGAATACTCATTCAATGTACATTCCTAGGTGCGAGTCACAGCACCAACACAAACTAACAGCATTTCCAATTTGCAGTCCTTTCCAATAAGTTTATGCTTGGCTGGATCTCGGAAAAGGTTTCTGCTCGTCCGCTTGGGATTATTACTGATGTTTGTCTTGATGTCTTGCCTTGTCTAATCCTCGTCGGAAACTGAGGGGAATATTGGAGGAGAAAGTTGCCTTTGTTAAGCGCTAAAGTTACACTTGGATTCTAGATGAGGTGAATGGATTCATCATAATATAAATCAAAGGACAAAATCAAACCTATTTCCAATATTGCTTAGACTTACAAGAAAACATTAGAAATTTAACCCATGCTTCCTATCATTATGTAACGATAGAAATGTTTTTTTTTTAATAATCATTACTGGTCTGCTTGTCTACCTGTCTGATTGTCCGCTTCCTTGCATATCGTTAATGGGCTATACCAGTGTAACGTTGTTTTAAAATCGATTTTTTTTGCCCGTTTCAAAAGTTTACAATTTCAAAAATATTTTTTGAAAGCGGAAAGGTCGTATCTAAAATTGATTTTGACTATCAGATACTCAGCTGCACATGAAACTTTATCCGCGTTTATCTCGAAAATGCATTTTCGAAAACAGCTGAAATCAAAAACTAACAAAACTAAATAATCTCTTGAGTTAAAAAATGGTATTTATTTCAGTGCCAAATTGACAATTTTAAAACACATTCAAGAATGCTCAGTTATAA